>NC_142290.1:3685924-4057658 GCF_965620075.1 Prunus avium
ATATAGAAAACTACATGGAAGGCAGATGAAACGGCTACATAAAAGTGTGTATATGTTCGTTAAATCCTTCTATAGATGTTGTTCTCCAAATTGTTGGATATATAAAAATATAAAACTGGTTGTGTGTGTGTATATATATATTTGTTAAATGATTATGTTATGTGGCAGAAAATTGGAAACTCCTGTGGAGAAACTGGTGGAGGAATTTGAGACTACATGGAAGGCAGATGAAACGGCGCCGGTTGGTCATAATATTACTGCTACTAATAATAATAACAATAGTTATGGTAGGAAATTTGTAGAATTTTGCAGTGCCAAGGTTCTGCAGACTAGTGACATTTGCAAAACCATTGAGGAAAAGATTGCGGATGGGTCTTTTAGCCGCTTCACTTTCAACATGATGCTTGCCTGGGAGATGCCCACTTCTGCGGACGAAGAATCTTTCACGGTGATTGATTGATTAACTTTTTCCATTTTTATTGAACAGAAAAAATAGTGATCAACTTTGCATATGATTGTGAATAGTAGTATTTTTAATTACCTCCACCTCTGCTAGTTTCTTCGAACTATTCCCCTAGCCGTACCCTAAATCCTCTTAACCTTAGCCCTACCCTAAATGATGATTTTGTCACTGTTTCTAATTGCTGTACCTATTCAGCTTTGTAACACATGGTATTAATTTTTTCTTCTACCAGAATTCTTATTATTGGGATTTAATTATTTTTTGGTTTCGTCTCTAGTATTTCTATTGTTGTTGCAACACAATCTTTGGGGTTTTCAGGAGTGTGTGGCAAAGGAGAAAGAAGAGAAAAAAGTACCTGCAAAATTTTCTACAGAACAAGATGAGATCTCTCTGTTCTATTCCGACCTCATGCCACTTCTTGTAAGCTATATCAGTTCTTAAAATTTAATTTGCAAGCATTGATTTTTCAAGAACAAAGCATAGATGGAATTTTGGATCGAACCAAGTTTTGGTATGAAGTAATGGCAGTTGCTTGAACAAATAATCTTCTATTCCTCCTTGTAGTTGTAAGTATGTTTGTATTTTCTTATTCATGCTTTATGTACTGTCTGGCAGGTTGATAATGAGCAAGATGTTGGAGAAGATGCATTTGTGTGGTTGGGATCGCTGGTTCCACTAGTTGCAGATGTTGTTAATGGGAGATTTACCTTTGAAACTTTAACAGCACCTACAGGAAACCGGCTCCATTTTCCTGCCTATGACAAATTTTTAAAGGAAATTGACAGGTGATGCATCTAACCCTATATTGCATTTTTATGATGTATTGTAAGCATCTACACGAATAATATTGCTGGAGACACTCTTTAATACACTCTACGGCAAACATGCATTGTAAAAGACTAGCAGCTACGCATTTTAGACTAAAGAAAACAATAACACTCATTTGACATGCCCAAACTTAATCTAAATGCAGTCTTTGACCAATACTTGAATTTGAACCTTGTCATATGCAAGATTGATTACTGGAACTATCACATCAGTCGGATCTGCATTAGTTTTTAACTGTAGTTTTCCAGTCATACCCATTTATGGAGATTATCGAGGTTAGGAAGCCAAACATTGTGTAGTCTGATTAAGAATACATCAACAACCTGCTTGCAGACTAATTTAGTTATCTGCTGAGCCAAATACATTTAAACGGGGTAGCAGATGACAAATGGTAGTGTAACTCATAAAAGTATGCTTACATTTAAAGTTTTGAAAAGATTGTTTAAACTTTTTCCTTTTGTGTACTGTTTTGACTTTTGTAGATGTATAAAACATTTGCAAAAACATGCAAAGCCCAAGGGTGCGGAGCTTGCAGATGACGAATTCATTTTACATGTGGAGGGAACTGCTAGCACACAGAGAGTAGTGCGCCACATTGGAGGAACAAGTTGGCCTGGTTTGTTTAAAAGGACAACTTTGATCATCACAAACTTTTTTTTTTTCCCCAGAATTAAATAATTGCTTCGATCTGGCCAGCCATGAATTGGTGTTTTTATTTCAGGTAGGCTTACACTAACAAATTACGCACTCTACTTCGAGGCTTCTGGAATTATAACTTATGAAGATGCTCTTAAAATAGACCTTTCAAAGGATATGGAGCAAAGTGTGAAACCAGCTGCAACAGGGCCATGGGGTGCCCCACTTTTTGACAAGGCTATAGTTTATGAGTCTCCCAATTTGTAAGGACATATTACTCTGCATCGAATTTTTAGATACTAGTATTTGACACTGAAAAACTAAAACCTTCATAGTGCATGTTTTGACTCAACTTGTTTCATGCTAAATGCTGAAGGGTTTCTAGCCCTCCTTGTGGAAATTGTATGGATGTGACATCTACCTAACAGAAACACAACAAAGCAAAGTTTGTTAATTCTTGATATTGTTGTTTTGAATTACTCGTCTCACCAATTTTCTAGATCAGAGGGGATAGTTCTGGAGTTTCCTGAGGTAACAAGCTCTACAAGACGTGACCACTGGCTTGCACTCACAAAGGAGATTATGTTGATGCACCGTTTCCTTGCAAAGTATGAAATAAAATGTCCAATACAAGCATGGGAGATGCATGCAAGGACAATACTATCAATAACAAGGCTTCATGCAGCAAGAGAAATGCTAAGAATATCACCCCCTACACCGACAAGATTCTTAATTTTTTCCTTGTTCGATGAGTTACCAAAGGGAGACTATGTACTGGAAGAGCTTGCTGAGAGTCTAAAGAAGGTCAATAGCGGGCATCCATGCAGTGCTAGTTCCATTCTACGGACTATGAACATGTCAGAGTCAATCATCTCACGTTTAGATGTAACAGAAGCTGGCAAGGAAAGTATAAGTCCAACTGTTCAAGATGAAGACAGTTTCCTACTAGAAACTGCCATTAATCAATCAAGAGAGGAAGAAAAGGAAATTGCTATTGCCAAAGCTACCACAAAGGAACTGAAAGAGGAGGGAATCAGCGAAAGCACTACTATCTTTTTGGTAAGCATCTTACCCCCATCGATGTCACTTTACCCGTATGGATCTTTTTATGCCCTTCATTATCTTACCCTATATGACCATTTAAGTTACCCTTATAAAGATCTTCTGCTCACTAGGTGACCATCCCTAGTATGTTCCTCTCATATTTGTGGTGCACTAGTATGGATGTGGTTTTTTTAGATTGTCTCCTCACTAGGTGCACATTCGCATGCATCATTACTGTGCCCTTTTTTCATGTAGGAGTTACTAAGGCCCCTTAGAAATTCTGTGCCTTGGTTTGAAGAAGTCCTCACATGGGAAAGACCGTCAACCACCCTAGTTGTGATTGCTGCTGCTTTAATAGTGACTTACGAGTAAGTGTTTTCTTTAACTGAAGTGCTACTTTAGCTAAGTTGTGATGAGATTTAGTTAACAATAAGTTATTACTAACATTTAGGGAATGGGTTGGCAAAGCAATAGCAGCTTTCTTGCTGTGGCTGGTTGCAAAGATGTTTAGAGCCAGACTACAAAGGCTTGATACAAAATGCAATGAGATAGTAGTGTGCACTGCATCAGACCAGAGTACAATGGAAAGCATTGTTTCTGCTCAACATGGAATGCAAACTGTGCACGAAATGGTGCAAACGGCAAATGTTTCATTAATGAAGTTGTGGTCCATATTTATTTCGAAGGCTCGCAAGGTATTTACTGTGCCAAGCTATACATTTACTTCTACAACTCACTGTGATTTCCAGTTCTAACTATAGGGATATCAGAAAAGGAAAAGGAAATTAAGAAATGTGAGCGAACGAGAAATTATCTTAAAAGTATCGGAAATGTGAGCATAACATTGGCACCGAGATGAGTGACAGCATGCCGCAGTAATTTAAATATGAATTTGATGGGTACTTGGCAATTCAATTAATGGTTCAAATGTCAATGCTCATGTTATTGTCACTTTTTTCATGCTTATTTGAAGTTCTTGTCAGCGCATCATATTCTGCCGGTTCGCCAGTAATTTACTGTTGAAAAATTGTTGATTACTTATTTCAGTTTCATTCAACTGAAGTAATTATTGATTGTTATTGCAGCATGCAGATATGGCGATGATGGCAATGAGTGCGGTAGCAATATTTTTAGCAGTGGTTCCAATGAAGTTAGTTATAATGGCAGGAATATTGTGTTGCTTCACTATGACATTGGCATCGAGGTTAGGGATGAGCAAGGGGGAGAACCAAAGCAGCAGACGACTAAAAGAATGGTGGGATTCAATTCCAGTTATCCCTGTCCGTGTTGTCGATACTAAATAGACTTCTTCGTGCATCAGGTTTGGCACAGTGTCTCCCTGGAAAATGCATAGAAAAGAGTAGGTTGCATGTGTCCATTTGTAAATCATTATCAAAACCACACTCTATTTGGCATGATAATAATGGAGTTATTGTATAAGCAGCTTCTCTTCCGTCGTTCATTCAGTTACTACACACATCAAATATGATGTAACTGCAACTGCCACCACCACACCACCACTAATTTATAGATTGATAAAGCGATCAATTTTGTGCTTAAATCCTACTACACTACACTTTTACGTTAGCCAAACAAGAAACTTCACAAATTCCGTCATTTTAGTAAGATTAGTACATGTGATGGAGAACATAAGGGCATTTCTAACAAAATTAAAGTTTAAAACCACACGACTGGCATTCGACATGTAGGATAAACAAGAAGCACCATTTGTGATTTTAAACCGCCTATTTATTAACAAAACAACGAGTTGTACCCGTGTTCATATAGCAACAGGAGGTGTCAGCTTAAAGATGATCTGTATCTATTACAACAGCAACTGGTCTACATGTTTTTTTTTTTTTTTGCTGTTATAATTTTAAGATTCACAATGGACAGACTATCCCTGTAATTTAGTTCCGCCTCTTGAAAACTGTGAGTTAGAATCAAAGATGAGACTAAGTTTAGCGCATGAGGATAACCAAATAGTTACAAGGATCTGTCATGTCCAAAGTTCTGCCTTCCATGAAGTGAACTTTCCCTATTCTAATTTCTATCTACCTCATAAGAGTTCCTTGCTGCCCATCCCAAATTGCTTACTTTCTTGCCTTTTCCAGGTCCGGAAGATCTGTTAAAGAATCCAAAACCAGGTGTTAAAGAACATTGAGAGAGAGAGAGAGAGAGAGATGGAGATGCGGAAAAGGCATGTAGCATGCATAACGAAAGCAGCACTTTTAACACCCAAGACAGTTCATATGATTTTCTCTAATTTTTCCAAGAACAGACCGAAATCACAATGTCCTAAAATGCAGCGCATGCATTTCTTCTCATTAAAAGAGAAATGGACTCACTGAAAGTTGAAAATAATGGAGACAAAGTGATTGTAGGCTTTAGAGAGAGAGAGAGAGAGAGAGTGCTATGCATAGAAAAGCAGCAATGTTAATAGCCCACACAGCCTACATAATTCACTATGGTTTGTTTAAAAACACAATCAATTAGAAATGTCTTAAAATGCAAATGCACATTTCATCTTTAGAAGGACGACAAACAAAATTTAAACTCAACAATAAGAAAAAATGCCAAATGTACTAAAAGTCACACAAATTTTGGTTTCAAATATATCAACGTGACAGTTTATGTGGCATGCAATGCATATCGCACTACCCAAACCAATAGTAAACTTGGGAAACACAGGATGCTGCCACTGGCTTGCTGTCTATGCTGCCACATTATCTAGTGGAAGAAGTTTTGCAAATTCTTCACAAGGCTAACCAGCACACATGACTGGAATGATTTTAAAATTCAGGGAACGCAACCAATGCACATCTTTCTATAGAGAAACTATGATTAACATCTCCACAGGACAAATAGAAATATAGACTTACAGAGCATTCCATCATCATCACTGCTTCCACCATCTTGACCGACATACTGCAAAAGTAAAAAATCCATTTTACCTGATTAGATGAACTTAATTCAATACTCTATGATATAGGGTGTCAAATTTACCGCAGCATTGTCATCATCAGAGGCCAAATCAGCTGCAAAAGACCACGCAAAAGTTCAGTCAGATCCAGAAAAGTTTCTCTCAAGAACTAAAGTAAATTCCCGGCACATGATTCTAAAGATTATCAATTTAAAGGCAACAATAATACGGCCCAAATGGCATCCCAAGGCCAACCATGGGATTTCAAGTGAACAATAACAGCATCTTATAGATAGTCATACCCATTGGTATCTATAGCATGACAAGACCAGTGCTGTCATATCATCCTCACTAATGGTCGCCTGCTGCTACAGTTCCGGCTTGGATGTCCCATTGTGAAACCAAAGCTAATTCCAAATTTCTCAGATGATATAAATTCTTTTCTGTGAATAAATGCTGAAGCTCTAATATAATTGCATCTCCAGAGAGATTGCGTCAAAACTACCTGAGGTAGTTAGAAGCTAGGCATGGATATAAGAGTGATGGACATTTTTGCTACCACACATGACAGAAGATGGGTGCCAGTTTTTTATTAAGCATGTCATAGGTTTTCGGATGAGATACTACATGCCAGTTCAAAATGTGGTTTCTGAACTCATATCAACCTTATCGTAAACAACAAATACACATAAAGAAAATCAGTCTTATTTATCTAATTAATGTTAAGTAGCTAAAAAGAAAACAATCTAGACGGCATTTAAGTTTTCTATTTGAAAACTAAGAGGGGCTCGAGCTGTTAACCAGTAAACAAGTTATTCGGTTCCTCTCTCTCTCTCTCTCTCTCTCTCTCTCTCACACACACACACACACACACACACATCATAAGATGCACCTTAAAAATAATATCGTAAGTAACATTCATGACAATTCTGCACAACCTCAAACAATCTGATAATAATATGTTCCCCTGAATCATCTTAAAGGACTTCATCACGCCTAAAATGAATGCATCCAATCCTTAAGGACCAGATCCCCAATTTGTATAGCATATCATCCCCAAATGTTCGGGCACCATAACTTAGATGCTGATTTGGAACAGAAGGCAAAAAGTAGAAGTTAGAAGCAAGGTTTTTGGATGAGGATCAAATTTGGGGCTTCTTAGCTGGATACAGTCTGAAAATAGGAGGTACAAGGTTGCTGTTTTGTGCAATGCATACATGCAGAAATATTAATAGCCGACACAATTTATATAATTTACTGTGGTATGTTTAAGAACACATTCAATTAGAAATGTCTTTAAAATGCATATAAACATTTCTATCTTTTAGAAGGAAAACAAAACAAACTCAAACTCAAACGTAAGAAGCAATGCAAAATGTACTAAAAGTTTACAAATCCCTTGTGAACTTGACATTTTGATGGTAACCTAAGGATGTTGTTTCTAATTCTTACATCATTTTTGGTATATTTTTTTTCACTTTGACTCTGAGTGTTGGTGGGGTTTGTGGAATATGATATTTAGATTATCTCATCATTAAAACAAGACAAATTGCCTAAAGTTTCCTAATTACTTTTACAAAGCCTTACTTATACAGATCTTAATCCTAATATAATAAATTTGGACAAAGGATTTCCTCAGAACTTTAGGAACCCAAATTAAACAGACAACAAAAAAAAAAAAAAAAAAAAACTGACCTCTAACTAAACTAATCCTCAAACTAAAATTAAAAATCTAAATATTACTAATTTTCCCAGTCATGTCTTTAAAAGACAAAAATACCCCTGAGTGAAAATACTAATATAACCCCTACCTATAGAAAATCTTAATAAGGACCCCTCCCAAGATATCCCATTATAATGTGTAATCTACCAAAAAACAACTTTGCGTTAGTTTTGGAAGTCTTATGTCAAAACCCAGATAACAGACATTAGCCCACCTAGGCACGTATCTAGCCACTCACATCGGGGTGGGCAGAGCCATTTAGGTGGGGAAGTTTGGTGATGGGTGTGGGTTAGAGCTACGCTATTATTTAGGAAAATTTTTTCTGATTTGGGGTGGGCTGGAGTGGTTAAAGCAGTGACCGGCATGATAATGCAGGTTAAACTGCAACTTGTGGACTTGGGATTTATCAAAGACAAGATACGGCTGGCAGCAAATAAACTGACTTTTACAAGGAGTACGATTTGACCCAAAAGAGAGAAAAACAAAAGGAACGATGTGCAATCATAGCTGAAATAAAATCAAAATCTATTGAATAGAATCAGCTATGTAGTTACTCTCCAAAGAGTAAAAATGAGGGTTGATCTCATGAAGAAATGGTTTAGCATTTCATCTCTTTTAACCCCAAAAGATGCATTTCCCAACCAGATTGTATTCGAGGAACCTAGAATTGTTTAACAAAATTGCTGAACTGCCACCTAAATTGACTCTCTTCCCAGCATCTCCCTCTCCTCTCTAGGAAATATTAACAAACACAAGGTCACTGATCACACCTCTACATCCTTACAGCACAAAGTATGGTGAGAAGGTGTAGATACTCGATTGACTCTACAAATATGAAAAAGACACGTAGCTTGTGAATCTTTGCTTTCCTTTTTTCCAACTACTTGGAACTTTGGTCGTTCTCTGCTATCTTTATAATCTTCGAATAACGATAATTATGAGTGAATCCCTATGGCCTATTTGCTAAAAATAGAAGCCTATGAAAGTAAAGGTGCTAGGTTTTAGCCTTTCGTACACATCTTAGTGAGCAAATGAAATCACCAGATAGTGCTGCTTCTCTCCTTTCAATCTTTAACTACTGACTAGACAACACCAAGCACAGCAGATAGAAAACGCAACATACCTCTACTCTACCTACCAATCTAGGGCCTTTACATAAACAAATATCTCTTGAATTGTTGAGGAAATTTATTCCACCTCCTGCTTCACATTTCCCCTCCTGGCTCTTTTTTCACATACCATGGTTAGCAAAATAGTGGCAGTAGCAAAAACAACATCATCATCATAACAAGAACTATATTAAAGTTCATTTCTGTTTCACTCTTCACCTTGTAAGTCGCAAACTAGTTGCTAAAATTCATAACTACACAACCCAACAAATAAATATACCCAATTACAGAGGATATCAGAAATTTGCTCGCAACAAAAAGACTGTGATAACAAAAAATAAAACCAAGGTAATAAATAAATTTTAAAAAGCAGCTAAAATGAAATATATAAATACATTTGTTCCAAATGCAAGAGCAAAAATAACCCACTTCATGAAATGTTAAAAAAAGAACTCACAAGTAGAGTCTTCCTCGTCCTCATCACACCATTTGTTCCAATCAACCTTAATGTAAGGTGCAGGCTTCTCTTCAGTCTTGAGCAGCCGTTTCCACCAACCTTTCTGATCTTTCTGGATTGAGCAGAGGATGTTCCTCAACCCAGCTTTAGTTTTGCAACCATCAGGCGTTATTGGTCCGTAAAGGTCCAAAGTGAAGTGAAAGGGCTCGCCTTGGACTCCAATGGCGGAGAAGCTGAAGGAGCCCTGAGGCTCACACTTGATGTTGATGTCTTTGGCGTCGGGTAACGCCACCGTTAGGTACACCTTATCGGAGCGCTGGGCCCACAGAACCTCCGGGTGCCGACTGTTCACACCACAAAACATAACAAAAAAACAAAATCAAATAAATCTGTCTAATGTGTGTGTGTGTGAGAGAGAGAGAGAGAGAGAGAGAGAGAGAGAAGGAACCTCATTTTGGAGCGTGGCTGGGGAAGGGCAGAGATCGAGTGTACTCCGTACTGTAAGACCCAGTATAAGGCAATAAGGAATTTTCCAAATGGAAACTTTGAAACAACCCTCAACCCTAAAAGAATGTTCAAACTCGAATCAAGTACGGCCAACGGGTCAAATTTGGTCAGAGTCTCATTTATGGAACAAAACTTGACCACGGATTGTGGGGTTGAGCTTAGAACTGACAATATTGTACACGATCCGTTAACACAATACGAATCAAACGAAAATTTCAGTATTCGGGTCCGAGTTATCAGGTTGTGCTAGTTGTGTCGTGTCAATTCGCAAATACCCATTAACCCTTTAAGAGCGGACTGACTGCAGGAGTATTTTTGTAAATTTATATCTCCTTCTTTTTTTCTTTTCTTTTTTTCTCCTTCTCTTTCTTCTCTTTCGTCTCTTCCTCCCCATTACCCCGACTCTCTCTCTCTCTCTCTCTCTCTCTCTCTCTCTCTCTCTCTCTCTCTCTCTCTCTCTCTCTCTCTCTCTCTCTCTCTATGCCACCCTCTCTCTCCTCCTCCTTTACCACTCAGCCATGAAGTCCTTGAAGATGTCCATAGATTACCAAGGAATTGAAATCTTCTCAATTTGGCTTCAAGGTTGTAGTTTAGTTAGGTCATCCCCAATGGTTGGGGCTCTAAAAGGAGTTGATAGAACCTCATTTAGAGCTCCGATGGAATCTTTGGGGCTCTAAATGCATTTCTCCCACAATGGGAGGCTTTATATTCATGGAGGGCTCTAAATTTTTTTATGATGTAATTTGATTTATGTGGTTTTTTTTTTTTTTGGTTAACTATTTTACTTTAATGTTTGTTCATGTTATATTAGTTAGTTTTTTTTTTTTTGTGAACATTTCAACCAAAAAAAATCAAAATTTGGACAAAATTTGGAAATCAACATTTTATTTCATAGATACGATACAACAACATGGTTAAATTAAAACAAGATGCACAACATTAATTTGGTGGTCCTCCCAAAGTTGGATATGGGTCCCTTGCATTATGGCTTTCCACCTCTCTCTTATCTACATTGTCAGATAATAATTGTGGTAGCATGGTGATAGCTAGATATGGGTCCCCTTTGTTATGGCCTTTCATCCTATGCCATTTACATTTGTGAGATAATAATAGTGGTAGATGGATATGGGTCCCATTCATTATGGCTTTAGATAAAAAATCTCATCTCTTCATATTACATCTTACAATAACCGTTGGATCCAATTACCTCATATGAATCTCATCCGTATATTTGTTATATCTTAAACCATCATATCCTCTATAAATGAACAACCACCTTATTTTCATAACACACCACCTCCCAACTCTTGTATTCTCAATATTCCTTCTTCTACCACCGCACTAGAATGGCTGACAATGGATATGATAGCTCTTCTAGTGATGAGACAGGTGCCAAAATAATATTTTTGGAAATGTTCGAAAGCTACCAAAGGAAAAAATTAGCAACGAAGAAGGAGAAGGCCTCTATGGTTGTACACAGGGGTACATCGTCACGACAATACCAAGAAATCTAGTAAGTGCCCATGAAAACTTTTTTCAAAATTACTTCTCTAACCATTCGTTGTATCCCTCGTCAGATTTTCGTAATAGGTTTCACATAAGGCATGAGTTGTTTAATCGAATAATGGAACAAATTGTCCCTTTCGACGATTACTTCAAACAAAAACCTGATGCCACTAGAAAGCTCGGTTTCTCACCACAAGTGAAGATGACAGCCGCCTTACGTATGCTTGCATATGGTATGGCAGCTGACCTCAATGATGATTACTTGAAGATAGCATAGATCACATCATTTGAAGCTTGCAAGATATTTTGTCATGCAGTTAACAACTTATACGAAGCTGAATATCTCTGTAAACCAACGAGGGCGGACCTACAAAAACTGCTTCAAACGCTGAGGAACGGGGGTTTCCTGGCATGCTAGGAAGCCTTGACTGCATGCATTGGGAGTGGAAAAACTGCCCAATGTCACACCATGGGGCATACCCGGGCCACCATGGTCGTCCAACCATAATCCTTGAAATGTTTGCTTCTTACGACACATGGATATGGCACGCCAACTTCGGAATGTCGAGAGTATTTAATGACCTCAACGTACTATACAAATCACGTCTTTTTGATGACATCATTCAAGGACGTGGTTCACGGGTCTGATATTATCTGAATGAGAAACAATACAAGCAAGGGTACTATCTTGCAGATGGAATATATCCAAAGTGGAACACAACTGTCCCGTCATTTTAGGATCCTCAAGGACAACAACATCAATTATTCTCTAGTATGTAAGAGGCGTATCGTAAGGATGTGGAGAGAGCTTTTGGAATTCTTCAAGCTCGTTTTGCAGTTGTCACGAAGCTTGCATGCCAATGATACTGAGAAGACATTTGAGAGATACTGAAGACTTGCATAATTTTTCACAATATGATTATTGAAGATTAGCGTGACCAAGACGACATAACTCCTGCTAAGGACACACCATATCATGTGGAGGAGGCTCTAGTGCCACATGAACATGGATCACGCAATATACAAATAGAATCTATTAATCGAAGCATAATAAATGATCCAACTGCCCACTACAACTTTCGATATGATATCATTCAACACTTGTGGGAGTAATATGGAATAGAACTTTAATTGTTGTCTTTTTAAATTTAGTGTTGTGTGTTTAGAATTCAATAACTAAATTGCAATGTCCTTGAATTCAATCATTTCATTAAGTTAAACAAACTAGAACATTTTTAAAATAATAAAACAAAATACAACAGAATTTAAATAAAACAAACTATAACATTCTTTAAATAAAACAAATTGCTAAACTATTCTAGAAATCATCATTTTCTAGGGTTTGGGGACGATAGACTTCATCCTCAAAGTTTAGTGAACGGGAAGAACTCTTCGCGATAATAGCAGCTTGTTTCTATTGGACCCATTGCCTTCTCACCGAAGTTTGGATTGTGGCGGTTTCCTTAAACATAACCTTCAACTCTTTGTTCTCAATCGTACAATCTTTGTAAGACCTCATAATTTCTTTGAGCTCTTTATCATCATGAGATTACTCTTCCGCAACAGCATTTCTTTTTAGCTCCTAAGCTTTTTTGTGTCCCATAGACCTTCGTTGTGGGTTTGAGGTTTGTATGAGAGCTTGAGTTTCTGGAATGGATTCATATGGTGAATCATCATCTACATAACTGGATTCACTCATTGGAGAAGCGTTCATAGAAGAGGAGGATTGGAACCCTTCAAAGGGTTGCCACTTATGAGCATGTTGGACAACATTCCAACAGTGGTCAAGGAGGAATGCTTTCTTGGTCCTCTCGAAAAAAAGTCGTTTTGCATCAATAATCTACACATATTATATGCAAGAATTTAAATTAGTTGGCAAAATAAATTAATAAATTATAAAACTCACATTGTCCATTTTATTTTGGCCACTCTTGTTTAACCTTGCCACTTGAGTAAGACACTCAGAGAATTTGTTGCACATTTGGGAAATGTTCGTCCAACGCGATTTCAATCTCTTTGATGACCTAACTTCCTAGGCATCAAGATGAAATTGTATGAATTGATCCCTTATCCAATTCCACATCATTCCACTTGATTGACAATTCCCGATAATTGGATCTTCACTAATGATTATCCAAGCTCGGCATTGTTTGGATGTGGTCACCAAATTCAAGCCAAACCAAGTCAAGTGGGACTCAATTCTACAAGGTTTAGCCAAAACAAAAGATATTGTTGTTTAGAATAACAATAGTCAAATAATAAATAAATAGAATGGCAAGATCTACAAACTTGGCTTGGGGCCAGCCAAGGCGTGTAAAAGAATAAAGAATCCTCACTGCCAAAAATCAGCTGAAGTGTAGATTTCCTTCAATGGCAGCTGGAATAGTAAAAAGAAAGTGAGTTATTGAGCTGAGATTTTTTATCAAGCTACAGCAGCTGGGTTTCAGACCCTTGGGTGATATCAAGAAGGCCAAAGCCAAGCCCCACGTTAATATTTATGCTGTGAGTTGAAAGGTTGGCTAGTCAAAGCCAACCTGTTGCTGATCAGGTCGCAAGTTTCAATGGCATTGAAACAATTGGTTATATATATATAGTATTATATATATATATATATATATATATATATATATATATATATATATATATATATATATATATATATATATATATATATACTGAATTGGTTATATTATTGGTTAATATTATATATTATTTGAATTGGCTACCAAAAGGGGACTAGAACCTATAATCTAGAAGAACTAGACTAAAAAGGATTTTTAACTAGTTATTGGTGGGAACTTGACTTTAAGAGTTGGTTTGTGTATTTAATAATTTGAAGACTTTGAAGACATGGAAGAAGAAATGGAATTGTTAGCTATGGAAGAGAATAGAGAGTATGACTAAATAGTTGACTTGGAAGATGACTTGGGCAACTAAAAAATAAAAAATAGAGAAATAATGAATAAAATAAATTAATGAATAAATGCAAATTGAAATTAATAAATTAATCATAAACTTAAGAGAAACTTAACATAGGTGAATAAATTATACAAATAAAAAATTATGAGAGCACTAAGTTTAATTAAATAAAGAATATAGATTAATGAAAATAATTGGACTAACATAAATTAGAATTTGAAGGACTATGAAATAAACACAGAAAATAATATTAATTGGAAATATTATTAATTGTGGAAGCTTTGAAAACAAAGTAAGAACTTACAGAAATCTTAGTTCAGTGAAAGCAAGCAATGTCACGCAGGACACTCACACTCCACTCTCACTCACAACTATTGTAGTTGCCTCAGGTCTACAAACTCTGAGAGAACTTTGAAAACTGAAAGAAACTTACAATGCTTATTGAACAAAGCTTGAGGAAACTGAGAATGAAAACTCCTAACTTATAGCCTTGGCTTTCAAGAGAAGACAAAATAACTTTTGACTTTAACTTAAGTGAAAAACATTTAACTTAAACTTTGTCGGACAACTTTGACTGGAAGGAAAGGAAAGGTATCTGCTTTCACGTGGGTGAAAGGACTTTAACATCTGCTTTCGGCTACTTTAACTTGAAGGGCATGGGCATCTTTGAAAAACCTTTAACTTGTCAGGGAATCTTTGACTGGAAGGAAAGGCATCTGCTTTCACATGGGTGAAAGGACTTTATCTCTGCTTTCGGCTAATTTAACTTTGGCAGAGGCATCTTTGACTTGGAAGGCTTCAATCTTCAGAGAGATCATAAGGATCTTGACTGTCGGGCACGTAATCTGACCATCTAGGCTTGGGCTTCTGACTGAATTGCTGACTAGGCACTTGACTGGAAGAAGATTCTGACTTTGGACTAGCATCTTCATCATCTTCATCTTTCATTTGAGAAACTTGGGCAAGGCGCTGCTGTGCTAATTCTGTTAATTCTTTCTTAGATTTTCCTTTGAGGGAGGCATTTGAACTGCTTGGAGAGGCTTCTTTAACTGCATTTGAACTGCTTGGAGGCATCTGAATAGGGGGATAATTTGCATTGACTTCATTGATAATATTTCCTAGAATGACTTTGTCCCACCATTTGACTACATAATGGCGGTTCATAATCCTGGTGTCCCAATTAACCTGATAACTCCATTTTAGAATCCATGGAACCTTGTATTTGGCAAAGAAATGGAGAAGCATAGGGAAGAACTTTTCTTGCTTAGTTAATTGATGCTTTTGACTAAAATAATTAATTGTGGGCTGAAGGCCTACTGGAATGATTTCCCAACAGGGGCCAACAATGTTCCACCATTGGAGAAACCAGCATGGAAAATAGGGCTTAAATTTGGCATCAAAGTTCATAAACCATGAATGACTGAAATCCTCGTGCTGATGGAATAAAATTGTGTACCAGGCATCAATGTAGTCTCCATAATTATAAGTAAGGCCTGATTGAAGTGGTAATTGATCATAGGCATTTTTGCTCCAATGTTCTGGTTTAATGACTTGGCGTATATAAAGGGCATGAAAAATTGTGGCATCTATTTGTTTATCTTTAATGGGCCTAATATCTGCTGATTGGGATTCATAAAGGATATCCCTATAGAACCTCAATTGTTTCGAAGGATGACTTGGAAAATAGTGCATGTTGGGAGGAAAGAACTTCTTAGCTATTTTGGCTGGGTCATTCAAATCTTCTAAATAAGGCTCAACAACAAAAAGATGGGAATTGCTTTTGGGATGATATCTAGACCTTTGGACTGGGCTTTGAGGGCTTTGACTCTGAGAAGGCATAGGAGTATGAATAATAAAAGGGTCATATTGAGAAGTTAATGCTGCTTGATAATTGGGGCGTAGAGAAGGTTGGCTTAGAGGATTAAATCTATTATTAACTGGAATTGACATATAACCTGGAAAAGGCACAAGTTGGGCATTGGCTTCTGGTTTGGGCATCAGGGTTGCTGGCAGGACTCTGGGTTGACTCTGGCCTGGGCTTGATTGGCTTGATTGACTGTATTGCATTATTTGCTTGTCTTTCTTTTCTTTTTCTTTACTTGACATGGCTCTGGCTTTTTATCCTGTAAAAACTCTCTTGTAAGAAAATCTGGAATACTGTTTTCACTACCTCTCAAATATTCTAGCTCAAAATCAAAAACACTCAGAATTGCTTGCCATCTTGCAAAAATTTGCTTACTAGCTATATTTTTAACATCTTTTTCTAAAACATGCTTTGCAGACTTACAGTCAACACGAACTAAAAACTTTTGATTTAATAAATCATCTTGGAATTTGCTTATGCATAAAACAATGGATAAAATTTCTTTTTTAATAGTACTGTAATTATTTTGAGCTTGATTCCAGGCACCGGAATGAAAACGAACAATTTTTTCAGGAGACTCAGGGCTTATTCTTTGTTTTAAAATACCACCATAACCAATATCAGAGGCATCTGTTTCAACAATTTTAAAAGAATTGATTGAAGGAATACCTAGGCATGGGAGTGACTTGACATGAATCTTAATTTGCTTAACTATTTATGTATGACTCGAAGTCCAGGCAGGAGGATTGCTCTGGAGACGATCAAACAGGGGCTTACATAATTTTCTCAGATTTTGATAAAAATCAGAAACACAATTTAAAGATCCTAAAAACCTTTGGAGTTGGCTTTTTTCAAGAATTTGATCTGGGAATTTATCAGCAAACTGAATGACTCGGTTGATTGGGCTTATTTGGCTTTGGCTTATGTTGAATCCTAGAAACCTGACATTGACCTGGAATAACTTGATCTTCTTGGCTGAAATGACTAAACCATTAGATTGGACTATTTGGAAAAACTTATGTAAATGCTTCCAATGTTGTTCTATTGATTCGGAAAAGATCAGGACATCATCTATATATACTATGGAAAAATGACTGTAGGTATTAAAGATTTCATTCATAATATTCTGGAATTCACTAGGGGCATTTTTTAATCCAAAAGGCATAACATTCCATTCATAATGACCAAAAGGGGTAACAAATGCAGTCTTATATCTATCTGATTCCTTAATTTGAATTTGCCAAAAACCACTTTTCATATCGAATTTACTAAAAATTACTGCCTTTTCTAATCTGTTAACTAGATCTCTTTTATTAGGAATTGGGTACCTAATCCATTCTATAACTAAATTAAGGGGCTTATAATTGATAACTAGGCGTGGGGCTCCTCGTTCTAATTCAGCATTTTTCTGAACATAAAAAGCTGGACAAGACCAGGGTGACTTACTTTTTCTAACTATTCCTTTGTTGACTAGATCCGTGACTTCGGCTTTGCATAATTCCATTAATTCTTGGCTCATTTGAATTGGACGGGCTTTGGTTGGAATATTCTTTTCACTAAATGACTTGACATAAGGTAAAGTAACTACATGTTGCTTTCGGTGCCAAAAGGCATTGGGTAAATCAGAACAAACTTCATTTTTTTAACTTTTCTTCAAATTTACCTATTTCTAACTGGAGTGACTTGTCGGTTAACTGTTGTTCTACCCTTTTAAATTTAATTTCTTCTTTTAAAAAGTTAACTTGGCTTGTTTTACTCTGAATTAACTTAATTGACTTAGAAATAGCTGACTTTTGTAATGACTTAAGACTATGTAATTATGGCTTAGTTAAAAATTCAAATCTAACCTTTTCTCCTAATTGGCTTGAAGTGACTCCATCATATTCTACCTGAAAGGGATAGAGTAAAGAAATAAAGGGTAATCCTAAAATTACATCATCCGTGATATTCTGGATCAGGACAAAGGATGTCTTAAAGCATATTTTATTTTGGCATACATGGGCTTTTGGTAATTCATATTTTAACTTAAGGGCTTTACCAGATGCTGTTCCTAAAACTTCTTTTGACTTTTTGTAAAATTGAGTTGGAATTAGACCTTCCTGAATACAATTTAAATCGGCTCTTGAATCAAATAAAGCAATTGTATTTAATTCAAATTCATTAATAAAAATACTAACTCTGGAGTACCATTTTCTAAAATTAATTTGCTTAATTAGACTTATGACCTTTTCTTCTTTATCGGATAGATCTGGCTCAGACTCAGAACTAGACTTACCGAAAGGATTACTAGACTCTGCTTTGGATTCTAACAGACTAATTAAATTATGTTTAATTGCATAATTCTCAGTTTCTAATTTTTGGCTTATTTGTTTTAACTCTAAAATTTCCTTTTTAACTAATTTGACTTCTAACTGGAGATCCTGGAGGGTGACTTCTTTCTTTCTATTAAATCTTTCTAATGTGGCATTAAGGCTTATCTTAGGAGGCGTAGGGGAACTAGACTCTTCTTGACTTATGATTTTCCTAAGTTTTCTAAGATACTCGGATTTCAATTCTGGGTCCTGGACTTTGCTAATTAATTCGATTAATAATTCTTCCTGTTCTTCCTGCTTAGTTAAGACACAAATTGATTTATTTAAAATTCTACAACATTTATCCTTACAACCTAATTGGACTTCTGGCTCACTAGTCTGGGAACTGTCTGAACTATAGACATGTGAATTATCTGAAGGCATAGGATCCGACTCAGTGTTGGCTAACTCTAGGACTTTAATTAATTTGGCTTCTTCCTCGGATGCTAACTTTAACTGCTTAATTGCTTCTTTTACCTTACACTCATTAGCATAATGACCTTGCTTTTTGCATTTGTAACATCTGACTTCGCTTTTATCCGTACTTTTCTTAAAGTAATTCTTTTTACCTTGTCGGGGGCTTTTCCTAAAACCTTTTGAATAACCTTTTGACCATTTGCTTTTCCTAGGGGTAAATTTCTTTTTACTATAAAATTCATTATCATCTTTGAAATAATTTTTTCTACGAGAATAATGGCGTCTTTTACTAAAGCGTCTATCATGGCTTCTTTTGATTTGTCTAGACGGTGGGACCGGTGCTAGACCATATTGTTCACAAAAATTACCTAATTCATACTTGGCATTTTTACTATCGGCTTGGATTGATTTTCCTATTTTTAAATCTACACACATTTTCATACCGACTTGATTGATCGTACTAATTATATTACCGTAAGTTAACTCATCATAATTAATTTGACCTGATTCATTGCTTAGGACTGCTCTAATCTTATGGGCAAATAAATTGGGGAGACCATTTATGAACTTTTCTTTCCAAAAGGCTTGATTACTGTCATCTCTAAGCATGACTCTGGAAATGAAAACATCTTTATACCATCTAAAATCACTTAGCTTAGGGCATCGTAAATTACTTAACTGGTCATGAATTCTGGTTGTTGTACTACTGGGTGTTCCTATGAAATGCTCAATTATTGTATATAAAAGGACATTGACTCCATCTTCTATGCTTGTTCCTACTCTTTCATCTAAAATAGGGTAACCATCTTCATTAGTTTTAAAGGCATGGATTATTCTTAACTTGGCATCTTCTGTGAGATGTTTATCCCACCAGAAACGAAGTGTTCCTGTAAACCCTGTTTCTAAAAGGGAGACTATTTCTGACTGTTTTAGTTGGTGATTAGTGGCATAACTATTGGCTACCATAGACATATGTTGTAATTTATTAAGTATTTCCTGTTCGGATAAACCATCTATATTCCATTCGTAAAGCTTATCGGAAGATACTGAGAATTGGCTTTGGGTTCTTTCTTCAAATTGAACATCTGGAGGCGTAGGCTTAGGATACCAATTTTTTGTAAGACTTGTAGGGTTAACTTTACCTGTTAAACGACTGACTTTAAGACTCTGGGCATCTTGATTAACTTGGAGATTGCTAAAGGCTTTTTCTATTTTAGAAATATTACTAGTTTCTGACTCTAAACTTTGGCTTGATTCTTCAGACATGATTGACTCACTATCAGGATTAACATCAAAACTTAAGACTTTAACTGAGGCTTCTTCTTCCTTTCCTTTGTCTTTTTCTTTATTAGGCTTTGGTTTAACTGGGGTTAATTCTTGAAACATTTCTTCTATTTTTCGCATTGTTGGACTGACTTTTAGGGCAGATTCTGGTTTTAACTCAAAGTGGACTGAAGGCTTTTCTTTTCTAGGCTTAAGAGTAACTTCCTGTGGGATTAATTTATCAACTTTTGTTTCTATCTTATCTAGTTGCTTACCTATTACTATTAGGCTTGTGTTGGCAAAATTATTTTGTTCTATGACCTTTTTTACTGGCTCATCTTTTGACTCAGCTACTTTGTAAGGGCTTGCAACAACTTTGGTATTTCTATGATTAATTATTATTGTTTCAACTGGGGGGTGCGTACTGACAACTTTGGAGGCTAACTAAATTAAAAGAAACTTGGGAGACTTGCTAACTCAGAAAACTTAAATCAGCCACTTGGGCGATATGAGTAGCAGACTTAGACTCAATATATATATATATATATATATATATATATATATATATATATATATATATATCCAAGTCATACAGAAATAGTTAAGCAAATTAAGCTTCATGTCAAGTCTCTTCCATGCTTAGGTATCCCTTCAGTCAATTCTTTTAAAATTGTTGAAACAGATGCCTCTGATATAGGTTATGGTGGTATTCTTAAGCAAAGAATTAATCCTAATTCCCCTGAGCAAATTATCCGTTTTCATTCCGGTGTCTGGAATCAAGCTCAGAATAATTATAGTACTATTAAAAAAGAAATTTTATCTATTGTTTTATGCATAAGCAAATTTCAAGATGATTTATTGAACCAAAAGTTTTTAGTTCGTGTTGATTGTAAGTCTGCAAAACATGTTTTAGAAAAAGATGTTAAAAATATAGCTAGTAAACAAATTTTTGCAAGATGGCAAGCAATTCTGAGTGTTTTTGATTTTGAGTTAGAATATTTGAGAGGTAGTGAAAACAGTATTCCAGATTTTCTTACAAGAGAATTTCTACAGGACAAACAAGCAGAGCCATGTCAAGCAAAGAAAAAGAAAAGAAAAATAAAGGAATAATGCAGTATAGTCAGACAAGCCAACCAAGCCCAGGCCAGAATCAACCCAGAATCCTTCCAGCTACCTTGATGCCTACGCCAGTCAAACAAGAAGCCAATGCCCAACTTGTGCCTTTTCCAGGTTATATGCCCATTCCAGTTAATAATAGATTTAATCCTTTAAGCCAACCTTCTCTTCGCCCTAATTATCAGTCTGTCTTTTAACTAGTAATAGATGGAAGACTTAGAGTTGGATTTGGCTTATGTGTATTTAAAGACTTAAAGACTTTGCATGTGTATGAAAACTTTGCATGTGTATTTAATGGAGTGAAGACTTGGAAGAAGAAATGGAATTGTTAGCTACGGAAGAGAATGGAGAGTATGACTAAATAATTGACTTGGTAGATGACTTGGGCAACTAACAAATAAAAAATAGAGAAATAATGAATAAAATAAATTATTGAATGGATGCAAATTGAAACTAATAAATTAATCATAAACTTAAAAGAAAATTAACGTATGAGAATAAATTGTATAAATAAAAAATTATGAGGGCACTAAATTTAATTAAATAAAGAATATAAATTAATGAAAATAATTGGACTAACATAAATTAGAATTTGAAGGACTATGAAATAAACACAGGAAATAATATTAATTGAAAATATTATTAACTGTGGAAGCTTTGAAAACAAAGTAAGAACTTACAGAAATCTTAGTTCAATGAAAGCAAGCAATGTCATGCAGGACACTCACACTCCACTCTCACTTACAACTATTGTAGTTGCCTCAGGTCTACAAACTCTGAGAGAACTTTGAAAACTGAAAGAAACTTACAATGCTTACTAAACAAAGCTTGGAGATACAACTGACGGAAGGCTTCTATTTAAAGCCTTGGCATACAAAAGAGGACAAAATAACTTTTGAATTAACTTCTACTTTGACTGAAGTGAAAAACATTTAACTTTGAATTTTGTCAGGGCATCTTTGCTTTCGCCAACTTTGAATTGAAGGGCATGGGCATCTTTGAATTGAAAGGCATGGGCATCTTTGAAAAACCTTTAACTTGTCAGGGCATCTTTGAATTGAAGGGCACATCTTTGAATTGAAAGGCATGGGCATCTTTGCTTTAACTCTGGAGAAACAGAAAGGCATCTGCTTTCACATGGGTGAAAGGACTTTAACTCTGCTTTCGGCTAATTTAACTTTGGCAGAGGCATCTTTGACTTGGAGGGCTTCAATCTTCAGAGAGATCATAAGGATCTTGACTATCAGGCACATAATCGGACCATCTAGGCTTAGGCTTGCTCTGGAGACGATCAAATAGAGGCTTGCATAATTTTCTCAAATTTTGATAAAAATCAGAAATATAATTTAAAGAACCTAGAAACCTTTGGAGCTGACTTTTTTCTAGAATTTGATCTGGAAACTTATCAGCAAACTGGATGACTCGATTGATTGGGCTTATTTGGCTTTGGCTTATGTTGAAACCTAGAAACCTGACATTAACCTGGAATAACTTGATTTTCTTAGCTGAAATGACTAAACCATTAGATTTAGCTATCTGGAAAAACTTATGTAAATGCTTCCAATGCTGTTCTATTGACTCGGAAAAGATAAGAACATCATCTATGTATACTATGGAAAAATGACTGTAGGCATTAAAGATTTCATTCATAATATTCTGGAATTCACTAGGGGCATTTTTTAATCCAAAAGGCATAACATTCCATTCATAATGACCAAAAGGGGTAACAAATGCAGTCTTATACCTATCTGATTCTTTAATCTGAATTTGCCAAAAACCACTTTTCATATCAAATTTACTAAAGATAACGGCTTTTTCTAATCTATTAACTAAATCTCTTTTATTAGGGATTGGGTACCTAATCCATTCTAAAACTGAATTAAGAGGCTTATAATTTATAACTAATCGTGGGGCTCCTCTTTCTAACTCGGCATTTTTCTGAACATAAAAAGCTGGACAAGACCATGGTGACTTACTTTTCCTAACTATTCCTTTGTTAACTAAATCCGTGACTTCGGCTTTGCATAATTCCATTAACTCTTGGCTCATTTGAATTGGACGGGCTTTGGTAGGAATATTCTTTTCACTAAATGACTTGACATAAGGTAAAGAAACGACATGTTGCTTACGGTGCCAAAAGGCATTGGGCATATCAGAACAAAACAAACTTTATTTTTTAACTTATCTTCAAATTTACAAATCTGTGACTGTAGTGACCTGTCGGCTAACTGTTGTTCTACCCTTTTGAATTTAATTTCTTCTTTTAGAAAGTTAACTTGGCTTGTTTTACTTTGAATTAATTTAACTGACTTAGAAATAGCTGACTTCTGTAATGACTTAAGACTATGCAATTCTGGCTTAGTTAAAAATTCAAATTTAACTTTTTCTCCTAATTGGCTTGAGGTGACTCCATCATATTCTACCTGAAAGGGGTAAAGTAAAGAGATAAAGGGTAAACCTAGAATTACTTCATCCGTGATATTCTGGATCAGGACAAAAGACGTCTTAAAGCATATTTTATTCTGGCATACATGGGCTTTAGGTAATTCGTATTTTAACTTAAGGGCTTTACCGGACGCTGTTCCTAGAACTTCTTTTGACTTCTTGTAAAACTGGGTTGGAATTAAACCTTCCTGAATACAATTTAAATCTGCTCCTGAATCAAATAAAGCAATTGTATTTAATTCAAATTCATTAATAAAAATACTAAAGTCTATGCCATGGTCCAGTACATTTTGATTGTTATCCAGATTTTACTGTAAGCCTTAGTGATCCGCATATTTTGAAAGTTTTAACTTTAACTATTAAAATGCACGGTTATAATGTTTTACCAGGTACCCAACCTTTAGCTTTAATTTATAGAATTTATTACAAAGTCACAGGCACCAACATTAATTTTCAAGCCTTAAGCAAAAGTATGATAGGCTAATTGATGTTTTCGACTTGGCTGAGAGAATGACCTTTTTGAAGTTGTTTGGATAGTGGACTTGGCTGGGAGAATGAAGAGTTGGCTGGGACAAGTCAAGGCCTTGGCCTTTCATGTCAATGAGTTTGCTGGAGAATGGAAGTCTTGGCTGAAGAGATGGTTTGGACATGAGAGGACCCACATGGATTTACCTTGATATTCTCAAATTTGGTTCCAATTGGCATGGGTTTCAAGATGGCTATGAGCAATATATATATATATATATATATATATATATATATATATTGCATATTATACTTTATATATGTATAAGGCCTATGGCCTGGGAGGTTAGAGACAAGAATCAAAGGCCAACTAAATGGCCTACGAGTTCTCTTTCTACATATAAATAAATAAATATATATATATATATATGTATGTATTAATATTGAAAGATAAAAATTCATGTAGACCTTGGCCAAGTTTCTTAGACGGACTCATTGAAATTCCAAGTCACCCAGCATTAATGGATTATATTCAATCAAAATTAAAGACTCCGGAAGCCACATCGTCTCACCAGATGTTAAGCCCAAAACCTCCAGATATTTTCATGCACGTGACAAGATCCATTCAAGGAAAGCAATCAAAGAGAGTGATGTCAATCTGGAACATTCCTAAGGATGAGAGAATCAAGTGATCAGATTTGCAATCCGATGATCTCATTCAAATCAATTCCACAAATTTAGGAAGCCACACAAGGAAAGATTTTGAACGAAGTTGACCTTTGGCCATTCAATGGCCAGCCCGTGGGCTGACGAATGCCCCTATATAAACCTCATCAGACAAAGAGCAAAGGACCCCGACATCAGACACAAAAACCTACTTTTTGTCTTTCAATTTTTTATCCCTAGACTAGGTTTTTATTTTCCAAGCAAGTAGACTAGATCAGTTCTTCACTTTCGTTAGTGTAAGTTTAATTTCTTGCATTTTCCTTTACGTTGTTTTAAGATTCAAGCTTATCGCTTTATTTTTAATTGTTATCGAATTCTCTTTAAGATTATATTAATTTCAGATTGCTTTATTTTATTGTCTTTATCATTTATATCGTTCTTGTTTTGTTCTTCGTTTAATTTATGTTTATCTATTGCTTTGATTTACTTTATTGCATTTTAATTCTTGTATTTAAGTTCAATCGCATCTTTTAATTTAATTTGCATCATTATCATTAAAATCTCAAAAAATACTAAAATACTCATACGAAACCTAACCATCCTCGACCCCGAGGAAGTGAAAGGACCTAGGCCAAGAGGCGATTCCTTGCTTGGCCAATCAATCGGCTGGTTAGAAGTCAGAAGCGCGAACTTAACAATCCAACCTTTTTCATTCGAGCCAATCAGTGGCTTGGTGGTGGCACGCCTACGCAATCCAAGAGAAGAATGACCAAAAGTTCCTTCCAACAGCCACCTTGGCCGAAAAGAGGGAAACATAATTCGGCACGCCCAGTTGGACCACTAGGTTTTATATGGTCGTAAACACTAGGAGGAATCCTAGAAGAGATCAAGAATTTGAAGAATCTAGACTTCGGTCGGAATCAGAGACAAGCATGGCTGGATCACTCCCTATGAATACTCAGCCACAAAATGTTCCGACCGCTCAACAAGAGCAAAATGGCCCTGGCCGGGCTACGGCCATCGGCCACGACCAAGTGTTAGTTGAAGATGTTACGGAAGTCGTTGGGGGACCAGTCTTGAGGCCGAATCCGGCCACTTCATTGGAACTCCAACAACTCATGCGTGTCATGGAGACAATGGCATAGACAATGGTCACTCAAAATGCTCAAATCAATGAAAGGTTTGATCGATGGATAGGCCAACAAAATGGCCAAAATGGGAATCAGGTGCCTCCAAATGGAGTGCCAGCGGCTGGGCCTCAAATGGAGGTTCAACCAAATGTCTTGGGTGCGAATCTGCCTCAACCGAATCTACCAGCTGGTGGTAACCCAACCCTAGCAGTCAATGTTCAACCGATAGGTAATAACCCATTTGTGGCGACCAACCAATTCCAGGGATTCCCGCCATATAACCAATTTCGCCCACAAGTCCACCAGGGGGCAGGACTTAACTTCGTTGGACCTCATATTAACAAATTCGCCGGAATCGGTGGATGGAATAATCTTGGTGGGAATGCGAAGTTGAATAATCCACTACTGGGAAACCAAGCGATCGACCGAGGAGCGATCGAACAGATGATCCAAGATATGGTACCTCATGTTTGGAGGATTGGTAGACCAGTTTACTAGAGGCCTTATCCGGAGCATTTTGATCAAGAGGAGTTTCCACGAGGATTCAAAGTTCCGAACTTTGCACTGTTTTCAGGAGACGGACTTCAGTCGACCGTGGAGCATATTGGCCGATTCACGGCTCAATGTGCTGAAATCGGACATCGTGAGGCCTTGAAATTAAGGTTATTCCCGAGTACCCTCACGGGGGCTGCTTTTTCATGGTATGTCAAACTTCCTCAGAACTCCGTTCCAAATTGGCAGACCATGGAGCAAATCTTCCATGAACAATTTTATTGGCCAGAGTCAGAGGTTTCGATGGCTGACTTGGCCAAGATGCGTCAAGGATCAAATGAGTCAGTCCAAGAATACTTGGGGAAGTTCAGAGAAGCAAGGGCTAGATGTACGGTCAACATGCCTGAACATGAGTTTGCAAAGTTGGCCCAAGGTGGATTATTGCTCGATCTCCGGAAGAAGTTTGAGGGTATTGAGTTTCGCGACATTTACGACCTCCTACTTCGGGTGGATCGATATGAAGCTCTTCTAAAGGAGGAACAACAAAAGAATCGGCCAACATCTCGGCCAACCTTTTATAGAGATCTGCCAAAACCTTCCACATCTAGAACCACAGCTGTCCATGCAGTGGATGTTGAAGATATGGACTCGGAGGAAAGAGACGAGGAAGTCTTCCTAGATGAAGAAGGAGAGTTGGCTGGGGTAAACTTGGCTGAAATCGTGGTCAGCGAACCACACGTATGCAAGGCTTTGTCCAAAGCCTCCAAGGATCAGAGACCGACGACGGTCCAGATTTCTAATTTTAGCGGAACCTCACAAAAGGGAATTGGGACGAAGTCCTATACCTTTGACATTTCGAAAGCCGAACTAATCTTCGACCAACTTTTAAAAGAAAATATGATAAAATTGCCTAATGGTCATGATATTCCATCGGCTAGCGAACTTAGAAAATAAGACTTTTTGCAAATGGCATAATGTATGGTCTCATGCGACTAATAATTGCCTTGTTTTTCGAAATGTTGTGCAGGACCTCATTTATCGAAAGACCTTGAAATTTCCGGAGAAAGCTACGATGGGTGTCGATCAGAATCCGTTTCCTAATGCTCAGGCCAACATCGTGAATGCTAACTTCCCAAGGCCAGATCAACCTCGACCAAGGTTGGACTTGGGTGGTTCTGGGAAAGCAGCGGCTAAGAGAAGAGCAAGGGAGACCCAAGTGGATCCTAAGGCGAAGGGTAAGGCCAAGATGTATCTAGAAATGACTAAGACTTTAGATGAAAAGACTCCAATCAGGGAAGAACCTCCCAAGGCCATTGTGTTATGCAGCCGATGTCAATGTGAGGTCTCATTGGAGTAGTTCCACCAAAGCCCAAGGAGCCATCCAAAGAACCGACTAGGGAGTCGGCCAAGGAGCATGTCCAGGCAAGTAGACTCAAAAGTGAGGGGAAGAATATGATGAGAAGTCCGGCCAAAAATTACGGCCCACATAGCCCAAGGGACTTGATGGAGACAATGCCGAACAACCGACCATTACATGAGTACCAAGATAGGTACGAGAGGTCACGATATCAGCCTAAGAGAAGAAATCAGCAGATGCCTCTAAGGTATGAGGATGTTGATCCGCTGAACCCAAGCCGAAACCAAAATAGAAGCATGTGGGTTTCAGTGGGAGAAGGAAGGAATCGAGATGTGGCTTATGTATCAAGACCTCGCCCAGCAGATGGTAGTGGTGTTCCGACGTTCAAGATGCCAAACACCAAGGTAGGTCAGTGGTATAGGAGTAGAGGTTCAAAGCTTCCTCCAGTACCTTTAAGCAAAACTCAAACAAGAAGGGCTCAGAGGAAATATGTTGCCTCATGTAATGCGGAGTTTGAATGGGCGGACGAGAGGCAAGCCCAACTTAATCGATTAGTTGAGCTTCGAGAAAAACTTCGGCTGGAAGAGTTGGGGTTAGCCAAAGCCGATGCCGTGGCTTCGTAGATAAAAATCCGCCGACAATGGGCAAATGGCCAAGTTGTGGTGACAGCCTTAGATGAGCCAATCTTGGAGTTGGAGGCTCATTTGAGTGGAGCTTTTGAAGCAAACAATTCCAAGGCCAAATCTAGTGGGCCAACGAAGGGGTTGGATGACAAACCATCAAAGGTTGAGAAGTCTAGGAAGGTTCAGTTGAAGGCCAAGCCTCCAGTCCTCAAGAATCAAGTAGCGACAAAGGTGGTATCAACATCTGAGGTCGATGAGAAAAAAGAAAATGACCATGAAATGGTCGAGAATGTTAGGGGAAAGCCCCAAACTAGAGAAGACAAGCCAAAGGTAGAAGAGGACCAAGTCATGGTCGATGTTCAAACACCTGAGGCGGAAGAAAAGGCCGAGGCTACGACCGATGTTGAGGCCACAAAAGCTTCAGAAAATCCAGAAGGCACTTTGGCTGACGACGAAGAACTTTATGGGGAAGAGGAAGAGTATGGTGATGATGAGTACTTCGAAGAACTTACAGAAGAAGTTATGGAGCAACTAGCTAAAGAACGCACGGAAGAGATGGCCAAGTTTGAAAATGAACTAAAAGTGGGCAAGGCCAAGGTGAAGTTTGGGGACTTCGATGAAGTTGAAGCCATGGTCATCACACTTCCCTTATTTTTCGAGGCTCAGCCAGGTCAACCAAATTCCATGGATGGGGATGTGTTCGATGAAATCGAATCCATGGTCCAGATGGGAGAACCAAAGGAAATCGAAGTGATTCGGGAAATCCCGAAGGCAAAGGTAGCTCATCCTCAAATCGTGGTTCCAAGTTTAGAGAAGGAAATGCCGAAGAAGGTGTGCTACGAAATGCTCACTAAGAAGATGGCTTCCCATCTTAAACCTCTATATGTGAGTGCTCATTTTGATGGGATTCCGGTGAGCAAAGTTCTAGTCGACACAGGGGCCACGGTGAACATCCTCCCAGCCTCGGTGATGAAGAAATTGAAGAAGAGTTCAGACGAATTAATCCCGACCGAGACAACGGTCAGCGGCTTTGTGGGAGACACCACAAGATCGAAGGGGATCATCCCACTCCAAGTCAGAGTAGGAGGAAAGGTCAGGATGACAGCCTTCTTCGTGGTAGAAACAATGGCTCACTTTAGTACATTGTTGGGTCAAGATTGGATCCACGGAAGTATGTGTGTCCCTTCCTCGCTTCATCAGACTCTACAATTTTGGCACGAGGATGGGAGTGTGGAACTAGTTCAGGCCGACTCACGGCCTTTCATGGCTTCAGCCAACACAGTGAAGGCCAGATTTTATGAGGATGATCTTGGTCTTCTTTATTTCACAGGGTCAGATAAGAACGGCCGACCTACGGGAGTCTCGGCCCAAAAATTGATAGACTTGGGGTCACATGATGCCCAAGCAGATGGGGAGCGCCCCACGATGGCTGATTTCTTCTCTCTCAATGAGTGACACGACCATCGAGGAAGAAAAAAGAGCCGCGGTGGAAGACACTTTGAGACGGCTATATGGTTTTTGGGCCGAGAGAGCAGCCGAACATGGGTCCACTGCTCATTTGGTGGAATTCCTTCACAAAGGTCCGGAAGATGATGCACTCGAACTTGAAGAAGTTGAGTTGGCGCCAACTGAGATGGATGATTCAAAGGCGGAAGTCCAAGATCCATTATTGGAGATCAACCTAGGAACGGAAGACAACCATCGGCCAATCTACATTAGTGGCCTAATGGAGCCAGAGCTTCGGACCAAGATGGAGGAGCTTTTAAGAGAATTCAAGGATTGCTTTGCTTGGGATTACACCGAGATGCCTGGATTGAGTCGTGACTTAGTCGAGCATTGCTTACCAACAACGGAGGATTTCAAGCCCTTCAAGCAGTCACCTCGTCGAATGTCGACGGAAGTAGAATTACAGGTTAAGGAAGAAATTGTAAGGCTTGTTAAAGCCAAGTTTATTAGGCCAGCTAGGTATGTAGAATGGCTTTCAAATATTGTACCTGTAAAGAAAAAGACTGGAGCAATAAGAATTTGTGTTGATTTTCGTAATCTCAATCTTGCAACTCCTAAAGATGAATACCCCATTCCTATGGCTGACCTCTTAGTTGATGGGGCAGCCAAGTGTTCGTACCACTTGTGCAAAACCCAAGGGAAGGTATCGTATAATAGTGTAGCTCGGAAGTCCGAGTGTCGTATCCACAGAGAGCAGGTGTAAAGAAAATAACAGAGATGAAAAAGAACAAGTGTGATTGAGAGGTAGATTTATGCAAGATTTGATTTAGAGAAAATTTAATTGATTAAAACACTAAAGCATTGGGATTCCACTTTTAACATAAACATGCAACTCTTAATAATTTGATCCACAAAATATTTTTCAATGTAGTTGTTCAAAATAATTAAAGCTCTTTTTAATTTCCTTTAGAAGTATTCTAAGCATAACTTGTACCATTGGCAACAAACTATCAAAAAATAATCTTCATCAAAATTCTATTAATCCTTAGTAATTCTCTTCTCTTTTAAAAGCATGAAAGTTTTTACTACACAATGGGAAAAACATGATTGAACCCATGAAATAGATTATCAAACATTCATCAATTAATTAAAAAGAAAACTACAAATTCCATTTGAACAAATACTACAAAATCACATTAAAGCTTAAGTTTGGATCAAACTAATAAAAATTACACACTTATATTGAAAGCTTTCTCCCTAGCCTTAGCTAGGGAGTTAGTTCCCCATAATAAAATAAAACTTAAAACAGAAATTAAAACTTAGAAAGATGGAGGGAAGAGAGAGAAAGCTCAAGAATTGTGGAGCTTGGTGTAGTTTTACAATGCCGTAGCTCCACCTATTTATAGGAGGATGGGAGCAACTCTAAATTCATTAAATCCCTCTATTCATGAATTTAATATGTCTTCCACTTGCCATCAAACCAATTGCCAAGTTGCTTCCTTTAATTAATTCATTGTGATGATGACTCCTTATCTAAATTCTTCAAAACTTTCTTCCACTTGAACACTTTATCATGCATTTCCATACTTTCCTTCGTGCCTTCTCATAAAAACTGCAGCAACTTTCCTCAAATTGTAGCTAGATAACAACTCAAGCATCATCATTCTTCTTTGCATTCATTGGTTGCAAGTAGTCAATTTGAACTTCTCCTTCATTGTTTATTCATTCTTTCTTTATTTCTTCAATGATGGAAGCTTGCATGCATGTCCTAGAGCATAGATACAATTGATTGCTTCTTCTTTTCATTTGGCATTGAACCACACGTTGTCTTGAGCATATTTCCTTCACCATGGCTGCACACATTTTCATCTTTCTTCTATCTTCTTTTCTTGCAACACATTACTTATTCCTCCTCCTCCTCATGCCATTGGTGGAAGACACTTAATATCTACAAATAACCACTCATTAAATATAAAAACAAGATTTGGAATGAAACAATAAAAATACTCTAATAGATTTACATGAAACAAAAGAAAATACTAACAACTATAAATTTAAGGATAAAACTTGTATTAATTTTGTACTCATCACCAAGCATGAAATCTTATCCTTTATGGATGGACACTCTTGCTATAATCAAATTTTCATAGCCGAGGAGGATATCCACAAAACAGCCTTCAGATGTCCCGGGTCTATTGGAACCTTTGAGTATGTGGTGATGCCATTTGGCCTCAAGAATGCCGGAGCCACATATCAACGGGCGATGAATGCCATCTTCCATGACATGATCGGTCGAAACTTGGAAGTTTACATCGATGATGTAGTTGTGAAGTCGGAGTCAAGGCCAGGTCACTTGATTGACCTTCGGTCGGCTTTCGAGAGAATGCGAAAACATCAATTGAAGATGAATCCAAAGAAGTGTGCCTTTGGGGTTTCAGCTGGAAACTTTCTAGGGTTCTTGGTGCACCAAATGGGGATCGAGATAGACAAGAATAAGGCTAAGGCCATCATTGATGCGCCACCCCCGAAAAATAAGAAAGGGTTACAAAGCTTGCTAGGCTAAATAAATTTCCTTATGAGGTTTATAGCCAATTCACCCGGGAAGGTTGAACCTTTTTCATCTTTGCTAAAACTCAAGGAGGAAGAGAAATTTAGGTGGGATGAAGTCCACCAAAAGGCTTTCGATTCTATCAAAGAATATTTGACCAAACCATCGGTTCTCATCCCACCAAAACGAGGCCGACCCTTGAAGCTTTATATCTCGGCCTCAGAAAATTCCATTGGAAGCCTTTTGGCCTAAGACAACGATGATAAGAAGGAGCAAGCGGTGTATTACCTTAGCCGGATTCTAACGGCCACCGAAAGGAAGTATTCACCGATTGAAAAACTTTGCTTGGCTTTATATTTCACAGCGACCAAGTTGAGGCACTACATGTTGCCTTCCACGGTTCATATAATTGCCAAGACTGATATGATAAAATACATGCTTACTCGGCCAATTATTAGAGGTCGAATAGGAAAATGGACGATGGCCTTGGCTGAGTTTACTTTTCGTTACGTACCACAATTGGCCGTCAAGGGGCAAGCTTTGGCTGATTTCTTGGCCGCTCACCCTTGTGTCGAAATAGAAGACATGGACTATTTTTTGGTCAACACGTTGAGTCTATTCCCGTGGCGTCTCTATTTCGATGGATCTCGAACTTCAAACATGGGTGAAGCAGGCATCATCATAGAATCACCCCAAGGTTTCCGAACTGGATATTCATTCCAGTTGGACTTTGATTATTCCAACAATCAAGCCGAGTATGAGGCTTTGATCATTGGGTTAGAGATCGTGAGAGAACTCAGAATAAACAATGTCGTAATTCTTGGGGATTCAATGTTGGTTTTGAAACAACTATTTGGAGATTACAAGGTGACCAGCCAAGCCTTGCTTGGCTATCATGCTTTGGCCAGCCAAATGATCGAGGATCTTGATGAAGTGACTCTTACTCACCTAACGAGGGAACACAATTCTCAGGCCAACGCCATGGCCCAATTAGCATTAGGAGTATAAATCTCCGAAGGACTCTCTGAAGAACTTTCAAGGTAGAGAAACGATCTCTTTCTTCTGTTTTTGAAAAAGGGATTTCACCGGAGGTCATGGTGCTAACCGTAACGCCGGATGATTGGAGGCATGATATCGTATCCTATTTGAAAGCCCCAAACGGGCCACATAGCCAACAAGTTCGGCGGAGGGCTCGATATTATGTGATAAGGGACGAGATACTCTTCCGCATAGGCTCCGACGACTTGCTCATGAAGTGTTTGGGCAAGAAAGAACAACTTATAGCCATGACTGAAGTCCATGAAGGCATATGTGGAGCTCATCAAGCCGGCATCAAGATGAGATGGCTTTTAAGGAGACATGGCTATTATTGGCCAACTATCCTCAAAGATTGCATTGAGTATGCCAAGGGATGCCAAGATTGTCAAAGGCATGGTCCGGTTCAACATGTTCCGGCTGGACCTATGAATCCCATTGTGAAGGCTTGGCCTTTCAAAGGTTGGGCGATGGATGTGATCGGTCAAATTTACCCAGAGTCGTCCAAAGGCCACAAGTACATCTTGGTGGCCACCGACTTCTTCACCAAGTGGGTGGAGGCCGTCCCGCTAAAGAAGGTAACCCAAGCCGAGGTGTTAGAATTCATCGAGAAAACCATCATCCACCGTTTTGGCCTACCTAAATCTATCATGACTGATCGAGGAACGGCTTTTATGGGGGAGGCTGTCCAAGCAGCCGCAAGAAATTGGGGGGGTTAGAATAGTTCAATCCACTCCATACAATCCTCAATCGAATGGCCAAGCTGAGGCCAGCAATAAAGTTATAAAGGAGATCTTGGGAAAAATGATAGAGAATAATCCCAGAGAATGGCATTCCCTCCTTTCTAATACTCTATGGGCGTATAGGACCTTAAGAAGGTCTGGTACCGGAACGACACCATTCGCCCTCACATATGGCCATGATGCCGTTCTCCCCCTCGAGATATCCGTAAGATCATTGAGGGTGGCTCGTCATGGCGAATGGAGTAAGGATGAGTACAACCAAGCCATGACGCAAGAGTTGGACGATCTTGATGAAGTACGGTTGGATGCCTTGGACAAGCTTAGGGCGCAAAAGGAAACGGTGGCCCGAGCATATGACAAGAGAACTAAGGCCAAAAGTTTCGGAGTTGGAGATTTGGTGTGGAAGACCATCCTTCCTATTGGATCTAAGGATTCCAGGTTTGGTAAGTGGTCTCTGACTTGGGAAGGCCCATTCCTCATCCACCAAGTTTTAGGGAAAGGAGCCTATAAGCTAAGTGACCGAAATGGGCGAGCCCATGATGCTCCAATTAATGGCCGATTTCTGAAGAAATATTATCCTACAGCTTGGGAGATGATGGAGAAGTAGTCTACCAGAACATTCGGGTTTGGTAAAGTTAGTTTGTTATACGGGTAAGACTTTTGAAGTAAAGCAAAATGAATAGCCCGAACAACATCGTATATATGGATATGTCAGTTAAGCCATCTACAAAATAGGCCCAGCAATGGCCAAAACATCCATCGGATTGAAAAAAGCTAGCTTTATCATATATGACAACAACAAAATGTAAGTCTAGATAGATACAAAAAGGGCCAACTAATGGCCTAATACATGTCTAAACATCGGGAAACAAGCTACGAAGAGCAGTCCTGAAGCTCTCACATGCGCTCTCTCCAGCGGATAAGGCAGATATGATGGGTAGCTTCCTCGCCTCAAATGACTTCACCGCAACTGAGTCCTGGCGAAGTTGAGCCTCAAGAGGCCCATAACTCCGAATATCCTCGGAGACCTCGGTGAGAATGGCAGCCCTCCTTTCCTGAAGCTGCCTGATCTGCTCATCAATATTCCCGACCTCATGCCTTTTCTTACGACCAAGCTCGACCTTCTGCCTAATAATGGCACTCGTCGAAGCAATATGCTGCTCTAGGGCCTCGCCTACCCTTAGTTCCTCTCGAAGGGAAGGATGAAGGGGAATCAATCTCGCCACCTCTCCAAAGAGATGCATGATCGTACGCACTGTAGTCTGGTCAGGAAAAAAGCCGGAGCTCACCAATGCCTCAATAGCGGCTTTGACCTTGTCTCTCTCATCCTGGTCGGCCAAGGATATGCAATCTCGATCTCTGTAGGACTGAAGTAGGGCCTCAACTGCGGGATCTGAAAGCACCACAGCCATAGTCGAAGAAGTGGCATGACGAGTGGAAGCCTTCGCAGTAGTGGCTGAAGCATCCCAATGATGGAGATAAGCAAAAATGTCGCCAGGGGCCTGCCAATTAGATTATATGAATATCAGAAGTCCCAAATTATGGAAAAAAGAATTGAGGGGATTGGCAAATGATGCTTACATGGTCCAAAAGCGACTGAATAAGGTCATCTTGGTCTGTCGATGGTGGTTGATCACCGCCACCCTCAACCAAAGCTCCAGCTGTACATGCCTGAACGGAAGGGGGATCGGGCATAATAGGTTCTCCAACCTAGCATGAGATCGAATGAGTTGAGAGAATATTTAAGCATTGAAAAGCAAGATGTCAAGACATACCTCATGTCGATGATCTGTCAGAATAGGTATGGACACATCTTATGATGGCTGAGGGATTCATGATGCAAGCCCGTCGCTCAATGCGACTGAGATGGCCGAAAGTACACCACTGGCAATGGCCGTCTGATCGGTTGAAGTAGTCTGATGATCCACAACATTCACCAAAGTGAGAAAATGTAAATTTTCGAAAGACTTTGGAATATGTAAAAAATAATGAAGCATGTGGAATTACCTGAAAAATCTGACCATCTGTGGAATGATTGTTTGGGTCTAGAAGATCTGAGGTGTGATCTGGTAAAACTTGAACTTCATCTCTAATTGTCGTTGGGTCAACCAAGGTGGTCTCAAGACTAAGAGAAGCTACCTAAAACGGTTCAAAGTTTTAATAAAGGGACCGGGGGCAAGTTGTCAAGTAAAAGAAATTCGATGAAGTTGAAATACCAAGATTACCTGATGATCTGGAATATGGGAAGAGTCATCAATGACGCCATGATCAGCCTCATGACTTCCTGATGGCTGGATGACTTGTTGAGTCTCAGCCATGATAATATCCGGGTTGGTGGAAAGGTTGGCATCGATAATCTCAGCCTCAGAAGTAGCAGTCTGTCCACCAACTTCAGCCTCGAATATGGGAATTCAAGATTCCTACATTTAAACCGCAAGCTGAGAAAATACCAAGATTAAAGTGGAAAATGTAGTGAGAATGAAACTTACCGGAATGGCCGAAGAAGAAACGGCTGAGTGAGTGGCCATAGTCGAGTGAGTGGGGTTGGGTTGCTCTGTTATCCTACTCGAGCCTATAAGGCCAAAGTTCAATTATAATTATTTAATAAATTAATTAATAAATTTATTTTATTTTTATTATTATTTTTATTTAAAGGATCGTACCTGGGGGCAATGGGTTCCTCAGGATCTTTCTTGGTCGAGCTAGGATTGTGTCATTCGCTAGTGGAATCTCAACATCATAGCCGGAGGAGTTCCGATCTTCTCCAACATCTGAAAGAAAACATCGAAAATGTTGGCTTCTAAAAACACCCAAGATTATATGGGAAATGGCCAGAAGTCCAACAAAAGTTGGCTTACCTTGTGTGGAGGGAAGTGGCCTCTTCTCACCTTGACTACGATTGGAGTCGGCACTCGCCTCTTTTGTGGCTGCAAAAGGTGAAGATGTTAGTGGACTAATAGTCAAGGCTAGCATATATAAAAAAACAAAAAAGACTAAAAGTTTACCTTGTTTAAAACTATAATAAGTCGAAGAGCAAGCACAACCCCAGAAAATCTTCTCCATATGGACCTCAGAGGGTTGGGAAAACCAAGTGGCTGATATTTTTCCCCACCAAGCCTTGAAAGATTCGGTGATGCCAAATTCGGGGTCGCGGGTCTGGAAGTTGAAAACTTTGACCAGCTCACGATTAAAGTTTACCACGGAATTCACCTCTTCTACTTCCTTAAAAAAGACTCTCCATGAGAAGAAATAGTTATGGGAGTCAACCATGGGAGATGGAACACCCTGAATAAAACCCATATGACGACCAACGGCAGCAGGATAATAAACCTCGCAGCTGCAAGGGTAATGGTTCCCTTTGTTCAATGCAAGGCCATAAGGAAGATCTCAACTGATTAAGATGCTTGCCCAAAGTTCTCGTCGTTCTTCCTTGGTCCCAAGTATGGGGACACTGGCAAGGTCCAATGCCAAATAACCTGGATAACGATGATCTAAGCACATGTATAACTCACTAGGTGACCTCTGCGAACATCCGTAGAAAAATCGGAAGCAATCCTCAACGTGGTGTTTGGGCAAGGGGAGGCTAGCAATCGATTTTCCCAGAAGCGAGTCACCCCGGAATGTGACATTGGTTGGACCCAACTCCGGGAAGTAAACTTGAAGCCACAGCTGAAAAAACCAAATCGGGCTTGAAGGGTTGCATGACATGGGTTTGGGCAAGACAATATCACGAAGACATCTGTAAAGGTAGGCCAAAAATATGGGACCCAAGGCCACTGCTTGGCCATCTGCAAGAGCTTCAGCCAAAGGTTGGACTTCTTTGGTGACTTGGCTAGATTTTGAGCAAGTCAAGAATTTGCATAGCCACATCTGAAGAAATGCTACATGCTCTGTGTAAGATACACCATTTGTTGAACCTATCGGAGCACCAGATGATGACCCGGTATAGCCAAAGTGGATCTTGATCCAGTTAGTGAAATTCTTGTTGGGCTTGTCGTAGTCCGGCTTCAAAAGGGGTTCCGGAAGGTCGACCACCGAATAAACCACACCATGTGGACGAAGGCCGACGATAGCCGCCAGATCAAGTAGAGTGGGGGTCATCATCCCAAATCGTAACCTCATGCAATTAACAGAGGATGACCAAAAACATAGGCCTGCGATGATAAGTGAACGATCACAAGGAAAGTCCCCGGAGGCGCAAAGAGCCAAGACATCATAGATCCCACTTTTTTGCCAAGAAGTCTTGAGTTTTGGTTCCAAAGCTCTATACCAGTCATACCAACTTCTCTTAGGATCAACGTCGGCCACTGAGTTGGGTTTCTTGGCTTTAGACTTCTTCTTAGCCACACAATCAACCTCAGAAGTTTTGCATGGCCAACCTTTGAAAGGTCAGAGGGCTTCCCAAGTTGATTTCCAGTCGAACTCCATGGTTAAAGGTGGAGGATCATCACTTTGCTCGGCCCAAATCTTCACCACTTCATCTGGAGGTTGAAGTGGGTACAAAGGACCAAGAACATATCTTGGAACATCTCCTTGTAATTTGATGGCATAGGCTTCCTCGGGTTGTTGATCACTTTCCGCCATGGCCTTCTTCAACTTGGCCAAGTGAGAGATGATGGACTTCAACTCTGGATCCATCCTACAAACACAAATATTATTTCAATCAAGAAAAGTAGAGTGGCAAAAAAGCAAAAATTTGCCAAGAACACGAAGAACATTCAAACTTTCAAAAGTTTAAAAAATGAGCTTCCAATGGCCACCATTCATCAAAATCACAACAATATCAACCGGAAAAGACTTTAACATACTTGAAAACTCGCAAAATAACGGATTTGATGATGATTTGAATGGTTTTTGGCCTATCAAATGGTGAATCTAGGGAGCAAAGTGTAGGTTTGGTGGGAGAGAGTTTTCTAAGAGCAATGGCAATGGAGTTTTGAGTATGAAGAAATGTTTGGAGCCAAATTGGTATTTATAATGCCTAGGTTTTTCAACGGTTATGAAGTTGAAAAGTTTTTTAAAAATTGATTAGGGTTTCTCCCTAAACATCAATTTAATTCAAACACAATAAATTGCCACAGAGAAGCATGACATTGAAACATCCGAAGAAAAATGAAAAGTCATGAGAGTTTTGATTCACTTACCCTTTCCCCAATTGAAGGCCAAGGAATCAAGGGGGCAATGTTTGGATGTGGTCACCAAATTCAAGCCAAACCAAGTCAAGTGGGACTCAATTCTACAAAGTTTAGCCAAAACAAAAGATATTGTTGTTTAGAATAACAATAGTCAAATAATAAATAAATAGAATGGCAAGATCTACAAGCTTGGCTTGGGGCCAGCCAAGGGGTGTAAAAGAATGAAGAATCCTCACCACCAAAAATCAGCTGAAGTGTAGATTTCCTTCAATGGCAGCTGGAATAGTAAAAAGAAAGTGAGTTATTGAGCTGAGATTTTTTATCAAGCTACAGCAGCTGGGTTTCAGACCCTTGGGTGATATCAAGAAGGCCAAAGCCAAGCCCCACGTTAATATTTTTCCTGTGAGTTGAAAGGTTGGCTAGTCAAAGCCAACCTGTTGCTGATCAGGTCGCAAGTTTCAATGGCATTGAAACAATTGGTTATATATATATAGTATTATATATATATATATATATATATATATATAATATTGAATTGGTTATATTATTGGTTAATATTATATATTATAATAATATATAATATGATAGGCTAATTGATGTTTTCGACTTGGCTGAGAGAATGGCCTTTTTGAAGTTGTTTGGATAGTGGACTTGGCTGGGAGAATGAAGAGTTGGCTGGGACAAGTCAAGGCCTTGGCCTTTCATGTCAGTGAGTTGGCTGGAGAATGGAAGTCTTGGCTGAAGAGATGGTTTGGACATGAGAGGACCCATATGGATTTACCTTGATATTCTCAAATTTGGTTCCAATTGGCATGGGTTTCAAGATGGCTATGAGCAAAATATATATATATATATATACGGTACTGGCCTAGACTCTTAAGAGCAAAATTTTTCTCAATCAATTTTAAGCTTTCGAGCGGAAGGTAGTGTAGAGACGTAGAGAATAAACATAATTATTATGAGGAATTCAAACATACAAAGCCAAAACCAAGGATAATAATATAGAGAAATTAAATACGATATCAAACGTAGTATCATTAATATTCAACAAACTTACATAGAAGCAGGGAAAGCAGTAGTGCTTAACAGAAGCTTCGCAGAAGCAGCACTTGAAAACACTCAAAAACACTCCAAAACACTCAAAACACAAAGTTTATTTTCTGCTTGAGAGGCGATCTTTTTCGGTGCTTCGCAAAGGAGGAGAAGCCCTTCATTTAAAGCCTCCTGGCTGTTGACGTGTCAATTAGAGGCAGAAGATCACAAAGCAGCCTACAGAAGAGCGGCATCTTCACTTTAATGATTCTGTCTGAACGTTCACGCAAGCGGCCAAAAAAGGAAAAAGGCAGACTCTTACAAAAGGCAAATAAAAACAGAGTAAAAGCAGGAACGTCTTGCTTTTACCAGAAAAACGTAAAAGTAAAAAGCTTTATCACAAATTACAGTAAACACAAATTGTCTTCTTATCAGACATAATATTACTTGGGCCCACCATAAAGATCCGAATGGAGATCTGGATGAAAATGGTCAAGCATGTCTTCATTAGCAAAAGGGTCCACCTCATCTTCAGGTTGAGTGGCGGAGGCTGATGCCATCGACTCGTCATCTAAATCCAGGATCTCGAGGACTTTCTTTTTCAAATCTTCTTTTGATGAAGAAGAGCCTGGCTGATCTATCAGCATCTGTAGCCTTTGCGAAACACTTAGACTGGCAGGAGAAGTGACCAAAGGCTGAGCAGCAACAGGATCAAAGGAGGGAATAATTGCTGGGGTAATCTTGACAGGAACTAAGTGGTCTCTTGTGAATTTATCCCACCAACGAATTAAGATGCTTCGGACTAAGTTAGGAATATAGGTCCATTCTTCATCAATGTCTTCCGAGATGACATATTCCCATTTTAATATCCAAGGTAGCTCATACATTATCATGAACCACATGAACAAAGTCCTTTGATCAGGATGATTCTTATTCCATTTACAAAATTTCATTTGAAAAGACTCCTTAATTTCAGGAGGAAGGTATTCCATAGTAGGAACCCAGATAAGGAAAAAGCTCTTGAACCAATTTGGGAGTTCTTTCAGAGCCCGAAGCTTAAATTGGATGAACCAAGTATGAGAATAGTTTTGATTTTGAAAACATAAGACATATTCCCATGCTTTTTTATAATCCCAGAAATTATATGAATATGGCCTAATTTCAGGATGGATAAATCTTTTAGCCCTTTCAGGGCTAGGACCCCATTCTTCCAAGGAAATAACATTTAGAATTTGGATTTTGGAAAAGGCTATTGTGTTGGTATTTTCACCTCTATGACGATGAACTATATTAACAGATTTAGTTTCAATTAGGAGAGTTTCATAGAATAGACGGGGCTTATTTAAGGGAGGAAGGTTATCCCTTAAATATTTTTCAGCTAGAAAATTCGGATGTTTGTCCAGATCATTCATTTCAATAATTGCTACAGACATATTCATATATTCACGGAATGGATTTTCAGCAATCTGCTTCTCCTTACCCTTATTATATGGAGAAGAAGTCATCAAGGGCTTTGGATCAGTCGGGGAAGACCTAGCAAGAACTCCTGAAGAGCTCCTACTTGGAGTCATTTGTCCGGAACTCCTGGTTCGCACCCTGCAAAAATTCTCGAGTTAAGAAATCAGGGAGCGCATTAGTTTCACCTTTAATAAATTCAATATCAAAATCGAAAGCAGATAGTATTCCTTGCCATCTTGCGAAAATTTGTTTTGATGCTAAATTTTTTACATCTTTAAACAGAATGTCTTTTGCAGCCTTGCAATCCACTCTTATCAGGAATTTTTTATTTAAAAGATCACTCTCGAATTTAGAAACAGCATGGACTATGGCTAGCATTTCTTTCTTAACAGTAGAATAATTCTTTTGAGCCGGTTTCCAAACTCCAGAAGTGAATCTAACCAGTTGTTCTGAATTATTGACCTTCTGTTTTAGGATTCCTCCATATCCGATTTCTGAAGCATCTGTTTCTACTATTTTAAAGGCTTCGGGGTTGGCTAAGGCTAAGCAAGGAAGTTCTTTGACTTTAATTTTCAACCTTCTTACTGCTTTAGTGTGTTCTTCTGACCAGGGAGTTGGGTTCTTTTTCAACCTTTGGTATAACAATTTTGAATCTTGAGCCAAATCTTTATAAAAATCTTTTATATAATTAAGACTTCCTAAGAACCTTTGTAACTGTTGCTTGTCCCTTATCTCATCAGGGAATTTTTCAGCAAAGGATATTGCTCGATCAATAGGAACTATCAGTCCCTTATTAATATTGTGTCCCAAAAAACGAATCTTTGAAGAAAATAATTTCATTTTCTTTGTTGAAACCACTAATCCTGCATGCTTCACAACTCTCAAAAAGATATTCAGATGTTTAAAGTGTTGTTCTAAAGAATTAGAATAAACCAAAACATCATCAATATAAACAATGGTGAAAGCTGTATAAGGATTAAATATATCATTCATAATATTTTGAAACTCAGAGGGAGCATTTTTTAGACCAAACGGTAAAACATTCCATTCGTAATGTCCGAAGGGGACATTAAAGGCTATTTTGTACCTGTCTTTTTCCGCAATTTGAATCTGCCAATATCCCGATTTCATATCAAATTTAGAAAAAATTACTGCCTTATTCAATCTATCCAAAAGGTCCTTTTTATTAGGAATTGGATATCTAACCCATTTTAAGGCTTTATTAAGAGGTTTGTAGTTTATCACCAATCTAGGTAACCCTCTTTCTAATTCTGCTGCGTTTTCTACATAGAAGGCAGAACAGCTCCAGGGAGATGAGCTTTTCCTAATTAACTTTTTCCCTAATAAATCTTGAATTTCAGATTTACAAATTTCCATTAGCCTAGCATTCATTTGAATTGGCCTAGCTTTGGTTGGGATTTTCTTTTCATCAAAATCAGGCTCATACGGCAATTCCACTATGTGTCTTTTCCTATTCCAAAAAGCATTGGGTATTTCGGCACAAACTTGATTTTCAAACATCTTTTGGACTTCTTCTACCTTTTCTTTTACCCTATTGTCTTGCAGTTGTTCCTCTATTCTTTTGTACTGCAATTCTTCTATCAGGTGATATAGATAACTTTCTTTCTTCTTTATCTTTTCTTGAATTTCATTAATATACTTATGCTTGGGTGGTTGAGAGAACCTAAAGACTATAGGTTGACCCTCTACCTCAGTTCTTATTCCCTCTTCAGAAATAGAGAAAGGATAAAGCATATTAATGAAAGGGGTTCCTAATATCAGGGACTGGTTTAATCCTTTCACCAAGACAAAAGGGGTTTCAAAGCAAATTCCTTGATTAAGTACAGCAGCGTTAGATAATTTAAACTGAATCCCCATCCTTTGACTATTGACTGCTGTGTGTAGGACTTGGGTAGTTTTCTGAAAATACCTCGTTGGTACAACACCTTCATTTATACAATTAAGATCGGCTCCAGTGTCTATCAGCACTTCAATAGTAAACTTGTAGGTTTTATTAATAACAATAGTTATCATTGCATACCATTTTTGTGATATTACCTTATCTATGCTATTAATGAATCTCATAGTATTAACTTGTTCTTCCTGTAGGGTTTCTCTTGTTACAGGTTCTATTTTCTCTTGAAATTCTTCCATTAGGTTTTCGAATTCTAATTGCTCAGATTTTTCTTCTGTATCTTTTTCTGAAAAAGGACGATAGAGTTCTAAAACTCTAACCCTATTTTTTAACTCTCTAAGTTCTTCTTTCACATCATGGACCTCGCACTGAAGGTCGTTGAGCGTAGGTTCCTTTTTATGAATTTTATCATTCATTCTGTTTACTATAGTCTTAAAACTATAGTTTTCAACTGGTTGTCTTACATTAGCTATGGCCGGTTGGGGATTATTTGGTCCGGTTCTAGCTAGCGAGATATAACTTTCCAAAGCTTCTCTCTTCTTTTCTGGATCTTCTATTTTATCAATTAAGTCTACTATTAGACTTTCTTCTTTTGTTAAGACACATATTCTCAGATCTTTAAATTGACAGGCGCACTCTTCCTCGCTACCTGAGCTAGTCTCAGTATCTGATTCAAACAATTCTTCATTTTCTAGTTGGGCTAGTTCGTCATCACTATCTTGTTCAGAACTAGATGAATTAAGCATTATTTGGCAAAGCTGTTGTTTAAGGTCTTCACTAATGCTTAGGTTACTGATTTTATCCTTCATTTTGCACTCAGATTTATAATGTCCTACTTTTCCACACTTATAGCATGTAGGGACAGCTCATTTCTTTCCTTTACTAGCCTTTTTGCTAGTATCTCCTGTGTATTTCCTTTTTCTGAAAGTTCTATATGGCTTCTTGGGTTCAGACTTATATTTCTCGTATTTTTTAGTCTTACGCCCCCCAAATTTCTTTCCCTTCTTGTATGTTTTATGTGAATATGATTTTATTGGTTCAAAACCAAATTGTTCACAAAAGTCACCTAATTCCTTTTTTCCTAGGGCCTTTTGCTTATCAAGCTGTTTTCTTAATTTCATATCTGTGCAAAGAGCTAATCCTTCTGCGCAGATTTCAGAGGACAATTCCCCATAGGTGTAAGACCCATAAGGAATGACACCACCATTTTTCTCTTTAATTCTATTCCTAACCTTTTCAGCGAATAGAAGTGGCAATCCTGAAAGAAATTTCTCTTTCCAAAAGTCAGCATTACAGTCTTGCCTAGTGAACACCTTGGAGTAAAACACGTCCTTATACCACCTAAAATGGGACAAGGTAGGACACTTAAGGTTCATTAAGAGTTCTCTAGACCTGTCGTGCTGTAATTCTGTAGTTCCTACAAAATGTAGAGTAATTGTGTAAATTAGTGAATTTACCGCATCTTCCTGGTAAATGTTTTCACTTTTGATTAATCCAGTTACTGGGTCTTGTACATTCTGCTGACCAATAGCCACCTGGGCGTTCAGGATTTGGGCTCTTGCTGAGTCGCTTAGGTGGAAATCCCACCATCCTTTTAATTGACCTACAAAGCCTGCGATGATAGCTTCAGCCACCCTCTTATCTCCATTTCCTTTTATCTTAGAGGCTGTAGCGTACATCATCATATGTTTCATTGCATTAATGATCTGATATTCCGTTAGACCATCAATATTCCATTCTACTATGGAGCTTCCATCATACTGAGCGGAATTCCACATTCCATCTTCCTCAAACTGTAAATCTACTGGAGTGGGTCTGGGGTAGTAATTTCTTATTTTAGCAGTTTGAGTGAATTTCTTTTCATTTGTTAACTTATTAATTTCAGGTCGTTCTTCCTTAAACATCGTTTCAAGGTCCTCTATTTCTCCTTCAGTGAGAACCGACACTTGAGGTCCTTTTCCTTTATCTGACAATTGTACTTCTGATAATTTCTTTGCCAGGATATCAACAAAATTTTCATCTTCTGACAATGTTCTTCCCATCTTAAAGTTTTTATTATCTAAAGGGGGAGGTGGTTTGAAGAACACCTGACTACTCATTTCCTTGATCCTTTTAGTTTCTGAGGGACTGGGGTCGGATTGCTGCTCCTTTACAGAAACAGACGTTTCAATCCTAGTGACTTGCTTTCCTAGAGACTGCAGAAACAGGTTGGTGTAATTATTCTGCTGAATAACTGCGCCTATATCCTCTTTACTCGCTGTGCGAAAATTATTGGCGCTATCATCAAGGAAAGTGGTTTCTTTGTAGGGAGCCGCTATCATATCTTTCTGTTTAATTACCATCTCGGGTGGATGTACGGCTTTTACTGATTTCCCATCTTTGGAAGTGTAAGTCGAGAATGGGCTTCCTATCATCTCTATATGGCTCCTATATTCAGGAATGTCATATTTCTGAGCACACCAATCTAACCACGTAAAAAAGAAACAATTGAATTTCTTTTCTTTCATAAAGGCGGTATGGGCTTTCCAGAGATGATTTTGCCTATGCTCCTGAAAGGCTGTTTCAAACCAGATTCTTTTATTAATATTTTCAATACTCAGATAATTCCTTTTTATCTTTTCGTGTTCTATTTCGAAGGATTTTAACATATTTATTTCAAATTCTACATCCGAGAAGGAAGGCTCGGGTTGAGGTGGATTCATCCTAATTCCTGGGTTTGGAAGGGTTTGCTCAAACCTGTAGGCTGGCCTTTGTGTCTGTTCCTGGGTTCTCCTAAGACCTGCCAAGATCATTCTGTCATGGTCTAGATCGTAAGCTATATCAGAGGAGGTGCTCGACCTATGGGGTTCTAGGTTGGATCTAGAGGGTGCTAGATCAATCCTAGAGGTACTCGACCTATGTGGTTCTAGGTTAGATCCAAAGGGCGCTAGATCAATCCTAGTTTTTCTAGCGTTGGAGAATTGTATTTCTACCTCTCCATCAGCGAATTGGGAGATCCGAGTAGGTTCTTGATTTTCAAGGGGCTTCTTTGGGACTATTTCATCCAAAATCCACTTTTCTGGTAGGGTTATATCACTCCACTTTATCATTTTTGGGACTGCTACGTTTGATTTTTCAAGGTTGGTTTGGAACAAGGTAGTTTCACCTTTGCTGTCTAAATCTTTAGCTTTGGGACAGACAGTGTTCATAACCTTATATGAAACCCTATAAATGATCGCTAGATTTTGGGATCCTGGGTCCATATCATAACCCTGAGTTTGAATATTCAATGTTAAAGCTTTTAAGACATTTACGTCGGAAAGTGCAACAGAAAAGTTTGGGAAACAGTTAAAGTATATCGGACCTTCCCCTAAGGTTGACTCAACTATTCCTAACAAGGAATCCGTGAACTTTCTATGTCTTCCATCTCTTACACAAAGCAAGATTGAACTGGGCAATCCTGTTCTGGTAAGTGGTTTCACCACTACCTGCACCAATCCTATGTGCAAATAGTTATAATTTCTCTCCAGATGCTGGTCGATTTGACTCTGGGTGAATAGCTGAAAACTATCTTTTTTATCAATGACAGATATCGTTTTTTCAACAGTTTTTATTGCGTAATCAGATCTGAACTTGAAAGATCCTTTATAGTATATATCAGTGATGGGTATTCTGGGTATATCCCAGTTGCACAACTCCTTTTCTACGTCCCGCATGATTATTTCTTGAGAGTTTTTAACTCGTAGGGTTCTATGGCTAGGACTGTTACTAGAGCTTGCTTCTCTAGAAGAACGGATAGACAACATTCTCCTAAGGCTTGCCATTTTAAAATTCTGGATTTTATGCTTTCCTTCTGTTCTCCTCCTAATTCAAGGTTGCTAGTCCCTGCCTAGGTCTCTCAACGCCTTAGCTTAACGGGCAACGGCTAATGAGCCTATCTGACAGCTAGACAACTCGATGACTAGTGAGTAAAGGAAACTTGACAGAAAAACCAGAAGATTAAACCAACAACTTAGTTTGAACCTTAAACTTAACCACTCTTCTAGGGACTTTTGGCTCTGATACCAGGTACTGGCCCAAACTCTTAATATATATATATATATATATTGCATATTATACTTTATAATATGTATAAGGCCTATGGCCTGGGAGGTTATAGACAAGAATCAAAGGCCAACTAAATGGCCTACGAGTTCTCTTTCTACATATAAATAAATAAATAAATAAATATATATATATATATATATGTATTAATATTGAAAGATAAAAATTCATGTAGACCTTGGCCAAGTTTCTTAGACGGACTCATTGAAATTCCAAGTCACCCAGCATTGATGGATTATGTTCAATCAAAATTAAAGACTCCGGAAGCCACATCGTCTCACCAGATGTTAAGCCCAAAACCTCCAGATATTTTCATGCACGTGACAAGATCCATTCAAGGAAAGCAATCAAAGAGAGTGATGTCAATCTGGAACATTCCTAAGGAGGAGAGAATCAAGTGATCAGATTTGCAATCCGATGATCTCATTCAAATCAATTCCACAAATTTAGGAAGCCACACAAGGAAAGATTTTGAACGAAGTTGACCTTTGGCCATTTAATGGCCAGCCCATGGGCTGACGAATGCCCCTATATAAACCTCATCAGACAAAGAGCAAAGGACCCCAACATCAGACACAAAAACCTACTTTTTATCTTTCAATTTTCTATCCCTAGACTAGGTTTTTATTTTCCAAGCAAGTGGACTAGATCAGTTCTTCACTTTCGTTAGTGTAAGTTTAATTTCTTGCATTTTCCTTTACGTTGTTTTAAGATTCAAGCTTATCGCTTTATTTTTAATTGTTATCGAATTCTCTTTAAGATTATATTAATTTCAGATTGCTTTATTTTATTGTCTTTATCATTTATATCGTTCTTGTTTCGTTCTTCATTTAATTTATGTTTATCTATTGCTTTGATTTACTTTATTGCATTTTAATTCTTGTCTTTAAGTTCAATCGCATCTTTTAATTTAATTTGCATCATTATCATTAAAATCTCAAAAAATACTAAAAACCCATACGAAACCTAACCATCCTCGACCCCGAGGAAGTGAAAGGACCTAGGCCAAGAGGAGGTTCCTTGCTTGGCCGATCAATCGGCTGGTTAGAAGTCAGAAGCGCGAACTTAACGATCCAACCTTTTCCATTCGAGCCAATCAGTGGCTTGGTGGTGGCACGCCTACGCAATCCAAGCAAAGAAGGACCAAAAGTTCCTTCCAATGGCCACCTTGGCCGAAAAGAGGGAAACAGGCATAGAGCAACATCTTCATCGATGGAGTTATTTGCACCTTTTTGCTTCGAACCTTCGACCATTGGTGGAAAAGAGATTAACAAAAAATTACAAAAAATTAAATAATTTAGTGAGTGAAAAAATTTGACAAATTGATCAAGAGTGATAAAGATGTTGTGGTGTGTAAAAATTATGAGAGATATGGTGGATCTTTATAGGGAGAATTGAGTTGAAAATCTATTAAATAAATAAATAAATAAATAAAAGAATATAGCCGTTTATAGCAGTTGGTTCCACAACTTTTGGAAAAATTGGTCAGCATGGTGGCAAGCATGTTGTCGACAGAAGAAAAAAAAGGCAAGTATGGCTTTCCACAGTCGCAAGGCAAGTGAGAGACAAAATATGTGAGCTGCAGCTTTTCTCCTTGAGTGTCCCACTGGGTTTCAAGGACTTCAACCAAGCATATAGATTTAGTTAGTGCTCCCGTTGGGCTTCAAGTTTTAAAACCTTGAATTTGCACCATTGGAGATGCTTTTTTTAAGGAGAATTTGTATTTATGGGAGCCTTATGGTGGTTGAGCCCCAAATAGAGATCCAATTGGGAATGACCTTACAAACAATATTGTAGAGTTAAATGACTTACTTTTCAGTTGTTACGTTGTAATCAGATATGAAGTTGAATTTTCTTTGTGGATGAATTTGGTCCTTTTTTTTGTTGGGGTTTTAGGAATCACAGAAAAAAGAAAAAGAAAAACCATAGCACGGGCTCTCGTTGTGTCCTTGTTGATTGATTGATTTATTTATTTTTTTCAGTTTTCTTATTTTTTTAAATTATTTTTTTCGGTTTTTTTTCTCTTTACAGGTGAAACGGATCGTGTCGTGTTATTTGCGAATTGTAACGAGTTGTGTTTGTGTTTAGTATTTTCCAACCATTTTCTTAACGGGTAGTGTTGTGTCAACCCGTTAAGAAAAATGGGTTGACACGAACACAACACGAATATTGCCAACACGACACGATTGCCATGTCTTGAAATTGAGGGTGCAAATTAAAAGTAGTGTACAATTGATAGTTAACCCAAGACAATTATACCATATTTTTTCAAAATGTCTCTGTTTATTAAAATAATTTTTTAATTTAATTTTATATTATTTCAACATATAAAATGACCAATTTGCCCTCATATTTAACGAATGGTGGTCATGGGGGAATCGGGTTAGGATGGGGATGGGTGAATGGTCTGGGGGTAAAAAAACAAGGGAGTTTCACTAAAATATCCAAAATGGGGGCTGAAATTATAAAAATACCCAACACCCAAAACACTTTATAAACATACCCAAAACTCATCATTACACACACTCAAAACCCATTTATAAACATACCCAAAACCCATCATTACACACATACCCAAAACCCATTTTGGGTATGTTTCTATGTTTAAATAGTGCTTGGGTATTTGTATAAATACATGTCTAGGATTGGGTATTGTTATAAATATCTAAAAAAACAAAAGGGAGACAGGTGGGGGTTTTGGTCTGGAGTGAAGGGTGGTGGTCATGGGGAGGAGAAGAAAACCGGGGAGGGGGGAGGGGCGGGGGATGAGGTGGTGGGTCCATAGGATAATTTTTTTTCTTTTTTCCTTTTGTTTTTTTTCTTTAAGTTTTTCAAAAGAAATGTATTTTTTTTTAATAATTTGACGAATTATTGGATGACATGTTGTTGATTTAGACAGTAGGGGGAATTGGCAATAAAAATTAATTCGTATACTTAATTTTCCAAAAAAAAAAAAATTGAGGGTGCAAATTAAAAGTAGTGTACAATTTCCGGGGGGGTAAATTGACAGTTAACCCAAGACAATTATACCATATTTTTTCAAAATGTCTTAGAGATGAAATGGGCCCCTCTGTTTATTAAAATAACTTTTTAATTTAATTTTATATTATCTCAACATATAAAATGTCCAATTTGCCCTCATATTTAATGAATGGTGGTCATGGGGGAATCGGGTTATGATGGGGGGGTGGGTCCATAGGATTTTTTTTTTGGCTTTTTTTCTTTAATTTTTTCAAAAAATATATTTTTTAATAATTTGACGGATTATTGGATGACATGTTGTTGATTTAGACGGTAAGGGGGAATTGGCAATAAAAATTAATTCGTGTACTTAATTTTCCAAAAAAAAAGTTGTGGGTGAAAATTGAAAGTAGCGTACAAGTTCAGCGGGTAAATCGACAGTTAACCCAATTGTCTTAATGAATATCTGACATGACCCGACCCAAATTCCAATTTGAATCTGCACTGGACTCTGTGCATGTCCGACACCTGGCGGGTGCCAAGTACACTTGACCAAAATGCCCTTCTAATAAAAAACCACAGATTCTTTTAAGGTTTGACTTCTACCAAAAATTCGGCAGAGTCTCCCCTGTAACTTGGACTTTTCCCAAAAAATTTCAACTTGTTAAAATACAATTAATATCCACAACTGACAGCATGCACAAGTTAACCTTCAAGCATTTTACAACTAGGCCTCTGGCCTTCAATAATTCTAAACAAAACCACCAGTAATACTTTTAAATCAGATAATAATATTTAACAGAGCAAACAATGAACTCAAACTAAATCATGCATATCCACTATAGTTAACATAAAATAACTTTTCAATTTCCATCGTATGATGTTTAACAACCCAACACAATCACAAGTACTTTAAGCACTCGGCCCCCAAATCATACAACAATCCAAAACGGGTTTCAAAAATGTCTTGACCACAACCACACTTAACAACCAACGACTAAATTAAAGTTCCCTAAATATCTTTTGTTGGCGGCTGCACCTGGGTGGGACCCTAGGCTACCTACGTACCCATAATAAGGGATCAAGCCACACGTAGTTCTTCCTCTTTTACTATTGCCCTTGTATATCACGTCATTTATTATTTCCATTGTGATTACAAATCAATCCGAGTTCTCATATTAGTGATATGCTCAATCTTATTCACAAACTCTAGAGTACACTTTCCAACTTTCCCAATTCTCAAACCAGTTCATACTCAGAACATAAATAAGTCACTTACTGAACTTCCTCTAATTCATAAATCGATTTATATAATACTTTCCTTAACTATTCCATCAATTTCGAGAATATTCCTTCAATTCCAAATATTCTGTCTGTTATATCCTCGCGGGCCTCGAAAATACAAAGTCAATCCGAGCCACATTCCTCACAGGCCTCAGGAACACAAAGTCAACCCGAGCCGCCTTCCTCACAAGACTCAGGGGACCATTAGTCAACCTGAGCCGCATTCCTCGCAGAACTCGGGGGACATGTAGTTAGCCCGAGAACGCATATCCTCGCACTACACGGTTCAGGCGTCCCCGAAACTCGTGGGCATTATCATAAATGACAAAACTGTTTCAACTACTGAGTATGTATATATATTGAATACAAATATGCGCTTAGATATTTAATTAACTTATTAATCCCGTTGAAATATGAATAGCAAACCATTCCATGTTGATATTATAATAATAAACTTAATAGTAATAGATAACTAAATAAATAAATACTTAATTAACCACCACTCAATCCGTATATTTTATTTATAATCATAATAATGTAAGTTAATGAAAAATAGTAGCCATTACCCCATATCCTCAATTCAACCAAAACTCAATATGCACAACATGCCATAATTGGAAAACGAAATACACTTAACCACGAATATCCACCCACTTCTTAATAATCATAGTCGAGTTCCATGACTCGCTTCCACAACCAACAATTCAAGTATCCCCAAAATCATATATTCCATCGTTTCAAATATTGCAAAAACTTCACATAATAGTTAACATCCGATAACCCCACAATATAAAATAATTTAAATAATCTCATAAACCCATAAAATCAACATAACTCAAATAACGGTCAAGACTCGTCAATACAGTTATTCTAACAGTATTCGAGGGGTGGGACTACCTCGGAAGACTCACGATCAACCGAGGGTCAAACTCCCTAACTCGGTCATCCGGGTCCGTGAGGCCCACGACCTCCGTTTTACGAGCTAGAAGTTCCTATGAGTTCCACAAGGTTTATTAAGCACATCTATAATTTTGGTCCGAATCGAACAGTCAGATTGATCACGATCGGAGGATTATTGTTTAATTAAACTTCGAATTATTGAATTGAAATATCCGGGGCTCCGGTTCACGATCCGTGAAAACCTACACGATCCTAGGAGTACCTAGATCAACATATAATAAGTTGGAGACAATCCAACGATTCAAACCTATCGAACCCGGATAACGTGTAATATGTGTAATCCATTCGAGGTTCAAACGATATCCGAATTGACATCCGAGCACACCTACGCGCTCGTGACAACACAAGAATCATTTTAGGATTTAATGCTGGATTGCCTCGATAAATTTCCGGCTCCAAACCGCGGGCCAAGATTCCCTAGGTTCAGAACATTGATTGGAGTCACTTTTGTTCTTGGACCTACCCCGAAAAATGACCTGAGTGGCCGGAATTTCAAATTGAAAACCGGCCAAAACCTAAGTTATAAATCGAGGTATCTAGGCTAGAAATTGATCAAATCCTACCCTTCCATCAGCTAGAGCTCGAAAAATAGGTGAGAAACCATACCTCACTCGCCGGAAACAGTGGCTGAAGGAGGGAGAACGAGAAGCTGGAAGTTTTTGTCAAAACCGGCGTGATTTTCTTCGATTTTCCAACGGGAAAGGTGCTGGGGTGTGACGGCGGGGCCAAGCCGATTCGTTTGGCTCCGGTGTCGTGGCCTCTAATGGCCGAAGGCAGCAGCTGCAAAAACTGGTCGAGAGAGAGAGAGAGAGAGAGAGAGAGAGAGAGAAGGGTTTTAAAAAATCAATTATCAAAAAATTACAATTTTGCCCCTACATGAAATTTGATTGTATCTCTCTCGTTATAACTCGGATTTGAGCCCACCACGTGTCTATGGACTCATCTCGATGTGCTCTACGCAACGGTACAATCGGAATTCCCAAATTCCTTCCCAAACTTAAAATGACCTTTTTGTCCCTTTTTTAATATTAAATAATATTTTAATTTTCAAAAACCTTAATTAATTCAAATCATTTTATTGTTTATTTCAATTTATTTTCTCATTTAAATTTATTTCCTATTATTTTAATTATTTTATTACTTTTTCGAATCGAGATGTTACAGTTTCACCAAAATCTTCATCGGATAAAAATGTCAACACTAAAATCATTTAAATATTCCCGGGGTAAAATTGTATTTTTCTTGAATAATTTAATATTTAACTGTTAATTTAGGATCAGGTTGTTACAATATCTCTTATAAAAATGGATATAGGACTAACATCACAAGTCCCCCTCAAGGTATGGGGTCATTCTTAATATGGGTCACCGAGTTTTAATTTCATCATTTTACACCCCATAGTTTTCAAATTCTGCCAATTTACACTGTTTGTCAAGTTCACCATTAGATTTTCTGTTAAATTGGTGATGTGGCAATTGTGGTACCCACTTTGATGTTGATGTGTAAACAAAAATAATAAAAATTCTTTAAAAATATTATTAAATTAGATGTTTAAAAACAGAAAAAAAATAAAAAAATATTCCCCATTCTCTCTCCTCCTATCTCCCTCCATCTCTCTGTCCAGAACACCCCACCCACATCTCCGACCCATCTTCGATCACCTCCCCACCGAACCGCCATTGAAGCCATACAAACCCCACCCACATATCCGCCCCTCTTTGACTCACTATCTCATTCTCTTCCTCTCTCACCGTCTCTGTGTCTGGGTCGGGTTCGCAAGAGAGGAGCCGGATTCAGCTCATTCTAGAGACATGTGGGCATGCTTAGTATTATGGGTTTTCAGGTTTTGGAAGAGTACAAAGCTTGAAGAAGAAGACGAATGAGAAGAAATGGAGGAAGATAGAAAAGAGGGCGCAGAGCAAAGGCCACAAAAGGAGATTTTGGAGTGACGAAATATTTGGGGTTTGGGAGATTTTGGAGAGTCCTAGGGTTTTGTTCTTGGTCCCATTTTCTGTTATGTCACAGAGTTCATCCACATTTGGAGGAGTAATCTCTTCATATTTCCTATAAATTAAGAAATCATGAAAATGTAAGAATAATACTTATAGTAACTTCACATCATCAGAAGAAGAAAACAATTGTACCAATCAGACGACAGATTCAAAGATTTGTGAGCTTACGATGCAATGAACATTGAAGCAACTCCTAGTAGCTGATGCTTCTGGTTGTTGTCCACATTGATCGATAGATACTTATCGATATAAGAAACGGAGAGATGAAGAGTGTCTGGAAGGAGCTTATATTCCTCTACAACCTCCACCAACCAATCCACAAGGACCGCTCTCATATTAGCATTAGCATCTTTCTGAACCTTCTCCATGTAATCAGGCAACGACCTTCTCTTTGGTTCCACCTAAAGAAATCAACCCATTATTCACAGTGAGCCTAATCCCCAATTGACAAAACATTAAACCCTAATTTTGAGAATTCCTAAACCTACTATACCCAGAATCAAAATTAACCAAAATCCTACCAATTGGATCTTAATGCTTTATAGCCAATTTCACTATCAAAATTGAAACCAAAAACCTTTTTCCCAATATCAATTTTAAGTTGAAAATTCCAAGACCGTTCTGATTATCAAAATCTGAAGAAACAAAGATGGGATCTCGACTTCCCCGATCCGAACGTCAGTTCCGCCGCCATCTCCATCCTCTCCGCCATCCCCTCCTACTGCCTCTCCAAGCTCATCACCGATGCATAGAAGGAAATCAACAGCTGCTTCTCCATCACCGAAGTAGAGAGAAGGAGGGAGAGGGAGGGAGATAGGTTGGATATGTGGGTGGGGTTTTCAAGTTCTGGGCAGGGAGAGAGAAAGAGAGAGATTGGGGAAATTTTTTTTTTTCTGTTTAAAAAAATATAATTTAATAATATTTTTAAAGAATTTTTTAATTATTTTTGTTTACAAATCAACATCAAAGTGGGTACCACAACAGACACGTTACCTATTTAATAGAAAATCTAACGTTGAACTTAACAGACGGTGTAAATTGGCCCATTTTGAAAACTATGGGGTGTAAAATTATGAAATTAAAACCTGGTGACCCATATTAAGAAGGACTCCAAACCTTGAGGGGGTTTTTTGATGTTAGTCCATGGATATATAAATAATCCAAAATCTGGAAATGGGTTTACCATCATTATAGTATATATATGAAGAATTTTGTTGGAACTCTTGAAGTGTTTGAAACATATCGCCAGATGCAATTTCCTGAAAAATACAAAGGAACAAATCCTAAGAGATATAATGTGTCATGCAATATATAAATTGCATAAAGAAATCTTGAATGTGTGAAAGAGCCTGAAGCTCAGTATAAGTACTCAATCGTCTTGAAATGAATAAATTTCCTTAGTGAATACCTTGATTGAATTCAAATTCAAAGACGTTGCAACATATTCAAATGTTTAAAGTTATGAAAAATATTTAAAGACTTATGAAGAAGAACCCATGAAGAATATCATATGCAATTGTTCCCAAAACATACAATAATATGTATGAATGACTTATTATACCATATAAAGTTTCAATGCTCTTATCATTATAAATATAAGCTTATTGTTTTTGATATTGGAGAGCATATCAAATTATTCAAGCCATTGTATACAATAAAAGGCTTATGAAAATAGCCTAGATATTTTTTTAGTACTCTAACCTCAACATGGATTAGATGAATGACGACACACATGGATCATCTAATGATGCTACAACAACAGGTTTTATACAAGCATTACCAAAGATCACTCCGTGAAGGATGGATGTGTGGTCAATATCATTTGTGTTGGATCATCAAAGAAGTATAAAGACATTAAGGGGAGTAATTTTTCAGGGGGAGCATCCAATAATATTACAAGATTGATTCACGGAAGCAGTGCCAACTACGACATTTAGAAAGACGGTTGTTGGCACTAAAACTTGAACAGATAGAGATGAGTGCAACTTACAAGTGATGTGGACGATCTTTAGAGATCGATTGAGTGCTAGATGGTGATCATTCCTGTCCTTGGATGCAGATCCTGAATAGAAGGAAGCCAAGATTTGTAAGGTCTATGGAACCGATGTGGAATCAGCCTAAGACCCTCCGATGTCGAAGTAAGTTTGTTTTCTAAGAGCTTTTGTTGTTGACAATATATTAGTATAAAAGTCAAGCTGAAAAGTCTTACCCCTGTATTGTAGTGAATGGGCCTATTTATAGAGGGCATTTTGTATACTCTTGGTACTTAATTTCGATGTGGGACTCGTGGGAGGGCCCTATGAGGTTAACACGAGTCCTTAGGTATTTCGAGCGGGTGCTTCGAGGTTGATTCTGCAGAATCGGTAGGTGATACCGATTGTAGACAATGCTGGGTCTGTAGCGACCGTTTGCTGCTTTTAAGGCAATATCATCGGTAGCCGATGCTGATTGTTCGGAGCCTTGGGCACTTGGGGAGTTTCTTTGATCCACGTGTCATTGGATGAGTGGAGGGTCAGATATGGTACAAACAGTAGTCCCCCAAGTTACCGATTAAGAAGCGACTTCTCGGTTGGGGACTTGAATCTATCTTCGGCATTCTGATCCGGATTCGATGGTATCATTGTTGCCGATGGTGGCATGTAGTCCCCCAAGTGCCCGAGCGAGTGAGCTTGGAAAAGAGACGGCATGATGTACCGAATGGTCCGAGAGGTGTGGAGGTCTGATTTGAGAAACACCTACCGTTTGGCACGAAAGGTGAATGAAAACTCATCAATGTGCGTTTGCTGAGCACAAGAGGTGAGTGAGAACTCATCAATGTGCGCCTGCCGTTCGGCAGTGGAGTTGTGTTTGAAAGTGGCTAGAGTTGCAGCATTTGGGAAGTGGAAGCGTCTGCGAGGATTGGAAACGTTTGGAATGATGACGGTTGGACTCCCCCTGCATGCGTGACACGTGTCGGCATGGCAGTGAAGAGTCGCGTCGTTTCATATCCCGATGCGTCGCTTCGCTTCCCGATGCTAGGTTCATCCTATAAATGTAAGAAAGGGACGATAGTTGGAATACTTGAAGATTTTGAGAGCAAACGGAGCTTGTGAGAGGCGATTTCTGGCAACCGTGTGAGGGCTGAGCGGGCGATTTTCGGCGAGGTTGATCAAGGCGGAGGCGATTTCCGGCGTGCTTGAACCACCGTGTGAACAAGGTACGTTGCTGTGTTTATGATTTTTGATGAATCAAAGTGTTGAATTCGATGAATTTTTGTATGAATAAAGCATGAACAAGTATGAACAAGCATGAACAAGCATGAACATAGTTGTTTAGGTGGTAGAATAGGAATTTTGATTCTAGCATGGCCCTTAGTGTCCCTTCGTTTGTGTTTGTAGATGTCAGATACCGAATCCGAGAGTAGGCGTAGTCCGAGGGCATACGAGGACGAATCGTCCTTGGGGAGTTTGTCCGAGGGGAGTGAGAGTACCGATTCTGGTAGCTCTTCAAGTTGTGAGATATTGGAGGGGGCAGGAGTGCGCACCGAAGCTGATGGCACTTCGTGTGGATTGCCTCAAGGTAGTGAGCCTTCGACTTCGGGTCGTGAGGCCGGCGCAGGTGACATGTCCGTTGCTGCGCCAGGTGAATGGGTGTTGAGGGTTGTCACTGGCAGGCAACGGATCCCGATGGCGAAGCCGAAGGAACTTGTGTTCGGGGTAGATCACTTAGAGCCGAACACACTGACCGAGGCTGAGCTGGCTAAGATTCGGGCGGAGTACAATATTCCGGAATCGGTAGTGATGCGAATTCCGGAGCCCTTAGAGTCGTTGAGTGACAATGACAAGGGAGTGATCTTCTTCACCGATGTTTTTAAACATGGGCTTCGGCTGCCGTTGAGGCATTTGGTGCAGAAGATCCGGCGGCGCTCGGATATGCGCCGGGGCAATATAATCCGAACTTTTGGATTACATTGCTCGGAATGATCACTGCGTTCGGCATAGCGGGCGAAGGAGAGCCAAGCTATGAGCAGTTTGCCCAACTGTACAGTGTGACGAGGGCGAAGAGTGCTGACCAAGGGGGATGGGTTCAGTCCAACTGTCTTTCGGCAGGGCAGCGTGGGCACTTTGTGGTTGGGGTGCCGAGCTCCCAGAAGACCTGGCGCAAGCGTCGAGTAATTGTGTCTGGTGCCTGGGAATCGGCACCAGGAGTGATTGTCGAGAGGCGGATCCCTACGACCTTTCAGACAGTCGGTAGGATAGAAACTGCCCTTCGGCAGGAATGTTGGGTTTTTTGTTCTTTTTTTCTTTTTTTCTTTTCTTTTTTTTTTTTTTGACCGTTTGCATTTTTGTTTCAGTGTCCTTGAAACGGCCTGCGGCTCCGATCCGTGAAGTGGAGCGATCGAGCATGTTCGTGTGAAGGTTGCCGAAGAAGATCGCTTCTTTAAGGAGTTGCTCTACTTTCAGAATCTGTTCAAGGCGGGCTTGATCGGTAAGGCCAAACACGACCGAAGAGTGAAGGAGGAGGAGGAAGAAGAAAAAAGGCATAGTAAGAGATGCCGTTCGGCATGTTGTTTCTTGTCTGTTTTTAAAGCTACCGTTTCCTATCTGACTTCGTGTGTTTTGTTTGTTTTTGCAGTGGCAGGTGGGAGGCCAATGAGCGAGGCGACAAGGCGGCGTCTGGAGGGGCATGAAGCGCCGAGGCCGAAGAAGAAGAAGGCAGCAGAGGCGTCTGGTGGGGCTTCGGCTGATGAGACGACGGTGGCCGATCGTCGCCGTGAAAAGAGGGTGGCCGAAGCCGAGGCCGTTCGGGAGGTCCACCTCCAGGTGACGGGCAAGAGGCAAATCAAGGGTGCCCTCGACACAACACCGATGCCGAAGAAACCTAGGGGGCCGAAAGAGGGGACCTCCGTGCTGATTCCCGATGACGAAGGGGAGGGGGAGGAGGGGCCGGTCAACATTGCGAGATAGAGTAACTGTCGATGAAGACGTTGCGTGAGCAGACCGGACGAGCTTTCCTGCTTCAGGCTGCAGTAAGTGTGATAGAAATTGTTTTGTTTCCAAGTGTTCGTGGGTCGGTACTTACCAAACGTTGGGTTTTTGCAGGCTGATATGGAAATGTGGCTCTGCGTGAAGCGAGTCGTGAATGCTGCCGAGCGGTACCAGAAGAAATTCGAGGAGGGCCGTTCGAAGATTGCCGATGCCGGTAAGATGCTCCAGGAGGCTGATCGGCGTGCCGAGGAGAACGCTGCTAAGATTGCAGAACTTGCATCGAAGCTCGCGGCGACTAAACTGGAGGTGGTGGCAGCGCACGATGCCAGGGCGACGGTGGAGGTGGCGATGGATGCGGCCGAACGGTCGCATGCCAAGGAGGTGGAAGAGGCGAAGGCAAAGGCCGTTGCTGACTACCGATCGACGGAAGAGTTCACCTTACTGGTGGACAAGGAAGTCATGGAGCAATGTGACGACCTTGTCTACCGATTCAAGCACTACAACGCGGACAAGAAGCTGAATCTGAACTTCCTCCGGGACCCACCACCGCTGCCGGAGGGCGTAACCGAAGAGATGGTGGAGGCTTACAAGGGTGAGGATGCCGAGCCTGAAGAATCCGATGACACCGAATCTAGCAATGAGGAAGAAGAGAACCATCCTGCACCCGCTGCAGCCGTCTTACCAAATGCCGAAGTATCAACGAATGCCGAACCGATGAATGCTGATGCCGAAACTACTGCCCCTTAGCAGCGTTATGTTTTTTTGCACATTTTGGAAATGTAAAAAAAAAAAATTGAAACAAGCCGAATGGCATTGTGTTGAAACAAAGAGCCCTCTTGTGGCTATTTTATCTAAAGTTCATTTGCATTCAGTTTAATGGAATAATTTCTGTGTTCATGTATGTATGCATGCCGTAGGTAATATATTTTGAATATAGTGCCGTTTGTTTGAGACAATGCTTGTATGTATAGAATAAGAAATATGAAAATGTATGCCGAATACAAAGGTGATGACCGAAGGTGCAATCACTTGTACAAAGGTGATGACCGAAGGTAAAATCACTTGTACAAAGGTGATGACCGAAGGTGCAATCACTTGTAGTAATATTTGAGATGCTCTATATTCCAAGGGTGGTCGAGGGTATAGCCATCAGTACCACGTAATCAGTAAGTTCCTGATTGGCAGATGGTAACGACCTCGTAAGGACCTTCCCATGAGGGGCCAAGGGTACCGTCTTTGGGGTCTTTGGTGGCGAGAGAGATTTTGCGTAAAACCCAGTCCCCCACGTTGAACGATCGGCGTTTGACGCGCGAATTGTAGTATCGGGAAGTCCTTTGTTTATAGGCGGCATTCCAAAGCTGAGCCTGGGAACGATGTTCGTCGATGAGGTCCAGGTTAAGCATAAGCAGTATTTCGTTTTGCTCTGGCGTATAAGATGCCATTCGGCACGTGGGTGCGTTGATTTCGACTGGGACAACGGCTTCGGTACCGAAAGCAAGGGAAAACGGCGTTTCTCCAGTTGATCGTCGGTAAGAGGTGTTGATGGCCCATAACGCCTCTGGGAGTAAATCGGGCCAGGCTCCCTTAGCTGCCCCAAGCTTCTTCTTCAGTGTCTTCTTGATGATCTTGTTAATGGCCTCTACTTGGCCGTTCGATTGTGGGTGCGCTGGAGATGCGAAGAACAAGTTGATGTTGAATCAGTGGCATAGGTGCCTGAACTGAGAAGAGTCGAATTGTTTACCGTTGTCGGTGATGATTGCGTTCGGGAGGCCGAACCGGCAAATTATGTTTTTCCACACGAAATGCTCAACCCTGGCCGCGATGATGGTCGCCAGAGCTTCGGCCTCGGTCCACTTTGTGAAGTAGTCAATGGCGACAATTGCGAATTTAAGTTGTCCCTTCCTCTGGGGCATGGGGCCGATAAGATCTAAATCCCATTGAGCGAAGGGCGACGGGCTGACAATCGAAGTGAGCGGTTCGGTAGGCAGTTTTGGAACGGAGCCGAAACGCTGGCAATGATCACACCTCTGGACGAGTTTGGTGGCATCGGCATGGAGAGTCGGCCAATAATACCCTTGCCGAATGGTCTTGAAGGCTAGAGATCGGGCGCCAGAATGGTCCCCGCAAGCTCCTTCGTGGATTTCTCGTAGAACGTAGTTACCTTGCTGTGGGGTCATACACCGAAGCAGCGGTAAAGAGTGACCACGTCGATAGAGAATCTGATTCAAAATTAAGTATCATGCCGATCGGCGGCGGAGAGTCTTAGCCTCGGCCTTGTTGTCCGGTAGCGTCCCGTTGTCGAGGAATGCGTGGATTGGATCCATCCAACTTGCATCCTGCCAAATGGCATGTACCTCGGTGTCAGAGGTACTACGCCGAGAGAGGATTTCGATTGGCACATGACGACCTATGTTGTCGTCGATTACCGATGCCATGCGTGACAGGGCATCGGCGTGGCTGTTCTCGGACCTGGGGATCTGCCGAACTTGATACGCGGCAAAGTGGTGGAGCAATCGGCGGGCATGCGTTAAGTAGGCAGCCATTGAAGTGTCCTTGGCTTCGAATTGGTCAGTATCTGATTAACGACAAGTTGTGAGTCGCTGCATATCTTTAGCTGTTGAGCACCCATTTCCTTGGCGAGGCGAAGGCCTGCCAACAGAGCTTCGTATTCTGCTTCGTTGTTGGAAGCCGGGAATTGAAAACGGATGGCATATTCGATGGTTGTCTGGTCGGGGGCTTTTAGTACCAAGCCCGCTCCGCTGCCTTGTCGGTTGGACGAGCCGTCTACGTAGAGAGTCCATAGGGGAATTGATGGATTAAAGGTCCCTTCGGTCGGGTGGCTGACTGATGCTGTCGAAGCCGGCTCGGGGGCGATATCTTCCGGACCTCCCTTTTCGGAAGTAGTCAATTCGGAGATGAAATCAGCCACGGCCTGGCCCTTCTCGGCAGGCCGAGGGTGATAGCGGATGTCGAATTTGCTAAGTTCGATGGCCCATTTGACTAGCCGACCGGACGTCTCGTGTCGCTGTAGTATTTGGCGTAGAGGCTAGTTGGTGAGAACGACAATACTGTGAGCCTGAAAATATGGCCGAAGCTTGCGAGCTGAGAGAATGAGAGCATAGGCGAGCTTCTCCAGTTCGGGGTACCGAATCTCGGCATTCTGCAGAGCATGGCCAGTATAGAAAATTGGAAGCTCTATGCCGTTCGGCTTGCGAATGAGTACGGAACTCAATGCCGTTGCCGATACCGATAGGTAGAGAGTTAAATCTTCGCCGGGAAGAGGGGTGGATAGTAGGGGCGCTCTGCTCATGTAGACCTTGAGGTCTTGTAAGGCTCGATCGCATTCGGCAGTCCAGACAATCTGCCGTTTGCTTCCTTTGAGGGCCTTGAAGAATGGGGCGCACCGATCGGTAGCTTTTGATATGAATCTGGCCAAAGCAGCGACGCGCCCAGTGAGACTCTAAATATCTTTCTGTGCCTTTGGTGTCTGCATGTCTTGATTTTATCTGGGTTGGCCTCAATGCCTCTTTGGCTGATCATGAAGCCAAGGAATTTGCCTGAAGAGACGCCGAAGGCACATTTGCTTGGGTTGAGACGCATGTTGTACTTCTTTAAGACACTGAACATGAGGGAGAGGTTGTGGAGATGAGAATCGGTTGTTTTGCTTTTGACCAGCATGTCGTCCATATAAACCTCCATCGATGTGCCGATGAGTTCATAGAAGATTTTGTTGACCAATCGCTGGTATGTTGCCCCAGCGTTTTTCAAGCCGAACGGCATAACATTGTAGCAGTAAAGTCCTTTGTCGGTGATGAATGTTGTATGTTCGTGATCGGCAGGGCTCATGAATATCTGGTTGTAGCCCGAGTATGCGTCCATGAAGCTGAGAAGTTCATGGCCTGCTGTGGCGTCCACCATCTGATCGATCCTTGGCAAAGGAAAACTGTCTTAGGGGCAAGCCTTGTTTAAATCGGTATAGTCCTGACACATCCTCCAGGTGCCGCTCGATATTTTGACCAAGACCGAATTGGCCAACCAAATTGCGTAAGTGACTTCCTGGATGAAGCCAATTGTCTTCAGTTTCTGTACCTCGAGCCTCATTGCTTCGTATCGCTCGGCGTCATAGGCCCGCCGTTTCTGTCTTATGGGTTTGAAAGTGGGGCAAATGCTGAGCTTATGACTGATGGCACTTGGGGCGATGCCAGGCATGTCATTATATGACCAGGCGAAGACTTCTGTATTGGCGCGTAAAAAGGCGATGAAATCGGCCCGTAGTGCCGAACTCAAGGTGGTGCCGATTCGAATTTGTCGGTCGGGCTGTGCTTCGGAGAGGGTGACCGATTCTAGATCTTCAATGGGTTGTGCTTGTGGGGGTGACGGCCTCATCTCGAGGATCATCCGGTGTGTCCGTCCCCTGCCGTTCGGTATAGTTACATTGGTAGAAACTGGGTATGCTTCGCGAAGCGTAGCTCTTGCCGATTCCTTTGTTGCCGAAACGTAACATGTCCGTGCACTCAACTGATCTCCTCGCACTTTGCCTACGCCAGCATGGGTGGGGAACTTGAGGATGAGCATGTGTGGTGACAGCATGGCTTTCATCTTGATGAGCGCCGTCTTGCCGATGATGGCGTTATATGCTGTTGGGCAATCGAACACCAGAAAGTGGGTATAGATGACCGTTCTTCTGGGAATGGTGCCGACTGCGAACGGAAGCAGGACACTGCCGATCGGTTCGATCACATCACCAGAGAAGCTTAGGAGGGGGGGTGATATCTTTGTTCAGATGCTGAGGATCTATGCCGAGGGCATTAAAAGCGTCGATGAATAGTACATTGACAGAACTGCCGGTGTCAATGAGGATTCGGCCCACATCGAAATCTGAAATATCAGCTCGTATGATCATGGGATCGGAGTGGGGGAAGATGACGCCTCGTTCTTCCTCTTCAGAGAAGGTAATAGGTTCCCAACCGATTCGCCGGGTCTTGTCATTGCGTCCTCCCTCTACGCTGAGGATCTGGGGATGCCGAACGGCACGAACATAGTTTTTGACAGATCGGTTGCTGGTTTCGGCGATGGGTGCCCCTCCACTGATCATATTAATCTGCCGATTCGAGGGTTGATCCGAAGCCGTTTTGGTGTTTAGGTACTGATCCAACTTGCCTTCGTTGATGAGGCGTTCGACTATCTTTCGAAGGGCGATGCACAATTCTGTATCGTGGCCATTGTACTGGTGGTATCGGCAGAATACACCGGTGTCTTTCTCGTTCCGCCGAGGAAGCTTTCGGTTGTTCGGCTTCGAGATCATCTCACCTTCTGTCAGGAGGACATGCTCGTAAGTGGTGTTGAGTAAGGTGAAAATTTCCTCTGACCGATTCTTCTTCGGATCTCCGAAGTCGCTTCGCCTGCTGGAGTCCTTGCCCCTTTTGCTGCTGTCCTGCCGATTCCGGAAGTGGTCTTTCCGTTTGTTTCGGGCCTCGTAAGGAGCAGAGGCTGGGGGTGCCGTTCGGTAGGGGGCCTGACTGACAGTCTGATTTGTCGGAAATTGGTCATGGCTCTGTGTCGAAGGCCGATCGGCCGTTGTTGTTTTGCTTGGTGTAGCCGAAGCCGATCCCTTGGAGTTGAAATATTCGGCCTTGGCGTGGATAGCTGCCTGCTTCATCAGCTCGGCGTAGGTGGTCCAGTTGCTGCTGTGGACCAGATAGCGAAACTGAGACGACCGAATGCCGCTTTTGAAGGCATCGAAGGCTGCCCTATCGTCAGTTTCTGGACATCGGGAATATTCGTGGCTGAACCTGGCCGCATATTCCCTTAGGGGCTCATCGTCTTGCTGCCGAAAGATATAGAGGTCATCGGTGGAATACAGGCGATCGGTTTGAATCATAAAATGGTTGAGGAAGGTTTGCTTCAACTGATCGAATGAGTCAACCGTACTTGGTTCCAATCGGTAGAACCAATTCAGAGCAGCTCCGGTCAGGGTCGACGGGAATAGTAAACATTAGCCTTCGTCCGTTAGCCATTTGCAACCCAAAGCTGACTGGAAGGTATGAATGTGAGTAACAGGGTCTTCCACCCTCGAATAGAATGATATTCGTAGTGCTTGGACCTCTTTTTCGTGTCTGAACGTTCGGATGCTACTGGTGAATGGTCCTGGTTGTACTTTTCCCCATGTTGGTGTCCGAGCTTGGTTCTGTTCCTCCTCAATTCGGTTCATCTTCTAGAGGAGGAGACGGATGGTAGGATCGGTAGAGGGAAGATCGTCACCGAAGGGTTCCCTTGTCTCCTTCCCTATGCCCCGGCTAGCGTGGTGGCCCTGAACATCTTGGCCTGCCATTCGGCTCGGGCTTCTCTCATAGCCTCTGGTATGCTGATCGTCTTCCCGATTCGTTCGATGGCTATGGCGCCCTTTTGAATGTCCTGCCGATCGGTGGGAGATCGTGGTCCCTGGTGAAGTTGGAACATAGTCTGATTCGTCCGTTTCTTCCAGACCGATCGCGTCGTACCTTCGGCGTACGGGGGATTTTGGTCCAAGCGCCTCCAGACGTCGATCGTTGAGTTTTGCTTGGATCGGGATGGGCGAAGGCTGTCGCTCTTTGCGTCGATCGTTGATCCTATCACGGCAATCGGAGTAAACTTGATATTCCGGACGACGCTCTTTTGGGGAGGGCACGAACAGCCTCCGGGAGGCAGATGGCCTGCCTGCGGCTTTCTGTTTCCCTCTGTCCTGGGTATTGGGCTTCCGCACGCTTTTAAACGACTTCTCCTGCCGAAGCTGCATGGTTCGTTCCAAACCGTTATGCAATTGGGTGGAGTGTGTTTGTTGATCATGCAGTTGCCTCTGGGTGTCATTCAGTTTAGAGGCGAGGATATCGTTGTGCTCCTGCATTCTCGCCATGTCCTGCTGTAGGGTCTCCATGCGAGCTTCCAGGGTGTTTGGCTGGGCAGGGGTTTCTGTTGGTGGGGTCTGAAGCAAAGGAGCTAGGCTTGGCTCACCACCGATGCCGAGGATGGGGCCATCGGCAGGGAGGGCCGAAGATGGATTCATTTTTTGGTCTCAGAGCTTTTGAGATATGGGTTAATCGATAAGCGATTCCCACAGACGGCGCCAATCTGTTGGCACTAAAACTTGAACAGATAGAGATGAGTGCAACTTACAAGTGATGTGGACGATCTTTAGAGATCGATTGAGTTCTAGATGGTGATCCTTCCTGTCCTTGGATGCAGATCCTGAATAGAAGGAAGCCAAGACTCGTAAGGTCTATGGAACCGGTGTGGAACCAGCCTAAGACCCTCCGATGCCGAAGTAAGTTTGTTTTCTAAGAGCTTTTGCTGTTGAAAATATATTAGTATAAAAGTCAAGCTGAAAAGTTTTACCCTTGTATTGTAGTGAAGGGGCCTATTTATAGAGGGCATTTTGTATGCTCTTGGTACTTAATTTCGATGTGGGACTCGTGGGAGGGCCCTATGAGGTTGACACGAGTCCTTAGATATTTCGAGCGGGTGCTTCGAGGTCGATTCTGCAGAATCGGTAGGTGATACCGATTGTAGACAATGCTGGGTCTGTAGCGACCGTTTGCTGCTTTTGAGGCAATATCATCGGTAGCCGATGCTGATTGTTCAGAGCCTTGGGCACTTGGGGAGTTTCTCTGATCCACGTGTCATTGGATGAGTGGAGGGTCATATATGGTACAAACAATGGTCAACAATATGGCTTAAAGATATTTTGTTAGCATGAGGGGGAGCGTGTCATTCATAAGATCTTCACACATTGTACTCTTTTTCCTTCGTCTAGGTTTTTGTATCACTGAGTTTTTCTTGGGAAGGTTTTAACGAGGCATTGTCGCACGCGTGTCAGTGTTCTATACACATAGTTGTATGTTATATATTGTATGTACTCTTTTTCCCTTTGGCCAATTTTTGTCCTACTGAGTTTTACTGGCAAGGTTTTTAACGAGGCATACTCCATGTCTGGTGGACATCCAAAGGGAAGTTTTATAAATACATAGATTGTGGATGACCACCATTACATTCATTACCTACACCTTTTGATATATTTTAACCTATGTAATTAGTAGCCTTTAACTCATAATTTGAGGGTTAGCTTCCTATCATTGTAAGCCTATAAATAGGTGATTATCAAAGAAGAAGATAACAAGTTTAGAGAACAAATTCTCTTGTCTTTCTATTCCTCTTATTTTTCTCTAATTTCCCCTTAGTTATATAACAATTTAAAAATACTAGCCTCTTTGCACGCTCTTCCCCGCCTGCGAGAGGCTATTTTTTTTATTAATTTTAAATTTATTTTAGAATTAAAAAAGATAATTGGTAGTTGTGTTCCATAAAAATAGGATTCATTATCTGATTTTTCTTTTAATTTTAATTTTTTTAATATAAAAAAGTGTGAATTTACCATATTATTTAATTAATAATTTTAATTCTTAATGTTTGCATTAACCAAAGACATTTTTGGTATTTTGAATATTTTACCATTCTCTGCCTTCTACTTTATATATATAGATATATAGATATGGACAATGCATGGCTCCTGATCTCAAACATGACGTGGGCTTCTTAAAAAACCAACACGTATGTTTTTTTTTTCCTCTTTTTTTTTGCCTCTTTCCTCTTCTTTTTTTTTCCTTTTCTTTTTTGGTTTTTGAATTTGCAGCCAGAGTAGAAGTGATGGAGAAATGAGAGAGAGAGAGAGAGAGAGAAGAAAAAGAAAGTCGGTGGGCTGCCTTATCGATTCAGTGGCAAGGTTGGTGATGAGGGTGGATTCGGAACAGGAGTGGCAGTGGCTTTGGGGAGGCTGAAGTTAAAACCAGCCAAAAGGTTGGGGGAAGAGGAAAGAGGAAAAAAAAAAAAAAAAAAAAAAAAAAAAAAAAAAAAAACAAACAAAACACGTTTTGGTTTTTAAAAGTGTCCACGTCATGTTTTAGGAGGAATGGCTCCTGATACATCAGGAGCCAAGTATTGTCCTATAGATATTATTAAAGAGTTTTTATGTATCGGGTAATCTTCAAATATATTGGCCCATTTGAGAAAATTAAAATAATAAAAAAATTCGCCGATTATCATAAAGCCCAGCTGATTATAGAACATGCAAGGAGAAAGAGGTGTTCTAAGACTAGAACACACCGTTTAAATAAAGTAGGCTAGGGTCCTCCCAAGCTTATTCACTTCTTCATTCCTTTACCTTGTAATCGGTTTGTCTTCTTCTTCCTCAATTCCTCTCATCTTCTTCTTTCTCAATCCCACCCAGGTATTTAATCTTCTTTTTATTTTTGATATTTTTAAATTTACGATTTAATGTATGTTCGTTTTGCTCGAGTTTTTTCACTTGCAATCCAGTTTCCTTGTTTATGGTTATATGATTCTTTACATATTTTTCAGTCTTATTGAACACTTTCCACACAAAATTGTAGCAATTAGGGATGTTGAGTCTCTCATCTTGTGCGCTTAATAAATTTTGCATTCTTGCCCTAACGAAACGGATTGGGAAATTCCAAAGAAAACAAAAAGGGGAAAAGAAAACCCCAACGACACTGATGAAATTTTGATGGCATTTTGGTTTTTTAGTTATTAAAATAATTATAAACATATTTGTACAACATGTCAGATGTCTAATAGTTATATGGGTAGGAGTTGTTTTATTGAAGAGAACCATTTTGATTGAGATTATTGATCTTGAAAGTCTTCTATCAGTTCGAAGTGTAGGACAAGAGAAGGAGGGCTTGGAGGTGAACATAGAGAAAGGAAAAGATGTCGGGCATGGGAGATGGATATGTGGGCACAGCCCAAGATGCCGTGAGGATCCGAAGACTCGAAAAGCAAAGAGAAGCTGAGCGCCAAAAAATTCAAGAGCTCAAAACCAAGTCAGCCACTGAAAAAGGCCAGCCAGGTCTCCTCCAATTTGGGTCAAGTACTTCTGAGGTTTGTCTTTGAAACCTAACTTTTGAAGTTCCCCATGCGCATGTACTTCAGCTTCATCAATCTGAGGGGTTTTTTTATATTGGTTTTGTGTACTCTGCTTTACAAATGGAAGAAAAGCTTGAAAAATGTGCAACTATTCATTTAATTTTTTTTTCCTTGTTCTTACTATTTCTGTGGTACCAGTAGGTGCGTTAACATATATAAAGATAACAAGTTTTGTATAGACAGAACTATTGTTGTTGATTGGTAATTTTCTTGAATGAATATTTCAGATTCTTGAGACAGCATTTAAGAAGGAAACCGTTGGTTTGGTTACAAGGGAGCAATATGTTGAGAAGGTAAATGCTAAAAGCACTAGCATTTTGTTCTTTTAAATTTACTTATACTAATGGAAGCCTAAGATGGTTAAAAAGAGTGTTTATAATGTCAATTTCTGTTGTAGAGAGTAAATATTCGAAACAAAATTGAGGAGGAAGAGAAAGAGAAACTTCAGAAGCTTCAGCAACAGTGAGTTTCATAACCGAGGACTCTGTTACTGTTTGATTTATGAACATCTTAAAGTGTTCATATTTGTCAATGTTTACAACAGTCTAAATATTTTTTTTCTTTTCTTTCCTTTCATAATTTAGGGAGGAGGAACTTCAATTACAAAAGCGTAAGAAGAGGAAGATAAAGGGGAGTTCTCGATTGTCCTTTGCAGAAGACATTGAGGATGGAAGTGAAGAGGAAGATGGAGAAAATAGTAAGCACTTCTCTCTAAGAGGTCAAAAAAAATTATGGTTATGCAGTGCCCCAAGTTGCTCTCAGCCATCTTTGTGTATGCTGAATATTAAACTAATCTTTGATGAGCACTATATCACTAAAGTTCTCGTAGATTGATTTGGCATTTCTTTTCAGCATTTTATGTGACTTATTCTCCCCTGATGAATATTAGGTGTAGATCTGGGCTAATTTATCTGTTGCAACTTGTGTGTTTGAACGTTTCCATTCTAATTTGTTTGACGGGTGTATATTTTAGATCCAGATACCTGACATTTTAGTGGTCACTCAACAGTATTCTCGTAGTGTTTTTATGGATGCCCATTAGAAACTTACTGCTACTTCTTTGTTCTTTAATTTTGATTATGCTTTATACAGAAAGCTCAGAGGCTACAAGAGTCTGGTGTGGTAGACTTGGGAAAGATCCTACAGTGGAAACTAGCTTTCTGCCAGATAGGTGTCATATCTATCCATCTCTCTTGCTCTCATGCACAAACATTTATAACCCTCCCTGTATTCGGTTCTTTTGGGTCTAACATTGGAACTTAGGGGTGCTATGAATTTATTTCAGTGAGCGGGAGGCAGAGGAACAAGCTGAGCGTGAAACGTTGCGGAAACAGTGGCTTGTTGAACAGGATAAGATACGAAGTAATTCTTTTATCTCATTGTGTCTCTTTTTTTTTTTCCTCCTATTCGAAGTAAGAAGTTTTGAAAGAAACTTGTACTGTGGATTTTCAGATGAACCACTTCAAATTACTTACAGCTATTGGGATGGAACAGGGCATAGAAAAGTGCTCCAGGCAAGTAAAACATACTCAAAGTGCTTTTGTTTTCTCTTTATGGTTTCTCTTTTAATCTTGAAATTATTGATTTTTCTATTTAGTTTCATTATTCTTTTTGTAACATTTCAGGTAAGAAAGGGTGATAAAATAGGAGATTTTCTTCGGGCTGTTCAACAACAACTTGCACCTGAGTTTCGAGAGGTGCGAACCACCTCAGTGGAGAATTTGCTATATGTAAAAGAAGATCTTATCATTCCACATGTAAGAATTTGATAGAAATACTTGTTCTCTTAGAAGCTTTGCTGAATATATGCTAATGAATTTCTCGTCACTTGTCTCATGCTTGTGGAAGTACAGCAGCATAGTTTCTATGAGCTAATTGTAAACAAGGCCAGGGGCAAAAGTGGACCGGTAATATTTCTTGTTCTTGTTCTTCCCTTCCTGGGAATGACTTGCATTAAGGCTATATTTGTTTGAATTTTTATTGTAGGCTGTGTTCATTGATGGCTACTCATTACTATATTCTGTTGTATTTTGCGTAGCTTTTTCATTTTGATGTGCATGAGGATGTGCGAACAATTGCTGATGCTACGATAGAGAAGGATGAGGTACATTCTCGTTCCATTATTAGTTTCTAATCCTGTATTACATAGGAAAAAAAGATAAATAAATAAATAACTGCAAAAATGACACACAAGCATAAACAGGCTAAAGTTAATTTCATGGTGGAATGTGTTGAATGCTCTTTCAATGTACTCTGAACTTGAAATGTAGTTAGTGTATCCCATTATTTCAGTTGTAAATGCGGAATTTATGCTGGGCATCTTAGCAATGTTGGATTCTAGTTAGACAGCTATGAATAGGTCCATAATTTAACCTTGACTGTGTCCATTCCAATATTTTTCTCTTATCCTGCATCATGTAAGAAGTTCCTGAAACTGAAAATGAAACAGAAGTATAAGTAGTCTAAAGTTAACTTCAAGATATACTGCATTAAATGCTTCCAATGTATTGAGATCAAGTCAGTGCTTTTAATGGTGGATGCGGGGTCTGTGCTGGACATCTTCTAAATGTTAGATGCTAGTTCGAAAGCTTGGATAATGTTTCTTTAAGCTAATCTTGGCTGTCTCTGATTCTGTATTATTTAAGAAGCTTCTGAAACTATGAATAGAACATAAGCAAACTCTACCTCAAGTTATGATTTCATTTATCTGGGTAATCTATATTAATGCGTTGAAAGAGAAATAAACTATGAAGCATACAGGTACTGTCTTCTGTTTAATTCATCAGGAATTTTCTGTTACTTGGGCATTGAAATTATCTCTTCTTTTCGTTTTTTGTCGATTTAAATTATATCTTAAAGCTTCAACATGTGCCACTTTTCAATTACAACTTCAGGATCCCCAACTTGGGATTATTTGCTGTGGAAATATGTTATTATTTTGATAGTGCACAACAACTTTAATGTTAAATGTCCAAAGTTAGAAAAAAGTTTCCTGCCCGTGGACTAGTCTACAATCTAGGCCAAACTGGTGAAATAAAAAAAGAAAAAGAAAAACCCCTCTGCTCCTGTCTAACTACAAATGACTAGAACTAGATCAACTCACAGTTTCCCTACAATCCAAACGAAGAATATTAAAAGGAATGTCCTTGAAAACTGCAGAAACAAATGGTCATAAAGAAGCCCAGGGCCTCATGCCTCATTCTATATCCCATAAAGTTTTTTGACTTACCCACCCCCATCCCTCCCCTCCAAAAACAAAAAGCACAGCGATACAGACAGAAAGAGGTGGGAAATTGTTAGCAATGAAGATTTTAATCACCCTTAATATGTTGACCTTACTTGATGAGCCATTTTATTTTAGTGAACAGAAATTTCCTGCTTTATGAATCTATTATGAAATTACAGACATCTGCTTTGAACTTCGCTGCATTCAAGTATTATACCTTTTATCTGGAAGATACATGCTGCATCATCACAAGAAACAGATTGTAGGCTTGAGACATGCTACATATTATCATAAGAAACCGACTGTAGGCTTGAGCATGTCGTTCGGGTTTCTATTTCTGGTAATGCCATGGCTAACGATGTTCTTAATACTCTGATTTTATTTTTGTGGCAGTCTCATGCTGGGAAGGTTGTTGAGAGGCATTGGTATGAGAAGAATAAGCATATCTTCCCTGCTTCTAGATGGGAGGTACTCTCTCAGTCTCTCGCTGTCTCTGTCTCTATATATTTTTGTTATATATAATAGGTATATTTAATAAAAATTTCTAAGTAACCACATAGTGGTCCTTTCACATATCACTCCAGTCAGGCTTGATAGTGTGTCATACTGATTGTCATTCAACTGAGGGTTTCTTGAAATATTAACTACAGTGCTCTTGAGTACACAATTTCTGAATATCTATGTGACCAATGTCTGAGTATCGCTGATAAATCCTTGGTTTTTAGTGGGATGATATATTGTGTGCACCAGCATGTGAGCTAAATAAGTTTGAGTAGGGTTGGGGTTTCAAAACCCTAACTTCTCTCTTTCAATGGGATGATTGCCTACCATCTTGGCTACTTTATCTGAGTTTACTTAATGCGCAAAACAAACATAGACTTAAAGGTGGTATTTGATGCTTCTCTTTTTCCATAGAAATGTGTGATGTTCATTTTTTGGTTTTTGTTTTTATATGCATTATTTTGTTAGTGTATCATTGTTGATTACTTAATCTCTTAAAGTAACGTTATTATTGTTAACGTATGATTAGCTAATTACTTAATTTATTAATGTTGTTATCTTCTAATGATTGTTTTATAAATTTATATAAACTAAGGAATGAATTTTTTTAGATGATTTTATATACTAATCGGTGCATGAGATGTGCGAGATTAAGTGTTTGAACCTCCTAAGAACTCTATGTGGTACTACGTTGTTTCTGGCATAAATAACTGTATTAAATCATTATACATAACTTTGGAGGTATATTCAATCAACTTTCAATAAGATGGAGCAGTTTTTTAGTACACTGTTGTTGGCGCATGGTATATTCACCTTAGAAGCGTATACACCTTTTACGCGTCGAAGTTTACCGAATTCTTTAATCAAAATAGTTGATAATTGATTAAACAAACCTGACATGATGTGTCATTCAAAGTTATGCTCCAAATTTTCCAATATCAGTATTTCCGTATTTTTAGGCCAATACTCAACACATTGGGTGCGACAACAATTAGACTATGTCAGCTAATTTCTACTGTATTAGGCATTTGTGCTGCTTATGAAGTGCAATTCTGTAATATGATTCCTTCAGTTTTCTTTACTCACCTGTTTTGTCCATTTTAATGGCAGATATATGATCCAACAAAGAAATGGGAGCGTTATACCATCCACGGGGACTGAGTACATATCACAAACATGGGAGACTACTTTTTTGGTATGCTGCACAACGTTGTTTAGTTGTTGGGCTCAACTTTTGTACCAGCATTCATGTATAAATTACACTAAAGAACTTCTGGTGGTGGCAAATACTTAGAGGGTTGAGATTCTGTTAGTGCAGTTATTTTTTTTTCTTAACTTAGTGATCAACATACAGATCAGGCAAAACAATTCTTTTAGCAGATTGTAGATGGCATCTGTTTTGCTCATCTATTTTGGTATTGTAGTATAGAGGAATCTGCTATAAACAATATTCATTTACAACTCAATTTCTTTAAGATTCTCCTCTGAAAAATACATAGATGCTGCTTTGCTCATCTAGCTACAAATCAGAGTCCTTGGGTAGACGGTAAACTATTTGTGCTTGAGATTGTGTGAGAAATCAAGATATGGAAAACAGAGATAATCAGCATGCAAATCTAACATATACACTAATCTCCCAAAAACAATGAAGCACAAGAGCAAAACAATATTCATATAACAGCGGTGTACAATTCAAGAAGTCCGAGGAATTGCATAAGACTTTTCAATGGAAAACTTCAAATTCAATATCATAACAATGCCAAAGGCATAACATGAATAAAGATGAACAATGCAGACCATTTTATTTATTTATTTTTATCGGCATAACACGCAGCATGTCATCCACCAACACAGAGCCAAGCCAATCAGGAGCCTCATCAAGCAGATACAAACCCAGATCTAGGTTATGACTCCAGCTAGCCAAGCTGTCTGCAACAGTGTTCTTCTCCCTATAAATATGATAAATCTCATAGCTCTCAAACTTGTTTAGGATCCCCACACAACTGGACACCAAAGCAACAAGAGGATGAAGGAGGAGAAGACTATGTTGTTGGATTAGTTGAACTGCAATAGCAGAATCCATCTCAATGATGAATTTAGACCATTCTACTATCAGCAGCAGGCTTCAAACCAAAGAGAAGACCCCAAAGTTCAGCCTCCAGCACCTAGCCTATCCCTAAATTAATAGCAAAACCACCATTCCACTCTCCAAGTGAATTGCAAATGACCCTTCCAGCACCAATACATCCAGAAGCAGCCCGTCGAGAGCCGTGCACATTGAGCTTGAAGGTACCATGAACAGGAGGGCTCCAAGCAAGAAAACCTGTGTTTTCACAGTGGCTTTAGTAATGATAGTAGAAGCTTTAATCCAATCTTGAACCACTGAGAAAATAACCATCATAGGACAAAAAGGCAGCTCAATAACAGAGTTAAAAACATGATTATTTCTCCACTTCCAAATGAACCAACAAGCAAACACAGAAGTAAATTTCCACGGTCCCTGCACCATAGCATCCTTAGAACACATATTACTGAGGAGCCATGGCCTAAGCTCAGTATGAAAGAAACTCGCAGCCTAGTGAGGCTTCAAAAGTTGGGCCCAAACAATACGGGCCCTAGAGCAATCCCTTAAGATATGCAAGATAGATTCATTCAATACCCCACAGTGACAGTACATACAAGAGGCATCATAGGTAAGATGTCGTCTAACCTATTGCTCATTAGAAAGGATTTTCCCTTGATAAACCAGGCAATAGAAAATTTTCAACTTAGGTGGAATTTTCATCTTCCATAGAGTCTTCCACCAAGGGTCAGACCACTCAGACCCGTTAAACAATAATTGATAAGCCGACTTGGTTGAGAAAATACCATTGGAACTAGGAAACCAGATCTGCGAATCCCTCAAATACCCACCGAAATCAGCAGGACAACAAATAATTCTTTGGATAAGCTCATTAGGGAAGACACTCTTAAGCTTGGCCACATCCCACTACCCATCCCTATGGAATTCAGAAACAGTACTCTCAAGATCAGCCCCAGTCACAGGAACCTCCTGAATCAAAGGAGGTAAGCTATCAATCCATTTATCCTTCCAAAAAAGAACCTGATCCCCATCACCAACTCTCCATTTCAAGCCTTTAGTCATTGGAACTAAAAACAACCCCACGCCAAGTTGAAGAACAACCTTGCCTTGGAATCATATCAGCTTCAAGGATTGACCTCCCTTTAAGGTACTTGCTTTCGAATACCTTAGCCCGGAGATCATCATCTCTTTGGAAGAGCCTCCACCCAATTTAAGCTAGAAGAGCTTGATTCAAATGTAGAGTTTTCTTAAAACCCAAACCACCTAAGCTTTTAGGTATGCATACAATATCCCATTGACAAAGGTGAATTTTCTGTTTTCTCTCATTACCCCCCATAAAAAATTTATGTTAATTTGGTCAAGTTTCTCACAGATACTAATAGGCAGTTTAACAGTTTGCATAGCATAGACAGGAAGGGAAGAGGTCACAGATTGGATCAAGGTAGCTCTGCCAGCCAAAGAGAGCATCTTACTCTTCCAAGAGGCAAGTCTAGCATGAACTTGATCAAGCAAATCCCCATAAGTAGCAATGGTTACCTTGGAATGAACAAGAGGCATTCCTAAATATTTGCCCGAGTTAGTCATGAGCGGAGATCCACAAATGAGACTAATCTCCATAGCTACCGCCCTAGAAGTATTGGGAGAGCACAAAACAACGGATTTATCAAAATTGACAGTTTGGCCAGAAGCTTGACAAAACACCTCTAAACAATGCTTCATGATCCTAGCTTGTTTTGGAGTAGCTTCCCCAAAGAGGATAAAATCATCTGCAAAAAATAGATGTGAAACAGAAGTCCCCGATTGAGAGGATTTAACAGATTTCCACTGCTTGCTCCTGACAGCATCAAAGATAATGGGTGATAGTTTTTCAATGCAAAGAACAAATAGATAAGGAGAAAGGGGAGATCTTTCAATGCAAAGAACAAATAGATAAGGAGAAAGGGGATCTCCTTGTCTAATGCCATTACTGGGAGAAAACGAGTTAGTGAGTTCCCCATTCACACAAACTTGGTACTTTACCGAGGAAACACACTGCATAATCAATTGTACAATGGGGGGAGGCAGCCTCAACTCAACAAGAACAAGCTCAATAAAACTCCAACGCAACCGATCATAAGCTTTAGACAAATCAATCTTCCAAGCAATAAATCATTTATTTCCATTGGCAATTCTGAACTTGTGCATAATCTCTTGCGCGATCAAAATGTTATCATCAATTTGCCTACCAGGGACAAAATTGACTTGGTTGGGACTGATCTAACTAGGAAGAATAGGCTTGAGTCTGGCAACCAAGATCTTAGAGATGACCTTGTAGAGAGTAGAACATAAACTAATAGGCCTAAATTGTGCCATTGAATGAGGATTCTCAATCTTAGGAACAAGGGTGATCAAAGTAGAATTCAATCCCTGAGGAATGATGCAGTCCCTAAAAGATGTGCAAACCATATCAAAGATGTCGTTACCACATAGTTGCCAATTACTTTGAAAAAAGCAAGCTGGGAACCCATCAACTCCAGGAGCTTTCAAACCCCCAATACTAAATAAGCTCTCTTTAACCTCAAGGATATCCACATCTTTAGTCAGCATATCTAAATCTTGAGAATCAACAGTAGGAAACAAATTGGGGAGATTTAAATCATTGGCATTACCTTGGGTCTGGGAAAATAGGCCAATAAAATAATTGACAGCAATTTCTTTAATACCCACAATTCCTTCAATCCAAGAACCACTCTCATTTTTCAGCCGCTCAAGCTTATTCCTCCTCCTTCTAATTAGGGTAGTCAAATGAAAGAATTTTGTATTCCTGTCACCATCTTGTAGCCATTGCACTCTAGATTTCTGGTGCTAGAACAATGCTTCCTGCTCCAAGACAGAGTTATAATCATCAGATAAAGTAGCCTCTAGCTGAAGCAGATAATTATTAGGCCCAAAGCAGAGAACCTGCTAAATGCCAGCTAGTCTACGTAAGAGCTTAGCCTTCTTTTGCCTTAAAGGACCAAACACATTCAGATTCCAATGCTTGAGTGGTTCAACCAAAGCACAAGGTTTTTCCAATGCAAACCCAGAACCAAGATCCCACTGTAACATAATGAAATCTTTAAATTGAACATGTTGCAACCACATGGCCTCAAACCGAAAAGGGCTAAGTGAATGGGCGGAACAAAAACAATTTTAAGTATGTTATAAGGCCTACTATATGGGTGTCACCAACGGGTGGATTAATGTTCCCTTTTATGTTAAGTATAAATTTAAATGAGCTAAAGACTACAGTTTTAATTGCATGACCATAAAGCATTGTATAATCATTGTGTTTCTTCTGTCCTTGTGTCTACAACTTTTGGTTGTAACGATTAAAAGGCTAAAGCATGTTATTTGACAAAGAAAGTCCAATAAAGCCCAATGGACCTCTCCTTAAAATAGGATTGGTTGGTCCAAAGTGCCTTATGTAAATTGACAAGTAAATGATACCACTCTTAACATGGACAAAAAAATATCGTTAACCTCCAAATTTCAATGTTCTCAAATGGTAAAAAAAATCCTAAATTTTTCTCATGGGTAATCCATCCATGCAAATTTCATGTCAGATCAAATCCAGTTCAAAATCTTTGAGTAATATTTCAAAGGATTCTAAACCCTTTTCAAATGTCTCAAAGACAAAATTCTCAATTAATGGGTCCTTTACTCATTAATTTCCAAAACTTTTGAACTATGTTGGTTTGATCCAAGTTTACGAAAACACTTTTCCAAGCAAATCCACCTCAAATTTCTTTTTCAATGAGTCATTTACTCATTGTAATTCCTTAAATTACCAGTGGCTTGATTCCTGAAATGGATACGTGAGCAACCTAGGGTTCTACTTAAGACCAACCACAAAATCAAACAAATTTTTTATTTATGTTTATTTCTATTGTGGAATCAAAGGGTTTTCCCGATTGCAATTAAGAGACACTTTGTGTCGAATGAGACGAACCTAAAAATAATAAAGCACCATTACTTAGGTAGCGGTAGTGAAATTATGTTGGATGACACATTTTACCTTAACAATGACTTTATGTTATTTTGAATTAGAAGCCCATTGTGGTGATTTCTTCTAAGCCATGCTCATATTGAAGTTTTTCATCACTTTTAAAAAAAAAAAATGCAGAAACGGAAATTACAAAGCGAAACCCCTATGACAAGAAAGCCTAACGAGCTCAAAATAAAAAGGAGAACATACTAACAAAGGAAGCCCAAGCTCCCAAAAAACTTGCGATGAGAGCCCATGGCCCAAATTTGCTATAGCGTCCACATATGTTGCCTCCCTATACATATGTTGGAAGCAAATAAAAGTTGCAGAAGAGCTAAGGTGCTAGTTATCTTGAATAATTTGTTGGATACTCCAAGGGGAAGTAACTTTTCTAAGGACGTTGTCAATAACAAGCTTAGAGTCACCTTCTACCACAATCTGACCCCAATCTCTATCAAAAGTAGCAGCAAACCATCCTAAAGAGCAACACTTTCAACCACATTTGTGGAATTTTCACCAATGTTATTGGCACTAGCTAGTAACACATGGCCATCACTATTCCTAATGACAAAACCAGTGGTGGCTTGAGAATTAATGACAGACCCATTTAAGTTAATTTTAATCCAATTTGTAAGAGGGGGTGCCATTTTATCCATTTGTAGGGATATCATTTTTCTTTTTGACCAAGTGGTTATGATGCCAATAATCCATGCCAACAGTAGCTGCAGCATGAAAACAACTAGCAGGATGTGGCTGAGAATCTCATAACAGCAGATTATTTCTAGCTTCCCAAATCTGCCAGCAAATGAAAATAGCTTTGGACAAATGATCCAGACTTGGAGGTTGAGTAGTGCAAGCCAAAGAGGATAACTAACTAATGAAATCACCAACTTGCTATGTTGTGCTAATCCTTCAATCAAATCTTTCTTCCAAAATCCTATCTCTAAAACTCTTCATTTTCTCTAAATTTATTTCTACCTCACATTTGAAGGAGTTTGCTGCAATCGACCCAATTATTTTTTGCCATGATTGTTTAATTGACATATTTGTCTGCTATTATGCATAGTTATATTTTTGAAAATAATGTTTTTCCTACATCTGTCAAATTTTATGCATTCACTTAAAAGATGTCGACCGTGACCCTTACCAAAACAGAAATTCATAATCAATGTATGCGTCCAACTTGTAAAATCAAGCATATACTTGTCCTTATCATTTTCGTGATTACACCACAAAAATCTCATGCATATGTCGCAAAAATGAAATTCAAACTCACACAATCTTCATTGGCACGTGCATCCGTGGGCACGTCACGTGAAATCCTGGTATGGTTATAAACAACGGCATGTTAACGAAACACTGGTGATTACCAGGGAGGCAATTACTTGTAAATGAAACCCTAGCAAAACCCTAACCATAAAATTGCCATTGACGACCACCATGAGCGAAGAAGCCATGAAGGTGGACCAACCCCAGCCACCGAGGACCGAAGCCCTCCAAACCCTAACCAAAGGTCCTCTCTCCTCGTCGATATCCAAGCTCTCAGGCTCATCGCGTGGCATACCTTCCAACCAAGACTTCTATTTCTACCGCAACTTCGAAGAATTCAAGGCCCCGATCGAACAAATCACAGAACAGTCGCAGTCAATGCTCGGCTCCGTTGGCTCTTCGGCGCCTATTTGGGGCAAAAAGATGGTTTTCCCCCAAGACTTGGACGACGCATACGATTGGCTGGTTAACGTCAACGACGAGGTGCTCGAAAGGTTTGACTCGTCGGTGGACGAGTTCAAGAGGATCAGGAAAGAGGCAGAGGAGCCCAAGCGGCCGATGATTGCGGATTTTGACTCGGAAAATGGGTTTCAATTGGTCTGTGGGAAGAAGAAGAAGGGGCCCAGTGGCTCGGCGAGTGCTAATGGTGATTCGACTCAGGTCTCGAGCGTGAAGGTGGCTACCAAGGACAAGAAGACTGTGGGGACGAAGCCCAAGGTACCGTTTCATATACCGACAATTCGGAGGCCTCAGGAGGAGTTCAACATTTTGGTTAATAATTCAAACCAGCCGTTTGAGCATGTTTGGTTGCAGAGAAGTGAGGACGACCAGCGTTTTCTTCATCCCCTTGTAAGTCATTAATTGATGTTTTTAGTCTGTTCGAACATTATGATGTTTTCTGTGCCCATGGAGCCAGTGGTGTAGGAATTCTTTATGATTCTTTACTGCAATTAAATTCTTAGAATTGGAAAAGAAAACATGATTTGTGTTGGTAGATGTGCCATTACTCAATATGGTTTTGAAAATGGTTACATTTTTTAGAATACATGTCAAATCATTTTGGGGCTATGCTGTCAAAAAATGGGTCTTTAGAGAAAGATGTATTTTTGACAATGTGGGAAGCTATACACTAATGGGGTGCCCTGCACCAAGTTTATCATGTTATGTTCCCTTCCCTTAATGTTTAAACTCATGAGGGAGGATGGATGGAGTGTTGGGAACTATATGCAGACTTTACCAATATAAATTTGAGTTACAAATATTTCCGACATTTCTCTATCCTAAGGGGTTTTCCAAAGGCATGGCTGGTCTAAAAACGATAACTGAGTGAAAAATTTGGAATTTATCACTATCCATCTATAGAATATCCTTTATTTTTTATTTACATGGAACTGCTTGAGGCAAGACCTTTGGGCCTGCCATTTATTTCATTTTCTAGAGTGTGTTCTCCATCTTCTTCAATCTGACACACCATTACAGGCATCTTTTAAATCAAGACAAAAACTTTTATGTGTCCGTAGAGGAGTGTATAAATGCATTTATTCAACCAAATAGTATTCCTTCTATAATTACTCAAGATCACCAGTTGTAGACCCATGACTTAGCTAAGAAAACACATGTACCTTGTTTTTGTTATAAACACAAATGTACATTAGCTAACAGACGGTGAAACAAATCTGGCCTGAATAAAAACACCTGGAAAGCCAATAGCTGTCTGTACGGAAAGGAGTATACAATGATAATTTTTGAAGCTCTTAGTTTGTTATTGAGTTAGGTTTTGTTATTGCAAAATGGCAAAAGAAGCATTGAGTTGCACACTAGATGCTAGTTTGTCCGTTCTTTTTGTTAACTTTTATTCTAGTTTTACTACATGGATATCTTCTTCTGACCATGGATTTGTTGAGCATTATTAAATTTATCTGTTCTTACTGACATAGTTGTATGGAATAGTGTGTTTCAAGGTTTTTGTGATTTGATGTATTAATTTGAACTACTTTTTTGGTTGCATGAAGTGATAGATTTTATATTTTATTTATGCTCATCGAATAATGAAACTTTATCTTTACCTTGCATAATTAGGTTTGCTTGCTAAAATTAAAATACCTGTTTTCCCTTTTATCTTCTAATTTTTGTTTTCCTGAATGAATAAAGGAGAAGCTTTCTGTTCTGGATTTTGTTGACACTGATGTTGGGGATGTTGAGCCTGTAAAACCACCCTCATTGGAGTCTACACCATTCAAGCTTGTGGAGGAGGTCAAAGATCTGAAAGAGCTGGCAGCTAAGCTGCGTGGTGTTAATGAATTTGCGGTAAAATTGGACGGCAATGATTTAATTTTTATTGTCAGTCGATCTGAATTTCATGGTTATTTACACTATATTAATTTTATCATCATTGCTAGATTGTATATCAAAGTCATTAATGATTGGGGAAGTTTGTTGCACTTGCAGTTACAGTGATAATCATGGTTTTTTTTTTTAAGGTTAGGAAGTATGATTATATTCTAGGCACTGGCATACAAATTATACTTGCAACAGCAATACAATCTCAAAATCTGGGGGTGTGATGTGACAAAGTTGAAAAATGAAGGTCCATTTTGAGAATCACCCCAAACCTCGATGGTGTAAAACGTAGTTAGCCCTTTTTTGTGTCCACATGCAATTTGGAAAGTTGTAAAGACCACAGATCTAAATGTAATAACTATTTGTTTCTTTCCTTTCAACTTTTATTTATTTATTTTATATGTATTGTTAGGGACTTTTCTTTCATAAAAGTTTGTTCTTTAATAACTAAGATATATATGCACATATATATTCTTTGGCTGTTCTTTATGTTTTGCATGAAGTTACTTTCATTTAGCCTTTTCCCTTCGATCTCTGTAATTTTGCTTCTAAGGTGTGTGACAAAACTGAGTTTTCACAATGTATTCACTGGTATCTGCCATGAAATTGCTTAAGTTGGCATCTCAATATTGTGGTTACTTCATTTACTTTAGACATTTTAATGTGGCATTCATTTCCATGCATTTTAAACCTCTATCCTTTGCTGTGTAGGTTGATTTGGAACACAATCAATATCGATCCTTTCAAGGATTGACTTGCTTGATGCAAATTTCTACTAGAACTGAAGATTTTATAGTAGATACTTTGAAGCTTAGAATTCATGTTGGTCCATATCTCAGGGAAGTTTTCAAGGACCCTGCCAAGAGAAAGGTTTGTATCTTGCTCATATGCATTTCTCAGTTCGTAACATATCAGCTAATTTTTTTCCTGATAAAATTTATAATTCATTAGGTGATGCATGGAGCAGATCGAGATATCATGTGGCTCCAACGTGATTTTGGCATTTATATCTGCAATTTGTTTGATACTGGCCAGGTGATTTACTTTGAAACCACTGAACAAATGGATTCACTTATCATGTAAAGGAATACTTAATTCTGTTTCCATAATTTGGAAAAGTATCATAGCTGTACTATTTGTTTCTATAATTTTAGCCCTTTTACTCAAAATATATTTTAATCTTCATAATGTGCTGCTAACCAAGGACAATGGGGTTGTCTTAATCTTCAGGCCTCAAGGGTATTGAAAATGGAGAGAAATAGTTTGGAATATCTTCTACATCAGTTATGTGGTGTTACTGCTAACAAAGAGTAAGTGTTTTATTTTTACTTTAATTTCTTCAATCTTCTAAGTGTTCTAAATACTTGTTATTATTTATATTTTCAATAAATTTGCTTGTTGCTGCTTTGACTGTCACCTATTTCTCCAGCTCATATTTTTCAAGCTTGACTAGTGAACTCTTTGCAGATACCAGAATGCAGATTGGAGATTACGCCCACTTCCTGAGGAGATGGTCAGGTAAAAATGTGGATTATGGCATATGTTTACTGGGTAATATAGCTAGTATTAGTTGAGTCGATTATATATTACAAGTCCGTAAATCATTGTTCTCTTTCAATTTTGTTCAATGCAACTTTAACTTTCTGCCTTTATATATAAGAGTGATTTGAAACTGAAAAATCCAAAATCTAGTTAGTTGGTTTCTTCCTAATATCATTTTAATATACTTTGCTTGCTGTTTGATTTTAAAATGGTTGTCCCAGTTACGACTGATTGATTGTTAAGGATAATATGGCTTGTGGATAGCAGTTAGTTTTATGATTAAGATTGCCTCCAAATTGAAAAAATTGGATTGGACAACTTATTACATGAAGTCTGCACGCATGGACGTTCCAACCAATAAAACCCTAATGAACCCAAAAAAAGAATAAAGGCCCAGCAGAAATGACTTGTTTTTTTGAGACCTATCCATCTACGTTAAGGTCCTCAACTCATACTATAACAAGACCCTGCTTTAGAAATTTTAAATTTCTTTTATTCTTATGTATTTTAATTTTGCCTTTTTGGTGGTTCATATTCTAGTTGTTTAAGTTGTTGCATTCTTGTGACTGTTCTTTTTAGATTACTTTGAGGTGATGAAGTTAAGCTCCCCAATTCCCTAAAGCAGTTTTGTTATCTTGACAGATATGCCAGAGAAGATACACACTATCTGTTGCACATGTATGATTTAATGAGAACAATGTTATGTTTGATGCCAAAGGAATCAGAAAACTTGGACACTCCTTTAGTAGAGGTATAGTACATATGAGGATCCCATGCTTCTCTCTACTCTCCTGGAATTATATGTTTTTAATCTTTTGTGTTATGCACATTCTTAATGCTTTTATGTACTGTAAACTTTTGTAGCTAACTGCTAGTTTTGATTTATGGCTTATGGATGAGTATACTTTTAATTTCCATTAGAGTGCTCATTGTTCCTGCAAGACTGTGACTTGTTCCCAAGTCATTGTTTTGCTTTTATATGAGTGCAATTTCATTATTTAATTTGCTTACTTTTGGTGGTTAATGCAATGTTCCTTGTTGTTTCATTTCTAGCATTGAAGTTGACCATATGGGATGTTGAAATTCTATTTGTATTCCTTTTTCTGAATGCTTGTGGGATCTGGTCAAATTTGATTTAATTAGTCTTTGCGTAGAAGTTTACGAGCTCTGTGAAAATGCTCATGAAATGCATCAGCGATGTCTCACCAAAGATTAACAAGTAATCAAGAAAGCCACCCTGTTAATTAATTGTTCATTCCAATCTATTTGTTGAGGAGATGATTTATGGCATTATGTAATTTTTGGTAATTTGTGGTCGTGTGAAGGTTGAAATATTCTGCTAGATGTTGTCTTTGGTTGTCTTAGCACTCTATTATTTTGCATTGTAGTTATGAACGATCTAAAGTCTAAGGGAAAGATAGCAGAGGGTTATTTTTGAAGCGTCTTTTGGGTCCATCTAGTGCAGCCATTAAAATTTTTGTATTGTTTTCATCAAGTGTTATTAGTTTGGAATAATTTTTCTGCAGGTGTGGTTATTATAATTTTTTTTCTCTGTAGCTGATTTGATCTTAGGCCTTAGCCAATTGGCTTGTGGTTCTGATGATGGAATGGCATATTTGTTTCTTTTTAATAGGAAATTTGTTTGATCTTTTAAGATTAAAAAGATGGCGTTCTTAGTGCTTTTTCTAGTCCCTTGAGCGAAAAGAAGTATGTTAAAATTGAGTTGTTTATAACATATGCAGATGGATGATTGTTCGAGTTGGTGTTTTTATTATTTGTGTAGGTAACCCTTCTAGTATGATCTGAGCCGAGCATTCTTTCATATGTAGTAAATATGTCTTCCTGGTAAATTAGTTGATACAGCTTAGAAAATGGTTCTTTAAATTACATTCTCTTATATATACGTTGTTTTCTATTTATTAATTTTATTGAAGACCCCTTAAAAAAAAATTCCTGACAGGTTTACAAGCGGAGTTATGATATATGCATGCATCTGTATGAGAAAGAGCTTTTGACAGAAAATTCCTATCTCCATATATATGGGTATGTTTCTCTATATCAGGTTAAAAGGCTAGCATACTGTGTACCTAATTTATTTTCTTTGTTTCTCTTTTCTTTTCTTCTCCTTTTTTTTTTTTGGGTTTTGTCTTGGATGGTAGATCACCTGTGAATTCCCTCCTTTCCGTTCATTTTCTTCTGGGATGGTAGATCACCTCTGAATTCCAGAGAGTTTACATCTTTTCCAGTTGCCATTGCCCAAACCCACCACCACCCTATCCCCAGGATCCCATTATCAAAAGTTCTCAAAACTGGTGTAATCCAATAAAGCCCAAGTCGCTAACTCTTCCTCATCCCCGTTACAATTTTTTAATCCAAACAGATCAAAAATACCTAAACTAGAAACAGAAATCTTGTTGCTTAACATCCAACATCAAGTTGTGTGGTACCACCTTCAAAAATTAAACCTTTACCAACCCAGTTAACAAGACTATATCTGTAAAACGCCAAAACAATGTAATATGTTATGTGCGTCCTCTTCAGGTCCACAACTCGGACCTAAACTCCCATACAGTGAAAAACTTTTTCAATCAAATTAATTGATTATCATTAAGTGGTTGAGGTTTTTGCGAGAAAATTGACCCTTTAGACCAGATTGAAACTGAAAACCTACTAGAGATTAATATGTGTGAGTAGATGATTACTGGTTCTGTCAGGGAGGGAAGTTTGCAGTTCTAACTCCATCAGGAGTGCCCTATGGGTCTTGAGCCTTCAAGTAAAATTGGTGACATGACCTTTATCCAACTACGTGTGGTAATTGAGGGAGTATAATATATGAAAATGACAGGAGTCCAGTTCTTTTATATTAGGGAGCTTATTTGAGGGACACCTTTGGAGGGCCCACTTCGCGTTGTACTTCAATGATCCGAACCGTCTAGTTTTTAGGTCTTCTCTCAAAGATCATCGCTGCAAAACTTACTCAATACCATTTAACCACTCAATTACTTGGTTGTAATTTTAATGTTTTCTTGAAACACCACGTTCTTCTATTTTTTGGTCACAACTAAGATGTTTTCTTGGTTTCCAGTTTGTCTAATTTTTTTTTCAAGGATGATCTTTAAATGAAGATTTGATTTTGGATCATTGAAGTATAAAACCGTAGGGGACCTCACAAGGTTATTTAATGCCCTTGGTTAACCAACATGTTCGACAGAAGAATTTAATTTGAAAAGGCTAAAATAATAAAAAAGGAAAAAAAAAATGTCACATTGGGGAGGGTGCCAACTGGCTAGTATATATTATAGCATATTATAATGACTAAGATATATTCTTTTCTGTTTTGATCCAGGTTGCAAGGTGCTGGTTTCAATGCTCAGCAGCTTGCAATTGTTTCCGTAAGTTGCCTTCTTATTTTCTTCTTTGTATCATTCAAATTTTAACATTGGTTGATTCACTTAAACAGTAAAACACTGAAGATATCCCCTCTGCTATTCCAATACGATTTTCATTGTGTGGTACCCCTGATCCATTTATCGTTAATGATTTTTCGTGTAGGAAGACTAGTTTAAATGTTAAAATGATTGCATGAAGGAAAATTGTTAAATGCTTTGTCACATTCATAAGGATATAATCTGTTGTTTCCTTATTGAGTAATGTAATATCTACTATGTTTTAGGAGAGGCACTTATATTCTTAAGTAATGTGTAAATGTGTAATATTAATGGTTGTATGCTACTTATTCTAGATGTACTTTAAAAATGATTTTTCAGGGTCTTTGTGAGTGGCGGGATGTTGTTGCTCGTGCAGAGGATGAAAGTACTGGCTATATATTACCAAACAAAACTGTTCTTGAAATTGGTAATGGGAAACTTGTACAAAATTGCATCTCAATATTTCTCTCTCTTTTCTCAACATGTTTAAACAGTAGACATTCAACTTATTTATTTATTTATTTATTGGTAATAGCTAAACAGATGCCTGTCACTACTAGCAAGTTAAAGCGATTGGTGAAATCAAAGCACCCGTACATTGAGCGCAATCTTGCTTCTGTGGTTAGCATCATTGGGCATTCTATGCAAAATGCTGCTTTTTTTGAGCCTGCGGTCGAACATCTGAAATTGGGACGTGCGGGTATGGTAAGGCCTTGTGTTTAGAAGTCTGATCATCACGGTGACTGGGCATTGTTGTTTGCTTTTCTATATTAGGCTTGCATTCATTGGTGACCCATATATTGTTGGATCATAGGAAAAGCCATCCCTCCTATGGGGTGAGATGGATAAAAAATTATGACTATTGCAGATATTGGATTGCATTGACTATGTTATCATGACTGCGTTTTTTAGGAAATATCGGTGGGGGAGGAAGAAAAGTTTGTAAGGAATTCAGCTGCAAAGTTAATAACTGAAGCACTGTAAAGTCATTAAATATACTTTACCAAATGATTAGCTATAAATTATGCTTTGTTAAATACTTCATGCCAAATTCCTTGTGCTGAACTGTTGAATCTGATTAGAACTGTGGAATTAAACTGTCATTTTGATAAATTTTATTAAAAAAAATTTCCATTGTCAGTTATAATGTGCTTTGGTTTTTTTCAATTTACCTTTGATGTCATGGGGGTTACCAATTTGTGGCATTCCATGAAAAGAAATGAATGTTTACAAAGATATACTGGCTCTATGGGTCCTGTGCAATTCAGGTTGCTAAGTGCTGCAAAATACATACTCCTCCTCTCGTCTGATATGCGGTCTACTTTGGTTGAGAATATCTATTTGTTTTTATTGTTGCTCTTTGGTTTTACCTGAGCACTCAATTTGTGAATCTCTTAGGCCATCCATTATATGAACAGGTGAAAATGTATATTTTTTTCCCATCCACATTATGTTTCAACCAAGAAAAAAACATCCATAATATGCATTTTTGTTTGTCTAGAAGTCTGCTATCCTTATCTTTCCTACTTGAGTACTATCAAGAAGAGTTTTTTCTTTTTTCGTGCTTATATTTTAAATTATTTTAAGGCCTCGTTTGGGACTCCTCTAGGAAGCACTCCTGCTCATAAGCGCTTCTGGTAAAACTACTTTTATTATTAAGATGTTGAAATCTTCATAAGAAATCCAAGTGCTTACTGAAGAAGCACATAGCCAGTGCTTCTCCAGAAAGCGCTTCTATGAGCCAGAAGTGCTTCTAAACTTTTCTGTCAAAAGTGCGTTTGGTTGTCATAAAGCACTTTTAGCCCTTCTAGAAGCACTCCCAAACAGGCCCTTAATTAAATTGAAATCCATATTTTATTGGGACTTGGAGTATGATAGAGAATGTTCTTCAGATGTTTGGTATCACTATAATTTCAGTTCTTTTGGTAACAGTAGGCCTGTTTGCAGGCAACTGAAGAGAATATATTGGCGAATGAAGGATCTGAAGCCGTCTTACCTGATGAGTCCTGCAGCAATTCAATTAATGGTGATATATCTGCAGCTTCACCTGCTTCTCCGCCACATAAAATGGAGGATACTGAACTTGGATGTGGTGCCTCGGAACTTGTAAGAGGTGGACAAGAAAGCTCTCTTGAGCATCCTGGTGAAAATGGGAAAGGAAAGATTGAATGCAGTAGCAACACTTCTGTGCTTCCTAGACAGAATATTGTTCCGTGGCAAAGCAGAGAAGCAAGCAGCAATGCCTGTTTATTAGATTCAACAAAGGTTTTAAAACCATTGGCTTTCTTTGAAATTTTATATTGTTTGTTTCTTGCTCATAAAGCTTTGGTCTTAAAATGATTGTCTATTTCTGTTGTAGGTTACCGGAGTAAGTGTTCAGGTGCAAAAGAAGCCTAGCTGTGCCTTTAGTTCCCTGTTGGGGAGTGGAGTTTCAAAAAGAAAGTTTGATGCTGATAGAAAGGTTAGTAAGAATGCTGTAATCAATTTGTCCTGAAATGGCAGACCATCTTTGTCGATTCTTTTATTGTTTGCAGTGGCAGCTAGACTTGAACCTTGCACATTGCTTCTCTCAAGTCAAATCGAAAGATTGCATCTTGAAATGCTTTCTTATATAGCTTAGTAATTCCAACTGGAAATGCTTTCTTATATAGCTTAGTTCTCCTAGTTTGGACAAGACACTTAAGTGACCCCCTTTTTTTTTATAACTTAAACTGTAATTGAATAATATATTATTGGTGAAATTTTGTATTTTTACGTGTTTTTTCATGTAATCTTCTTTAGTAACCTGTACTTTGCTAACTCTTTTGCTACATGATTTTCTTTATAGAACAAGGAAGACAAGTTGGAGCAAATTAGGTCATCAATGAACTTTCCTTTCCACTCATTTACGGGAAGCAGTGAGCAATCAAAGCCAATCATCAAAGCACCAGCTACAAGTTCCGAAATTCCCCATTCTGAAGGGCCTCTCACTGTATCACCTGACAGGTCTAATTTAGATGATATCATAACACTGGAAAATGATTCAGATGTGGGTGAACCAATAAATGGTTGCTCAGAAACGAGAAATGAGAATGATTCAGTGGCATCTGCTTTGGGGAGGGATGGAGAAGATGAACCTATGTCTCTCTCTGATTTGTCCTCAAGCTTCCAAAAATGTTTTCAGTCATGTAAGCAAAACAGGAAACCCAGAGAAGTGGAGAAATCCCAAGAATCCGGTGGTTTGCAGGTGAAGCCTTTTGACTATGAAGCAGCAAAGAGAGGGGTCATTTTTGGAGCTAAGCCGGTTAAAGATGCCAGAGCTGGGGAAGGTGTAAGGAGCCTGAATTTAGGAGGGAAGAAAAAATCTTTAGGCGGTATAGTCTCAAATGATGATGGGTCAAAAGAACTAGCACAAGGTAGACGACGACAAGCTTTTCCAGCAAGTGGAAATAGAAGTGCAACGTTTCGTTAAGTTTCAGGCATAGATTTGTTCTGTATTACACAAGTGACAGAATGTTTTAAGTTGTCAAAAGAAATGGAATGAAATTGAAAGAAGAAAAAGAAAATTATAAGTGTTTTTAAAGAGCTTCAATTTTCAGAATGGTGAGAACGGGGTTAATAGCAGGTTATTAGGTAAAGCTGCCTAAAATTGACCGTAAAATATTTAACTCTCCAAATTGAGAAATTAATATTTTTAGGTTTCATCTAAATCTAATCAGCGTAAAACACGGGTTAAATTAAGTTATGCCTCACTATAATTCTAGCCCATAAGAATGATTAGAGGATAACTTGGTTCACAATAATTCTAGAACCCCAAAAGAGGCAAAAGTTACATCTGAACCTTCCTCTTTCTCCAGTAACATACCAAAATGAGCTCCAATATCAGACTCAGGGACATCTATGGAGTGCAATCTTGAACTGTCTATTGCAGAAACCGCAACACCAACAGTGCAATTAAAGCTTCAAGCAATCGTCCTTAAGGAAAGTCGATGACTCAAGCATAGTGCGTCTGAAAAAAACGTTTGTAGCCCTTAAATGAAGCATATGCAAATAAGCTTTTTGAAGGGGAAAAAACGTATGCAAGAAACGAGTTTAAGGAATCTAATGAAAAATCCTTTAGATCATTTCTGGAAGTCTTGCATGTTTTAGATAACAGTGATGATGAACAAATAAATGACAAATGCAGATGTTACACGCATTCTCCAAAAGTGCACAGTAGAGTGAAGGAATATGGCAAATATGCATTCAGATGTTTAAAATATTACAATACTTAAATATATAGAGGGGAGAAAATTCCATGTTAAGCCACAATGGGGAACTAGAAAACCTATGATGCATGCAAGGTTAAACAAATGATTGTCAAAATCTACCGAGTATTGGTGGAAATATCTATATAAATCATGAGAATCATGGAAATTTTGAAGTAAAACTTTCAGGAAATGTGAAACTATTCAATAATGCACCTATTAAATATGGTATGTAGTATATTTAATAGGTGCATTATTGATGGAGTAGATATCAAACTTGTTGCGGCTGCTGGAGGAGGTGAGATTATTTCCATACAAAGAAGATGCAAGAAGATGGTCCTTAGAGCCTTCAGGGCAATTTTCTTGTAAATCCTACTTAAATCGATTGAGAAACATACCAGGTAGTCCACCTTTTCTCCCTTAAAGTCTGATTTGGAAATCCAAGGTTCCTCCCAAGGTTAATGTTTTGGCTTAGTTGGTGGTACAAGGGATATTAGCTATTGGTTGAATAGGAAGTCCAAAACAAGTGAAAGAGACAGAGACAGAAAGAGAAATCCGCTTTAAATTCCAACAAAATTCACCAAACTCTTTTACTTTATGTATGTCTTTCAAAGTCCATGACATTTTGAATACATCGCGTCCTTAAAAATTTGGCTTGAAGACATTTTGATAAAGTCATTTTTAAGGACGCGATATTCAAAGTTCATGGAATTTGATAAAGTCATTTTGAATACATTTTGATAAAGTCATTTTGAATAAAGTTTGAATTGAATATGTCGGAACTTTTATACTACTTTAAAATCCTAAAAATACCCTTGAATTTTTAAAGTCATTTAGAATCCCTTAAAAAGTTCAAATTGAATACATAAATTTAAGACCATTCGACTTGCTAGGGTTGCGAGAATGGCATCCTACCTAAGATTGAAACCGACTCAACCTCAGTTCATTATCTTTCCTCTTCCTGTTTTTTGTTTTAAAAAGTAAATGTACTACTAAACGAATCGCAAACTTTTTTATATGTCTTCATATATTCAAATTTATGAAATTTACTTACAAAGGATGCCAAATTTCTATCCTTGTGAATTTTCTTGTAGCAATTACTGATTGTTGGTGGACCTTTCAAATAGCTACAATTTCTCTGATTCTTGGCTGCCTGGTATGTTTGTAAGTTTCAAGGACTGCTTTTTATCTTAGTTATCAGATAAAAAGTTTTCTTTATATAGGGGATCTCTGAGTATTTTTCTCAATATGTGAAACTATACATAGTTTGCTTAGGCAGTGGGTTTTTTGTTTTGTTTTGCTACACCTAATTTACTTAAGCAGCCCATCTTATGTTCATATGTGTGGTTGTTACTTTATGCAGACGTTTCAAGGTAAGGCCAATACATATGTATGGCAAGCCAATGAAGAGGAAGCATTATTAAATATCCTTGATGAATTAGTTGCAAGTGGTCAACGTTATGACACCGGCACATTCAAATCAGGGATGATGAAATTGGTAGAAACTCAACTCAGATTATTGGTCCCACATACATCTATTAGAGTTACACCCTATTTGGATTCTAAATTGAAGAAATTGAAGAAGGATTATAGTATTGTTGTTGACATGTTAAACCAAAGCGGTTTTGCTTGGAATGATGAAAATAAGGTTTCTCACACCCATTATCAAGGTGTCATTGGGTTTTGCACCCGAGACAACTCGACTGCAACTCAAGACCCTTTTTAATTGGGCTAGATCCCGTTAGCATGCCTAGGATGGTTTGTGGCTATTTGTTATGTTGGTTTGTTTTTCTGGGTTTTCCCCAGTTCATTAAAAAAAAATTAAAAAACCCAAACCGATATTAATTTATTTTAAATTTTTTTGATTTCTAAATGTTTTGAGTTACAAAGATATTCTATTCTAAGGAGATGGGGAGTGCAAACTGCTAGGCCACTCCACGTTATAAGGGGGAGGGCAAACTGCTAGGCCACTACACGTCCTTTGATTTCTAAATAGTTAAGTTGTTTAAAATTAATTGAAACCCCTACTTCCCAGCCCTGCCCCAACCCAGCTTCCCCACTCCCTCCACTGTCACCCAAACCCACCCAATTTTACACATAGCTAAGTCCAAATTCTCGGGGCCGCCGCTTAGAAAGTTAGATTTGGACTGGATATGGTGGTTTGTTGGGTGAGCTGAATAATTTTGGGTGGCTAAGAATTTGTCTGCAATTTGCTTCTTCAGTCGAAGTTCACAATGCCTAGTCTTCAATGCACTAGCACGACCATTGGCCTTAGGCACTGGTCTCCTGGCCTGAGATTCCAAATCTTTTGAATAGTCTCTTAATCTTACAGCGCTGCTAAAGTAGCAACAACAAAGCTCTCTTTTTCATTCTCAGGTTCAGGTTCAGGTTCAAGTTCAGGCTCAGGCTTAGGCTCCACCACATCAATCTTTTCTTTGCTCTGATTCTGGATGCAAATCTTCAATTTCTTTGCTTTGGATGTTAGGGTTTTTGAGGTTTAGGCCTCTTTTTTTTTTTTTTTTTTGTTTTTGTTTTTTTTCTTCTTCTTCTTTTTTCAATACAAACAATAGTCTGAACTACATGGGGAATGAGGTTTCTCACACCCATTATCGAGGTGTCATTGGGTTTCAAACCCGTGACATCGAGTCTACAAGTCAAGACCATTTTCAATTGGGATAGACCCTGTTAACATGCCTAGGCGGGTTTGTGTTGAGTAGTTTTGTTGATTTGTTTTTATGGGTTTTTTTTTTTCCCTAGTTCACTAATTTAAAAAAATCCCATATTTTTTGTTTTTCTAAATATTTTGAGTTACAACTATATTCTATTCTAAGAGGAAGGGGGAGTTTCGAACCCAGGCCAACTAAATAATAAGGGGGAGGGTTGGCCATGACATGTTGGTTCCCCATTATTTGTGGGGTTATACCGTCTTAACTGCTACCTATTTGGTTAATCGTGTTCTTAATTATTGGATTCCTCTCGAGGTGTGTGGGCAAGAAGAATATCTCCTAAGTCAATTAATTGAGCCCATTTATTTGGCAAATTAATTGATACTAAAAATAGGGATATTATCTTTATTTAAAAAGATAATATCACCAATTAAGATATTATCCGAATTTGGAGCTAATTAGTGATTTGATCCCAATCAAATCCCTAATGGATTCAATCTCTACAATTTGAGGAAAGAATATCTTCCTTCCAAATAAGAAGATATTCTTTGAAAAACCATAGATGCCTAGAACTCTATAAATACATGGCTACATTCAATACAAAAGGTAATCCAATTTCTACCTGAACCCTACACACACTCTCTCTCGCCGTCGCCCCTCTCTCCATATTTTCCTATCACAACTCCAACCACCACACTCAGCTCCAGCCACCCGATTATCTTCATAGAGAAAACTCCGTTCCCTTTTTTAGCTATTGTTTCTCCTAGATGCAATCGAATTAACTTAGGCATCAGAGGGTCTTTAGCCAACACCCCCTGGGTGTGGTCTTTGACTCTAGTTCGATTTTACAGGAACTGAGGAAGAGAGAGAAAGAAGTTTAAAGGGTGAAGGATATTCAAGCGGATATTCTCCCGTGAGAATTTTTGCACAAACAAGGTGCTTACTGAACACTTTTGTCCTCTGAGTATCTAACTGCCTCCTAAAATCTTTGGGTGTGTTACTTATGTTCATTTTATCCTCACCAATGAAGTGCCCTATGGTGTATGTTCACGGGATACTCCACTCAAAAGGGATTTAAATGTTACCATCTTCCAACACAGAAGATGTATGTGACTATGGACGTTATCTTCCATGAAGTTATCCCATATTATTTTGGCTCTGACAACCCCTCATTTTTAGGGGGAGAGGAGGAGCGACGAGAAGTTGTGTCTGCACAAATTTTATGGTGCCTCCCAAAACCAAAGGATCATATATATGACTAGTCATCCAAACTATAACTTAGAACCAAAAAATTGATTGTATAACATGACTAGTCATCTGAATTAGGTTCGTCCTACGTCCTCCGCATCACCAAGTCAATTGACTTATGAGGTTAATTACAATACTGATGTGCAACTCGATTCGTCTGAAGATGTATTACACTCTATACCCCATTTTGCTCTGGCATTGACTCAATTGATTCATGACGACAAAATACATGAGATATCACTTGAATCTTCATAAACTTCAATTGACTTGCCTTAGAAACTTCCTTCTCATTCTAACCGTGTCAACCCAAAACTCAATATTTCCTGATCTTAAACCAAGGAAAAATATCCCATTAGTAACCAAGTCTACCCATAGATTGTCAAAGTTATATGCATCATATGTAAATAAGTTATCTGTTATATTTGTTTCTAGCAAGTTGCATGATGTCATTACCCTAAAATGAACAGAAGTTGTGAGAATAGAGATGGATGCTTTGAACAAAAATTCAATGTGGGAGCCGGTACCTTTACCTAAGGGAAAGAAAATTGTTGCGTGTAGGTGGATATTTACTCTAAGGCCCTATTTGGTACACCTCCTTGGATTGGACTAGCTTAAACAATACCCCTAACCCATGTTTGATGCAGCCCTTCTTTAAGTTAAATGAGATTAGAGAATCCGGGCCTACAAAAAAATGCTTCGCTCGTTGGCACAAAATAGAGCGCTCTGAAGAGGTGCTACTAAATAACGAAGTTGCTATCGAGTCTGCCATTATCCAACGTTGCTCTGCTCTCCTCTTTGCCTTCGACATTGCTCTGGCTCTCCTCTCCGCTTTAGTTTGTTTTCCTCTTCTGTTGTGCTCTGCTCTCACTCACTCAAGGTTAGTTGTTCAACTCTCTTCCTCTCTTTCTACTCTTCTTCTCTTTTTATCTCTCTCATTGGTGATATTTGATGGGTTCAATTTGCTATTTCTTGGTTTGATTGTTAAGTTTTGATTATGGGGTTGTTTGTAGTTAGCTTAATCTGATGAAAATTAAGATTTGTATTGATTAATTTTTGTTGGATTATAATTTGAAATTTTTCTAGGGTTTTCAATTTTGAATTGTTTTGATATAGGGTGCTGGTTTTTCTTTTTTCATGGTGAGGTTTCTGTATCAAGCTAGAATGGATATAAATAGTTGGCTCAATTGCGAAATTATGTTTTGCCAAACATTTTAAGTACGAGAGAGCTTCAACTTGTAAAGTTGACTTGATGTTGAGAGGAGAACAATTTGGGAGTGAGAGGAATTGGGTAGTCATTTAAGATGTTGCTTATGCATGCTCAAGTCAAGAGGCATGCTAAATTATCTTAAATAAACTATGAAAATAGGAAGACATGGTTTTCTTAATGAAATTTCTAATGGGAATCAGTAGAGTTGATGTGCCCAGTTTGCTTGCTATTCTCATTTCCTAATGGTTTTCAATTGCTCATGGATGCTCTATAATTTCTCCATGGGTCGCTTGGCATTACTGTTTGTTGGGTGCTAGTTTTTCTTTTTCATGGTGGTTGGGACTTGTCAAGTGGAAAGTGTAATTTGTTTCGGGTGAAAAAAAGAAAAAAAAGAAATAGGTACTATGAGCAATGCAAATACTTCGTTGGTTTGTATATATATCATCTAGACATATACTTTGTTGGTTTGGAAAAATATACATTGCTTAATTTTTGTTGGTTTCTATGATTTATTAGATATGGATCAAAGAAAGCTTTTGTTGATATTACTGATGGAGATTTGGCATTTAGAGACAACGTGTCGTTGCACAATCCTTGTGCTTATGATGTTCATCAATGGCTTATAGAAAGATGTGACCTTAATAATCGTTTCTTTGTTAGACGTGAGACTCAGTTGCGTTATCTAAATAGTATATTGGAGAACAATGTAGTGTGTGTGAGCGAATTAAGAATGGATTTAAGGACGTTTGGTATATTATGTGAGTTGCTTCACACTAATGGAAAGGTTAAAAATGATGGTTTGGTGACTTTGGAGGAATAAGTGTGTATATTCTTACATGTACTTACACATCATGTTAAGAATCATACTATTAGAAGTAGATTTATTCGATCGGGTGAGACCATTAGTAGGTACTTCAACTCTGTGCTGTAAGGAATTTTATTGCAAGGTAGCCTATTGAGAGTGCTGGAACCTGTGGGGGAGAGTTGCATAGAGTATAGATGGAAATGTTTTAAGGTATGTTTATTATGTATTGAAAATTTGGAGAAATTCTAGTAAGTTGCTTTGTCTTCTTTTGAAATTTTTAGAACTTAATTAAAGGTAACCTTTCTTTTAATAGAATTGTTTGGGAGCTCTAGATGGAACTTACATTAAAGTTCTTGTGCCTAAAACTGATAAACCAAGATATCGAACTAGGAAAGGTGAAATTGCAACAAATGTGCTGGCTGTTTGCTCACGCGGCATGCAGTTTATAGAGGAACAAGGTATCATATATCTGAATGGATATGGATATACAGCTGCAAATCATCAAGAATATTTTAATATGAGGCATTCAAAAGCAAGAAATGTAATAGAACGATGTTTTGGATTGTTGAAAGCCAGGTGGGGCATACAAAGAAGTCCGTCTTTTTACCCTATAAAGACGCAGTGTCGGATAATTATAGCTTGTTGTCTTTTACATAATCTCATTAGGAGGGAGATGTCCATGGATCCAATAGAGCCTGAAGTGAATGAAATTAATGAGGCAGAAATACAATAGAAGGTGATACGATTGGCACTGTCAAAGCATCCAATCAATGGACTGCATGGAGGGATGACTTGGCCTTGCAACCATATAATGAGTGGAGGGGAACTAGGAATAACTAGCCAATTTGTGGTTTTTGTTTCAATTTGTGGTTTATGAATAGCTAGCCAATTTGTGATTTTTGTTTCAATTTGTATTTGGGACACCACCATTCAAACTTGAGCATGTATTAATTTGCTTGAGGATTAAGAACTTTGCAATTTGAATAATGATTATGATTGTTATATTGACTTGACCAATTATGTTATAATTTTGACAACCTTGCTGCTGTTACCTATTGTTTTTCAATGTTACATATTTATTTTGTTGTTTGTTTTTCTTTAGTTCAATGATGATATATAGTGTTACTTTATATGTGTGGAGTCATAATAGGAATGGAAAGTGTTGATACCAATCAAGACTTTGAGCAAGGGAGGAAACAAACTAGGCGGTCATGATCTAAATTTGAGGAAGAGCAATTGCTGATAGTGCTTGAAGATTTTGTGGCTAGAGGCCATCGATGTGAGATTGGTAATTTCAAATCTGGTACTTTGCTCCAAATGGAGAAGTTTTTGAATAATCTATGTCCTGGTGCTAAGCTAAAGGCAAGTCCACACATTGAATCAAAGTTAAGTGGTGAAAAAAATAATATAGTATAATTTATGACATCATAAACACAAGTTGACAGTAATGAAGCTTGGGAGACTTATGTGCAGGTACTACTTGCCTATATTTCATTACAAAGATTTGTTTTTTGTTACATGGTTAATCATAAACTAAGTGGTGTCTTATTTTATGGTAGCACCACAAGAATGCAGCTGAATGGAGGAACAAATCATTCCCATTATTTCATAGACTTGCTAATATTTTTGGAAAGGATCGTGCTAATGGAAAAGGTGCTGAAGTCCCTAGTGAGATGACGAAAGAGTAAAGGAATAATGAAGTTGATGCTAGTGATTAAAATGATACATCTCCCATGTCCATAAACAAGGAGTGCAGCCAATCTATGGCTAGTCAAAACAAGAGGAAAATAGGCTCAAGTGATGAAGATAGAATTGTGACTGCACTAGAAAAATTGTTTGAAGTACCTGGAAAAAGGATGCAAATGGTGACTGATGGTTTCTTAAAAGGTAATGAAGATCAATCTAATATTGCCAAAGAAGTCAAGGAAATGGGGTTTTCTGCTATGGATCAAATTAAAGCATTAAAAATTATTTTGGATAAGCCATAAACAATATCTTTGTTCAAGTCACTTGATGTTGATATCAAAAAAGCCTTTGTTGAGCAATTGCTCAATGAAAATGCTTGAAGGAGGCAACATCTAATATATTGGAAACACCACAAGTGCATCTCCCATCTTAGAAACACCACAAGTAGCTGCTATTGCTTTTGTTTCTGCTACTTTATTAGTCTCAATTTGGAATTGTGGATGTTTATTTATATATGTTATTTAGTGAGTTTTTGGTTGTTTATTATTATTGTTAGTATGTAAGCTTGTGGAAAGTAATATGTGAACTTGAATTTGTAATTTCAAGCCACGTGGATGACTTTTGCATATATATAAAATATCTAACTTTTGCATCTATAAATATTATATGACTTTTGCTTTATATGATGTTGGGATGGTCTGGAGCTTGTCTCACAATGTTTGAATGAAGAAAGGAAGAATAAAAGGGTAGAGGTCATGTGGCTAATGGTTTAGCAATTGACAAACAGACATTTTGTTTTTGCAAACTGTGATGGCAATTGCATGCTGTGTTTTCAATTACTTAGTGACGGTTTGGCAATTTACATTAGGGAAGTTGAGCTTTCACATTTGGGAAATGTTCTTAAAATATAGGCCAATTTTGGAAAATTTAATACCAATTTTTGGCCTTGGAATTATAGTAAAAATAGTTGATAATTAAAATATTATCATTTCAAAGAAAATTTTTAATTTTTTTTTCCTAGTCCGAGCACAAACCAAACACAAGATAGTACTATTTTCGTTGTCCAACTTCTTAATCCGACGTAGCACCAAATGTAGGTCAATACTTAATCCAGCTTAGACCAAGCCAAGCCAAGCCACGATAGTTCTAAGATTAAATCAAGTCCATGACAGTCCGCTGTACCAAACGACCCCTAAAACATAAAGCTCATGGTACTGTGGATAGGTACAAAGCACATTGAATTGTAGATTGATGTTGTGGTGGAGATCAAGGTGAGGTGGTGAGGGCTCGTGGGGGTTACGGTGCTAAGGAAATCGACACAGGGTTAGTTGGGACCGTCAGTGAAGATCATCGAGAGAGAGACGGAGAGGCTCATGGTGGGATGGTGGCGGCTAATCTAGAGAAGAAGAGGGCTTAGAGGCTGGTGGGTTTCCAAATTTTTTATTTTATTAATTATTCTTTTATTTTATTTGTAAATTGAACTTAGTAATTTGAGAGAGAGAGAGAGAGAGAGAGAGAGAGAGAGAGAGAGAGAGAGGGTGGTGGCTCATGGAGGTTGGGGTAGTGGTAGCTACTCTAGACCTAGAGAATAAGAGGAGCATAGTTGGATTTCCAAATTTATTTATTTTGCTAATTATTCAAAAAAAATTATTTGCTAATTGAACTTGGTAATTTTTATAAACAATTACAGTTTTAATTCATTTTTAAAATTTTAATGAATTTTTTAACGGTAATTTAAATTAACGGACAAGATTGGCTAACAAAGTAAAACACAAGGACTAAATTGGCCAAATTAAAAACACAGGGACTAAATAAGCCAAAATGGTAACATATATGGACTAGTTTGATATTTAAGCCATTTCTTTATTTAATGAGTAATGCTATTTAGACACACAAGATAGACCACATTAGATGGTTGTTCAATGGTTCAATGTATTAAAAAAAAACCCCCAGCTACACTCTGGCCCCTTTTGTCCTTGCCGACAACCAACTGCAATGAAGCTCAAGGGGGAGGTGGCCACTGCCCCTCCTCCCCTCCGCTCATCTTCCCCTTCCTCTCCTCATCTCCCCATCTTTTTCTCCCATCTTTTCCCTTCCTCTTATCCCCTCTTTAGATTATCTAGATATGTTTGTCTATTTGTTTTGCTTGATTATTTTTGCAGTGTTCTAGGTGGCTGGTGTTGTCTTTGTCTCGATGGCGGCGACAGTAGTGACGCTGGATTGTGTCTCTTCTCGGGAGAGTTGTGATACTTGGTGGCTGATGTTTTGTCTCTGTTTCAACAACAGCGACAGCAGCGACTCTGGTGGTAGTTGTTGGAATGTGGTGCTCTTCTCTACTCTGTGCTGACCAAAGAACTATGTTTGGTCATAGGAGGTTTTTTTTGCCCGGTCTGAGTTGAAGTGGAGTGCTTCTCAGGGGTTTTTTTATTGTTGTTTATGTGGTGACGCTGGATTGTGTCTCTTCTCGAGAGAGTTGTGATACCTAGTGGCTAATGTTTTGTCTCTGTTTCAATGGCAGCGGCAGAAGCGACACTGGTGGTAGTTGTTGGAATGTGGTGCTCTTCTCTACTTTGCGCCAACCAAAAAACTATGCTTTGTCATATGAGGTTTTCTTTGTCCCGTTCTAAGTTGAAGTTGAGTGCTTCTCAGGGGTCCTTTTAATGTTGTTTATATGTTCCTCCTACGTGTTCTCTCCTGGTTTCTGCTATGGTATGCCTTGCAATTTGTGTGGGTGTCAAAGGACTATGATTTTGTTCATAGAAGGCTTCTTTTGATAGTTGGGATGTTTTGCGGTCCTCTCATGTGAGTCTACTGTGTTGGTCTATAGTTGCGGTTCTCGTCGGAGGTCTATGTGTTAGTTTCGTTTTTGATTTGTTCTTTTATTGTAATGGTCCAAAGTGACCTAAATCGGACTCTCTTGTTAGTCCATGACATGTGTGGTACTCTTTCCTCCCCTGAGGTCTGTCCCATGAGGTTGTCCTAAGAAGGTTTTAATGAGGCCACTACATCATGTCGTTCTTTGTACGTCTTTGGTTCTATGAATGAATTCTCTTTCTGAAAAAAAAAAAAGATAGATCACATTAGCCGACCACCTTACCAGGCAGCTAATGTGGTCTTGCCATGTCAATTAATGAATACTACCATGTGGACTCAAATGATTCTTTATTTATTATTTCTCATATCAATAATATGAAAAAACCGAAACAATAACATTAAAATTAACCCTAGTGTCCTGGGTCTGTATGTAGCCTTGTTGGTTTTGAACTCTTCCTCACGTCTCCATCAAATCTACTCATCCCTCTCCTCCTCCATTAAAGTAAAAAAAAAAAAGAAGAAATTAATTATTAAAAAAGGAACACATTTGATACAAGAGTTATACAGACAATTAATTATAGGGTACAACCCCATTTGATAGAATCATTCGCACCCAATTTTCAAGGCCACCCCTCCTCTTCCAAGGGGAACAAACAAACCCTATTTGAATGAGTCATTCGCCATCGTAGGAGCACTTGAAGCCAATCTTGGTGGCCTCACAAAGACAACTACAAATTTCAAGTTCTTCTATTTTCCCATTATGAATATACAAAGACAATTGGAAATGGCAACTCCTTTTGATGGAGGAATGGAGGGCTAGAGATGTGAGGAAGTACTGAAGGAACGAGAGGCTACAGTCTGAGGTAAGGTAGGGTTAATTTTAATTTTATTTAATTTTATTATTTTAGATTTTCAAGATTATTGATTTGTGAAATAAAAATATAATTCACATGTTAGAGTTCATTAATTGACATGGCATGATCACATCAGCTGCTACATAAGGTGGTCAATCTTGTGTGTCTAAATAGCATTACTCTTATTTAATTCAAATCCCACCAAGCATAGTAGTAACCCAAGTCATTTCCTCTTTGCCACTCTTCACCAAATTTATAAAATTGAAATTCCATGCTCTTGGAATAGTTGTGGATACGCTGCAATGCAACATTCGTACAGTGGCAAAGTCAGGTTTCAAATTAGAGGGGTCCCTACACAAAATTTTAAAAAATAATATGAATAGGAGCACTCAAGCACTAACCGGTTAATAAGTTATTACCACGCTAACTACTCGTTTTGGCCCACTTCATAATATCATTTTATATTGATTAGTAATATATACCATAATAATTTTCTTGAATGCCATACTTTAAAATTGTTTTTAAAATAAATAAATAAATAAGCGATAGTATATTTTTGATGAACAAAGAAAAGTACAAAGCAACTATGTGCCGAATATGGGTAAATCTTCTCTAGTGACCAAACACAACAACATGTTGAATTGATTTGAAGAGAATCACACATAACCCAAACAATGACTAAATCCCCGATCTAGCAACCAGAAGCACATGTACTCAAACCTACATTACAAATCCGTCGCGCAACGGCATAAACAGCAAATATGTATCGAAAGCCAAAAAACAAAAAACAAATAAAAATCCTAAATAGAAAACAGATCACACAAACTCCTAAAGAGATTCAGAAATTATTAGTTTAAAACAAAACTAAGAAATAGGACCACCGCTCCACATCTTCCGGGCAACCTGAAGAAAATAATAGCGCCATACCAGCTAAACCCATAGTCCAGCATTGGCTAAACCCAAACCCAACGCAACCAAACATCTTCCCCTCTTTAGAGCTCCAAACTATGTCTAAGGGAGCCAACTCCTTGTGTACGTGGGCCAAAATACGGTGACTATATCATGGCAACGACATCGTTTCACACAGACTACTTCCATATCACAAAATAAACTAACAATCTTGAGGGAAAAGGGAGGGGAGGAGAAAAGAAGGGATGAAAGGAGAGGGGAGGCAACTAAGGGGGGTGTATTCAATTGAGATTTTAAAAGACTATTTATGGATAAATAAGTCCAATGGATTTTAAAAGACTATTTAGGAACATAATGACTTGGAAGGACTTTTTTAAAGATTTTTTATATTCAGGATTTTTTATGTTTGGATTTTAAAGATTTATATCATAAGAATTAATAAGATTTGGAAGGACCACATGGATTTTTTATTTGTATGATGCTAACTAATGAGATTGGATTTTCTGCTCATCCTTACATAAAACGATGTCATTGTTTCACTTTATTATAGGAGATGACTTTAGAAGAGTATGAGAAGGTGCTTGAAGAGAAGAGGAAGGCTCTGCTTGCATTGAAGACTGGGGAAAGAAAGTTTGATTTGGACAAAGACTTGAAGTCCATGCAACAACTTTCAAACAAGAAGGAAAACAATGACATCTTTATCAAACTGGTGAGTCCTGACACAGTCGGATGATGAGCAAGGTTACTAGGCTACGGACACTTGGTTCAAACAATGGAATGGAGCCATAAATAAAAAAGCCAATGAAAGTCAATTGCTTAAAGTTGTGGGCACTTGCATCAGCGATAATAGAAACGGGATCAAATGGAATGGAACAATAAATAAAAGCAAACATTCAAAGTTACAAGAGTCAATGAAAAAGATAACAAAGAAAGGCAAGTTAAAGTAAAAGCCAATAAAATTTTCCCAATCTTTTAATAGCCAATTTGATGTAGCTTCATGTCCTCCTAAGTAGCATTTCTCCACATATCTAAAGCTATGGTAGCCCTCCATGCATTAGCATTTTCTCGTTGTTGCTCATAGGTTTGAACAATAGGTTCCAAATTATCTTCTTCATTAACTGGTAATACTGAAGATGAAGATTCGTCTGTTGGTTCAATTGGAAATTCATCAGAACGACACTCTTTGCGAAGAAAGTTATGTAGTGCTACACATGCTAACACAAGCTCTGCTTGTGTCTTAAATGGAAATGGAGGCGCTGACTTAAAAATTGTGAATCGCGATTTAAAAATGCCAAATATCCTCTCGATCACATTCCTCAATGATGCATGGCGAAGATTGAACAATTCTTTCCTTTTGAGGGTCATTACCAAGGCTTTTTTCCTTAGGGTTTTCTCAGAGAATGATAAGTTGACAATTTTTTTACTTTAAAATTGTTGAATACTAATCTTATCATCTACACTATTAAAGACTATAAAGTTAATAATTTATATTCCAACATAGAGAAGAAACACAAAAAAGGTTCATAAATTCCAACATTAAGGTACCCAACTCATACATGAAAAGAGAATGAGAAAAAAATGTTGAAATGTAGGAGTTTTAGTTCAAATATTCGATACTAACCTGCATGATTTAAGGGAGTAAAGTAGAAGATAAATTAAGAAGTTTTATGGTTAATTTGTAGAAAAAGGAACATAATATATTATTTATTCTACGGTAAATAATGTCACGCCCCAACTTCAAGGTCAATATTATATTGAAATATGGCACTTGAATCTTCGACGTGAGTTGAGGAAATAAATTTCCCCCTTTTAAAAAAAAAAAACATCATAGGGATTTATTGCTGCAAATTTTAATTCATAAATATAAGCTTGTTTACACGTAAGCTTAACGTCATTATAGTAAAACAAAGTTCAGTTGCTTTTAGAAAATGCGGAAACAAAATATTTAATCTACCTTTAAATAAATATCTTCCCATTCCCATGAATGCACTTGTTACCTGAAACCACAAATTTGTATAATATCATGAGTCAAAGTGACCCAGTAAGTACATGTAACCAATATACTGTTGGAACTCATTGTTGTCCCACATCGGTTAGAGGGCCAAAGAGAAAGTAGTATAAATAGAAATACCCCTTTGTTGAGGTCCAAAAAATTCCACGGTTGGGCCTGAATAAATTCCAGGCCCAAGACGACATATTATTGAAAAAAGACTCGATTTGAAGTGCACAAAAGTCTGCCATGCACGAGCCATATCCTACATGCCACGCCAAAATAGAAATCTATCATGACAGAAGCTGAGATTAAATTTATAAGGATGCATTTAGCACTGCAAATTCGTGCCAATCATCCTATCAAGCGTCATACTTAAAAAAAAAGGGCACGCCAAGCGACATGCCATGTCATGCCAAGCGAGAAATTATTATCCCACAGCAAGCTTAAGTGGGCCCAAGCCACTCGAATGCCCGGGGCTTACTTAAGTGGGTTGTGGTATGGATGGCAACAAGTTGTCATGGGGCCCATTAATGGGTCGAGAAATGGAAGTCTCGGGTCACTTGGGGGCCTCGGGACTCAAGCCCACTTTCTTAGGCCCAAACATGGGTAAGCACAAGAGAGGAGGTGGACCATTGCTTTAACCAAAATAGCCCATTGATCCAATTAGGATAAACTAGCCAAAATAGCCCATTGACCCAATTAGAACAAACTAGCCGAAAAACCCGACATTTGACAAAGCCATCTCATCCATTGGATAGATCATGTGGTTGTCTTAAAAGCCAACATAATTGGGATAAAAACCAGCATAAGCCTTGGCACTCAACTAGGAGACAAAACCACGAAGGAACTTTGGAAGTCTACACGTGAGTGGCTGCTGGGAGGCCAAGGAATAAGTTCCAAGTGCAAGAATTCAAGAAACCAGGGGATTTTGGCACGCAAGGGAGGATGCCATCCCTTAAACCAACAGGCGCACCCACTTTCTTTCCTTCATCAGATTTGGCCATGGAAAGAGGAAGAAAGAGGAGAAAGAAGATGGGTGAAAAGGGGAAGTTCCTCTCTGAGGCAGCCGCTGGAAGAAGCCTGGAGCACCCAAAATCTCTGATTTTGTGGGATTGGGTAGAGCTGACTTTGCCACCATAAGGTAAGTCAAGAAGGAAGAGAAGAAAAGAAGAGGAGAGCTGAGCTAGGTTGGGAAGAAGCCATTAGGGTTTCTTGGAGAAGAACAAACCCCAGCAACTATAAATAGGGCCTCTTCTACCCAACATAACACAACTCACAACCTTCAGAGAGCAAGCTTCCTCTCTTGCATGCAAAACCCAGCAATTTTCGTGATATTCTTGCCCATTTTCCATTATTTCCCCTGTTTTGGCAGATTGACAAAAGTTTTGACAGAGTCACTGTCAAGCTGCCGGAAGCTACGAAAATCACCCAAAACTCTCCACCAATCTTCCTTAGAACCCCTCTTCCCTTCCATTAGAACCTCCGACCTTCATAGGAACCCATAACTCTCTCTCTCTCATAAAAGTGCTAAACCCATGATAATTTTGCTCCCATGCCACATGCCTCTCATGCCAAGCCCAAAAGTTTATCTGCAAACATGAAGAAGCTATCTGCAAGCTGCTGCTATTTTAGTTGGTGAAGATAACCAAAATACTTCCTAAGGCCCCGCTGCCCTTTCGAAGCATTTTGGGCCTTAATTTTCGAACTCAGACAAAGGGGACAATTTCATCGGCCCAGCCCACTTGCTGCCGGAGAAAAAAGGCCCCTACACCCTCTCTAACTAACACCGAGGCCTTTTGTGATAAAACCCCACACCTGAGGATTGTGCAGGTGGTAAAGTGGGGACAGTATCGGTGTTGTTGGAGTGGGCCCTCGGTCCGTTAACTTGGAAAATTTGACATGGTATCAGAGCCAAGTTGCGGGCCCATACTTGCCACGTGATGGGTGGGTCCCCATTTGGCCCCGCGCAGTGGGTGAGTCCCCATTTGGCTCCACGTAGGCCAAAGATGCCACGTGATGGGTGGGTCCCCGTTTGGCCCCGCTCGATGGGTGAGTCCCTACATAGCTCAACATGGTTACCGATGTGGATCTCCACGTGTGACCCATAAAAATGGGGTCTCATGTGCGGGGGAGTGTTGGAACTCATTGTTGTCCCACATTGGCCAGAGGGCCAAAGAGAAAGTAGTTTAAATATAAATACCCCTCTCTAACTAACACCAAGTCCTTTTGTGATAAAACCCCACACCTGAGGATTGTGCAGGTGGTAAAGTAGGGACAGTATCGGTGTTGTTGGAGTGGGCCCTCAGCCCGTTAACCTGGAAAATTTGACATATACAACATGCATCATAAAATAATCATAATGATAAAACCCAAGGCAATTATCATAATATCGTATGTTTGGGTCTGAATATGGGTTCAAATTATTGGTTGCCTGTGTGGCTATTGTAATCGAGCATAACGACTTTTTATCAATGATATTTCTATTGTTTGACAAAAATAAATATGTTTGGCGTCAAATTTTCACAATAAAAATAAATAAACGAATTGTTGTGAAAAAACAAAAGCATGCCAGAAAGAGAGAGAAAAAAAACTGAGCATTGAAGTTGATTTGCAATCAAAATATTTGATTGAAAGTAAAGCAGGCAAGTATCAAGGAAAATGGATTGCAAAGAAGAAAAAAAATTTCGAGGGTTTTCCTATAAACGAGAGACATTTATCAATAAAATGGTTAGGGTCACTTCAATTTTATTTCAATAAATTGAATTTTTGACTTGCAGTGGTAAAGTTCAGTCCATTTCAGAGATCAATATTTTATTTCCGGGATCAATAGTTCATTTCAGAGGTCAATAAAATGAACTCTGAAATGAAATTCATTTCAATAAGCTGGCCCACCATAATAACTCTACAGCCTCTCTCTTATTGACACATGGACAACATTGCTTTTCACTTTTTAATTTTTCCATTACATTTAATTAGTGGTTCTGTTTTTTTTTTTCAAAGCAACTAGCCGTTTCCGATTTATTTCACTATTAAAGAAAAAACATATAATTGATATATACACTAGCCATTATTGATTTGTTTCACTTTCAAAAAAGAAAAGGATTGCTTTTTTTTTTTTTTTTTTTTTCGGAGAAAGGATAGCCAATTATATATACTAGCCATTGTTAATTTATTTCACTTTTCAAAAACACAAATGGCTAGTTCCCTTTTCAAACGGCTATTTATTTACCTATAAATACATATGTAGAAAACAACTCTCCTACAACTTCCTACACCCAAAAAAAAAATTGTTTATGTTGAAATTTTATTTTTGAATAGAAATTTTTTTTATTAATTTTTTAAGGCTTTTTATCACAAATGGTCCATGAGGTTTACACAATTATCATCTTTGGTCCTTTATGTATTTTTGTGACACGGTTGGTCTTTAAGGTTATGTTGTGTACATCAAATTGGTACATGTCGTGAGATTCTGTTAAATTGATGACGTGGCGCTATATGGATCCCATATGTCCAGTAATAACACGTCATGTGGATTTGAATTAAAAATACATATTTTGTTTAAAATTTTTGTAAAAAAAAAGTTTTAAAATTGAAAATCATAAAAACTTTAGAAAACTAAAATTTAAGACTTCAACCAAGTAAAAAATAAAAAAGCTGCAACTCCCCCTCCCTCCCCTTCCCCTTGCCATTGCCTCTCTCCTCTCTCTCTATACCTTTGAGATTTAATTAAAATATACAATGATAAAATATATAAAGGTATTTTTTGTAAAAATGTCACCTAAACTTATACATTAGTTTCAATTTTCCAATTTAAAGAAGTGTGGGGTTTTTTTTGCTCCAGCAGCTCTAGGTGGATTTGGGCTGCTGTAAAGAGAGTAAAGTTGCCCCTTTGCTTGGGTTCAAGAATTAGGCCTCAAAATACTCCGAAAGAATGATGATTCTTAGGGAGTACTGTTTGGGGGTGGTGAGAATTCACCAAACCCGGGTGCCTTTTGGGAAATATTGTTTGGGGGTGTTGAGAATTCACCAAACCCGGGTGCCTTTTGGGAAATAAAGAATTGGTTGGGTGTAAAGAATAGAAGTCGGCCGGGGTGAGAGGCTTGAGAGGCGGCCCGGGGTGTGAAAAAAATGCGGCCGGGTCTATTGGAAAAAATGCGGCGGGGTGTTGTGACTTGGGAGTTCCAAAATGGAGCGGATGGGGTTTTTATTTAGGCGGAGACAGATTTGCTGGGTAATGCTTGAATGTGGCTTTCCAAGTATGATATAATATATATATATATATATATATATATTAGAAAGTGAATGCAAAACGTGTAACCAAGCTGGAATTCAAAGCCTTCATCATTGTATGCTTTTATTATATTATAAAGTGAGTAAGTGAGTGCGGCCAAAGCTTGGAATTGAAATTGATGTGGCCAAAAGTTTGTGTAAAGCAAATTGCAAAGGTGCGGTGGGGCACGGCTGGAATTACTAGGATATCTCGGCGGGATTTTTGTAGAAGTTCGGCGGGATCTTTGTAGAAGTCTCGGCGGGATCTTTGTAGAAGTCTCGGCGGGATTTTGTAGAAGCTGCGGCGGGATTTTGTAGAAGCTCGGCGGGATTTTTGTAGAAGCTCGGTGGGATTTTGTAGAAGTTGTGGCCGGATTCTTTTGGTTTGGAGCAAACACAGTTTTAGAGAATGGCGGCCGGGGTATTTGGTTCCTTTGCAAACCGGACTGGAAGGGTTTTGAGTTGGGAATTAATTGACTTATTTTATATATATATATATATAAAGTGAATGAATGTGTGGAGGCGGGATAATTCACCCAGGCACCTTGGAAAAATGCGGCTGAGTTCTTGGACAAAGGTAGGCGGAAATTAGTAAGACATCTGTCCATCATGCGGCCGACAAGGTATGGCCATATAAACAAAAAATGGAGAATTCCTTTGCCAACAGGTTCTCAACCAAGGCTAGAATTTCCAAATATTTGGAGAATTCATCATGCGGCCGATATCAAATATTTGGAGTTCACATGCCACTTAATGTTGGTGGGAGTCTTAATCAAGTCCAAAGCTCAGCCTACAAGTTCCAGCAGATGTTTTCCTACAAGTGACAGAGTTTAAAGACAGGAAGACATTAACATTGGGAAGATTTCCAAGACATCGGGTAGTTCATGCATGGAGCTCCGGAAAGCATTAATATTGGGAAGATTTCCAAGACATCGGGTGGTTCGTGCCTAGAGCTCCGGAAGGCATTAACTGTTATAAAAAATATATACAATATAGTTTTTCTTTTCCGTAAAGCCAAATACAAAACATTATTATATTATAAATAACATATAAATAAATAGGAAAGCTTTTAAGGTATAATGAAATTGAAGAAAACAAAATAATAGGTAAGTAAAAGGAAAATAAATAATAAGTAAGAAGGTGAGTTTGGTACGGTGAAGCACGTCAAAGACGCTGTCCTAAAGCCTTTGTAGCCTCCCTACGTGCAGGTACTGACGGTCTACAAGACTCCAAGATACGACCCCTTGTACACAAACTCAAGATCCGCTATGAGCACGTTCATAGACGGATATGGGTATCCAAGTCACAGAACCATTGCCAAAATAATAATGTAAAGTAGAGAATATATATAAAAATAGAAAAGGAGAGAATTAGTTTATGGTGGTGATTGTGGTATGTGATATTCTGATGGTGTACTGTGTGTGTCTCAAATGTGAAGGAGGAGTGACCTTTTATAGGCATCCAAAACATGTAACCTTTACCAACCATAAAAGTTCACCAACCAAAAAATTAAGGCATTCACCAACCAGAAATAAAACCTGAATATAAAATATTTATAACCCCCACAATAAATAAAATAAAACAGAAAGATAATTAAATAAATAAAACGGTTAAATTTTTTAAATCTTTTAAAATTCCAACAATCCCCCACAAGATTTTTAAAATTTTACCGTGACAAAAAACAGTGAAAAATATATAATATATATGGCAATATAATACTATGTAATAGGTGTAGGTGCCTTCCGGGCTTGAACCTTCACTTAGTGATGATAGTCTCCATTTGAGGAACCTGAGTGTACACAGTATTGAACTCGGCACCTTTGACCAAACTTCAACATATCCCACACATAGTATTAGTTGAGACTTGGATGCGGGGTAGCGCTATTTATGGCCATGCGCTCATCTTGATTCTCATGAGAGTTACTAGAGAATAGCCCAATTCTCATAGTCGCGGCCTCACGACGTCTCTCACTTAGGTGAGTTCTCCAAGAGTACATGTGACCTGCACCCTGCGGGAGTTTGCCCGCCTCGAAACTCATTCAGGGATAAATCCCTTCCTGACGTCACATAAAATAGCACTTTTGCCTTAGGGATGAGCAGAAGAATATCTCAAGGATATCTCCATAGTTTTATGAGTGCTATATGAGTCACGCAATATGGATTGTTTCTACCACATTGAACTTCCTTCATGGGATCTCCAATCACAGAAGTTGGGTTACCTCCCTAGGTGACTCCCTTATGGGCTTAAGCACATCCCCCTCGACATTTTGCATTAATAGCCTCCTCCACGAGGCATGCATATCAAGACTAGCCTTCACAAGGCATATATAATGTAGGTCATATCTTTATTCTTCGTTTTAGCGCGCTCTAAACCTGCATGTTATTGGAAATATTTCCTACACAATCTTGCACACAAATGATTAGTGGATTTCACCTCAGTATAATCGGAAATTAGATACGGATTGGTATACATTTAAGTATAACAAAAAACATCATACATTAAATCTTATGATCAAGAGTACCTCTCAAGTCCATGAAACTTTGAGTACACCTGCTACCACTTATGAACAACAATATAACAATTAATTCTTTAAATAAATTTAACTATAAACACTGAGTATTTCAGGATACTATTACTCCCTTTTGTGCACTCAAAGTGGCTGAAATCATGATCGCATATCCAGGTTGAAATTGTATCTTCTTGATTCTCAATAGGAACCTATAAGACAATAAGAAGTCTCTACCAAAATTTTATACCAAGGTAATCATTAGTTGCACACATTTTCATATCAAAATTGAAGACAAATTAGTCTCATAATAACATTTCATAATGAAACAAATTTCACACATGACACAATATGTTCGCCAAGGAAATATAAAATTATTATGTCACTAAATGAATGTAATGAATCTTTCCCACGAGAGCATAAAGATTGAAAACACACTCAAAATTTTGGGAAAGAGAAAAGGAAAGCCTACATAAATGAATCTAATATTTTCCAGCATAAAAGCAAAAATTGCTTAATGATAGTAACAAATAAAATTACAGCAATAAAGTTCCCATTTAGAAAAGTTCAACTTCCACAAATTGTCTACACTATTTTTAAAATGAAATAAATTAAGAATGCAAAACTTTTATAATAAGTATACAACATAACTTTAGTTTTAAAGAGGTAATTAAAACCACTCAAAATCTAAAAATTAAATTCAAAAAAAAAATATTGATATTAATTTTGTATTTGAAATACCCACAAAAATTCCAACAAATACCTACATAGTTAAGGAAAACTCAACCCCCACAAATTTAAGGGAATTTGCAAAATATATGAAGATTGTACTAAATTTATATTTAATTTTAAATTCATAAGATATGCCAATAATACTTTAGACAATTTAAGGGTTGAAAACCTTACACCAAAACTCAAAATTAAATGCCGCTTACAGTGATATAATTTATCATTTCATTTCAGTTTTCTCATGAGGATTTCACAATGTACACTTCATTGCACTTAACTCAATGTGGCAGCTGTCAAGACTTCACAATCAAAAGAACATTAGTTCACTCAATATATTTGTATCAAGATTAACTCAAGTAACTAATATGAAGGATTGCACAATCGAAATATATAGGTGTTGGCAACTTTAAAATGAATCTAACGCATTAAAACAAAGATGTAATTAAATTTCATAAATGTTTTACGTTAAACGCAATAAACACCCAACAATATCAACAACTGCTGCCAAACATAAATCTCTAAACGTCATAAAATTGATAATATGCAATTGAGGCATTGAAATTAAAGCTGGAAATTGAAGCTGCCGTAAATAAAAATTATCTTGTAATTGAATGTGCAATGCAAAAGTTTCTAATTAATATCAATTAACCAATTTTGGAACCAAAAAGAGCTAACATCCAAAACCACTAAATTCAAATTATATTTTCCATTATAAACAAAACGAATCAGTCAAAATAAAATAATAACTGCATGCTTACCATTTCAAATTTGATATCACATAAAGCTAGTCTAACGGCTGGTACTCTAGTGCCAATTCAATGTCATCTTAATAAGCATAATAAATATAATAGTAAAACCACTAAATACATAAAATAAAATAAAACTGATATATATATTGTTATACAAAGTACTCGAAAGACACGTAATATAACCCGATTCATTTAAGTTGATACATTGATCAAATTATACAAATGTCAGCTAGAGTTTTACGCAAAGTGCGATAACATCAATTTAATTGGCCTGGTCGTAACAACTGAAAGTATATAACAATTAAGAAAGAAAAGAATTTAGGAAAATTTAATTATGCATGCACGCCTTTTCAATTCAACAAAATAAAGAAGGCATGCTAATTCATACTCACTGAAATATTGTATAATTATACGTTTACAAAAGTAATGGAGAAGCATCATTAATATCCCATTAATTCCTTCACCAGAAACAATTAGATTTTGTTGAATGAAGAATTTCCTTGGAATATTACACGGTTTGGGAGAATAAAAAACATGCTTCGATTGCTTCAGTAAAAAAAATTGTAAGCAACTTTCAACAAATCAAAATAATCACCGCATTAAGAAATTCCCATATTTGAAAAACCAATTGAAATGAAGCCACTAAAATAATGCTTTAAAGCAATTAATACCAAAGTACAAAACAATCATATAAATGAAATGGCCGTTGCAAAGCTAACGTCCAAAATAAATTGTACCACATTTAAGATTTCAATATAGCACATTATATGGGAGTAATGAAATTTGTGAAAATATATGCATATGCACAAAATAGAATAGTCAAAATTAATTTCTCCATAAATGTAAAGATTCTAATTCTCAATACATTGAAGTTGGTTTCAAAACAAGTAATCATTGAAAACTCAGCAAATTAAAGTTTGACAAAATTGGGCATTCACACCAATATAAAGTATTAGTTGGTAGCACTTAACTCGCGGTATATGATATTGGACCTCTGATATATCGATTCCATTATAACTCCCACTTGAAAATCACACAAACCTCTATTCCCATAAATAAGATAAACCTTGAACACAATCGTTAGTGCAATATATATGTATATTTATATCAAATACTCAAAAGACACCACACATAACGTAATTTGATCCATTTTCCAAAAACTAAAGATAATTGATATCCAAAATCAGCAATAATATGATTAATATACCAACGCTATTGAAATAAGGTCATTAATTAGACATATTAATAAAATAAGTTGCAGAACTTTACAAAATATCAATTAGTCAATCCAAATGAATGGTCAGTGTAATGTAAATTATTAATTAAAGAAAATATATTAATAGGCTCTTAAATTTCATCAAGGCAAACTCTCAATTTCAAAACACAAGTGTTCTTTGAATAACTTACAACTGCAAATCATAAATTAAATATATAACTAAAATTTATACAGAGGAATAATGTCTGAATAAAAATTTAGAGGAATAATAGCATAATCATAAGAGTCACAATTTCAATGCATTAATTCAAAGTATATAGCATAATATGATATAAATCGGCCAAATGCGTTTTAATTTTTAATTTTGAAAAAGGCCGAAACCCAAACAACAAAATGAACTGTGCAAAGTTTCAAGTATACAAAATGAACTGTGCAATATATATATAGCATGACAAAGATGCAACAAAACAAATAATTTTTTCTCAAAATTATACAAACCAATAATTATGTTTAACCAACAAACTGATAAAAATACATTTTGATAGAACTTTGAAACTTATGGATAAACAAGTCTTTGAGCAAAAGGTTGAGAACATATTTGGTTGTTCAAACAATAAATTCAAATCATCACACTAATATTTTCAAACCAGCACGCCTTTTACCAAACACACTTAATAAATATTTTGTAAAATTAAACTGTGCAGAGCTTACATATATATTATAAATATAGATATTGAATTGCAACAATTGTAAACTACAAACAACCTATAGCAGTACGGAAAGAAAATGATTTTAACATACAAAGGTTTAATAGACATATGGTTTCACATATATAATCAAACTTATGCTATGATAAAGACACAACCTAACAAATATGATTTATTCGAAATTCATGTAAGATAATACTTTGTTTACTACAGTTTGAACCAAGCAGCAAGTGGTAATCTCATCAATCAAGTATTCAATTGAGGCTTCACAACAGTACGGAAAAAAAAAAGTAGTTTTAATCTACAAAGGCTTTAGATTGTTATAAAAAATATATACAATATAGTTTTTCTTTTCCGTAAAGCCAAATACAAAACATTATTATATTATAAATAACATATAAATAAATAGGAAAGCTTTTAAGGTATAATGAAATTGAAGAAAACAAAATAATAGGTAAGTAAAAGGAAAATAAATAATAAGTAAGAAGGTGAGTTTGGTACGGTGAAGCACGTCAAAGACGCTGTCCTAAAGCCTTTGTAGCCTCCCTACGTGCAGGTACTGACGGTCTACAAGACTCCAAGATACGACCCCTTGTACACAAACTCAAGATCCGCTATGAGCACGTTCATAGACGGATATGGGTATCCAAGTCACAGAACCATTGCCAAAATAATAATGTAAAGTAGAGAATATATATAAAAATAGAAAAGGAGAGAATTAGTTTATGGTGGTGATTGTGGTATGTGATATTCTGATGGTGTACTGTGTGTGTCTCAAATGTGAAGGAGGAGTGACCTTTTATAGGCATCCAAAACATGTAACCTTTACCAACCATAAAAGTTCACCAACCAAAAAATTAAGGCATTCACCAACCAGAAATAAAACCTGAATATAAAATATTTATAACCCCCACAATAAATAAAATAAAACAGAAAGATAATTAAATAAATAAAACGGTTAAATTTTTTAAATCTTTTAAAATTCCAACATTAACATTGGGAGGATTTTCAAGACAGAGTTAGTTGTATGGCCAAACCCATGAGCTGAAGGATCTCTATAAATAGGTCATCAGAAGAAGAGAGAAAGGACCTCCGACTCAACACACAAAATCTATCTTTTTATCCTGTACTTTTCAATTCATAGTCTAGGATTTTATCTTTCAAGTTCTTCAAATTATCCAAGTTCTTTGCTTTCCTAGTATAAGCTTACTTTCTTGCAATTTAATTTCAATTGTCTTTACATTCAAGTTTAATTCAAGTCTTTATCGCTTTAATCTATTTTATCGCATTTACATTTTTGTCATTTCGTTTATCGCACTTACATTTCTGTCATTTCGTTTACTGCATTTACATTCATTGCACTTATCACAAAATCCTAAAAATAGTCATACAAAGCTCAATCACCCTTGACCTCAAGGAAGAAAAAGAACCTAGGCCAAGAGGAGGTTCCTTGCTTGGCCGATCAATCGTTTGATTAAAAGTCAGAAGCGCAAACACACTCACACGATCTTTCCATCCAAGCCATCAAGTGGCTTGGTGGTGGCACACCTACGCATCTCAAGAGAAGAAGGACCAAAAACTCCTTCCGTCGGCCTACTCGGCCGAAAAGAGGGAAACAGTACTTTGGTTTTTCTCACCAAGCAGATAATGTTATTGTGAACTAAGATTTTGGCTTAGCTTGAGTGGCTTGTGGAGTGGGAGCTAAGTCTTCATGAGTCTAGCAAGAGCGTCTGCTTGAGTTGAAACAAAGTTTTGGATAAAGGCTATTTTAGAGGCTTGGAATGGTTTTCTTGTTTCTGTGAAAAAGTAGAGAATGGTTTTTGGAAAACTGAAAGGATGGTTGCTAGGAGAAGAAGTTGATGGTTTCTGGGAAAAGAGAGAGGGATGGATTCTTGGGTTAAGCTTAAATGTTTCTAGCAGTGAGATTATAGCCTGCTCTATTGTTTTCGTTCTGGTTCTCCTCTTCTGGGTAAGCCACTACTTCCATTTATAGCCTACTGAAGCTCAAGCAGGTAATGAATGAGCGGCTCAGGTTGGTGACACAGTAAACTAAGGTTTTAGTGCTGGGCACTTGGAGGTTGGGTTGTAAGTGATTTAAAATGAATTTTATGGGTCTAAGTTCTGCCTACTATATAAATTAAGGGAGGATTACGACAACATGCAATGGAAATAGTAATATAAATAATATTTTATTATAAATCAGTAAAGGTTGTTGAAAAAGATTTTTTTTTTTTTTATCTCTTCCAGCCCATAAATGTTTATTGTTTTTTTTTATAAAAAAAAGCTTGGCGTAATTATTACTTCACGTGATGGATACTATCAAAAGAAGATAGTATAAACTTCTGACCATCTGCACGATTAAAGGTGATAAGAGAAATTATATAAAGGATACTTTTTTTTTTTTTTTGTTTTGAGATAAAAAAGTGTGGCCAAAACGGGTCAAGCATGCTAAGATCAATGATAATGGCAATGGCATGACATATGATGGAATAAAGTAATAAGGGACCAATGAAGGTTGGTCAGAGAGAGTGGGAGGAGAGAGAGAGTTCGCAGGAGCCAAGGTATTCACACACCGTGGGTGTCTTGAGTAGATGTAGATGTGGATGGCAGCAGATTGGGTGTTTGATTTATTTGCTTACTGGAAATTTTTTTTTTCGACTCCTTTGCTGCTTGCTTCAGCCACATAATCAATTTCATGCTTTATGTTTGGACAACATAAGCGATTTTGGCAATGCTCCAGGCTTGTTGATGGTGTTTCATGGTGGAGATGGAGGTGAACGGTAGTGGTCAGGGGCTTGCATCTTGGTTGAAACCCCCAGTCAGTTTATGGATGTTGAGCTCAACCTTCTTCTATGCTCAATTTTTCATTTCTCTTGAGCTTGGAAAATTTTTCTTTGATTTTGCTTTAGATTTGCTTGGCAGGAAGCCCCCAAGTCATTTGGATTTGGGGATGGTTGTGGAGTTTGCTTTGGTGTTTCGACACCTCAGTGGCATGGGTGCTCCATTTAGTGGCTTGACAAGATCACATAAAGCTTGTGGTTGTGGAGGAACCGCTGCAAGAGAAATGGCCTAATTCCTAGTGAAGTCGCCATTTATGTGGGGTCTTTTTGTTTCAGCAGCTCTAGGTGGATTTGGGTTACTATAAAGAGAGTAAAGTTGCCATTTTCTTGGGTTTAAGAACTAGGCCCCAAAATACTCCGAAAGAATGATGATTTTTAGAGAGTACTCTGGTTTTTCTCACCAAGCAGATAATGTTATTGTGAATTGAGATTTTGGCTTGGCTTGAGTGGCTTGTGGCATGGGAACTAAGTCTCTATGAGTTTAGCAAGAGCGTCTGCTTGAGTTGAAGCAGGGTTTTAGATAAAGGCTATTTTAGAGGCTTGGAATGGTTTTCTTGTTTATGTGAAAAAGGTAGATAATGATTTTTGGAAAAATGAAAGGATGGTTGCTGGGAGAAGAAGATGATGGTTTCTGAGAAAAGAGAGAGGGATGGATTCTGGGGTTAAGTTTGAATGTTTTCAGTAGTGAGATTATAGCATGCTCTATTGCTTTCGTTCTGGTTCTCCTTTTCTGGGTAAGCCACTACTTCCATTTATAGCTTGCTGAAGTTCAAGCAGGTAATGAATGAGTGGCTCAAGTTGGTGACACAGTAAATTGAGGTTTTAGTGCTGGGCAATTGGGGGTTGGATAGTAGTTGCTAAAGTAAGAGTGGCAGTGGTTTTTTACCGTGGTTTTGGAGCTGTAAGAAAATTGGAGATTGGGTAATAAAGGCTGGAAGAAGACTGCAGCTCTCTTTGCTTACCCATTAAGCAGGCTCAAGAAAATGGGCTTGGGTTTTGGGGCTCCCAAGCAGCCCAAAACCTCCATTCTTTTGAACCCTTAATGGGTCTCATGGATCCTTATAACCATCCACACCACAACCCTCCAGGCATGCATGTGAGTTAGGCCCACTTAAACTTGTCGTGTGATTCGTCATTAAAGGGAGTTGCTTGGTGTTGCATGTATGCTTGAGCTTGCTGTATTGTAATAGCTTAGGCATGTTAAATATGCTTGATTAGGCAATGAGTTGTGAGCTCGGGCATGAGTGAAATTGGTAAATTCCACGTGTTTAATGTGACTTCCCAAGTGCCAAATTATAACATCGCTTTGCATGGCATGTGTGTATTGGTTAGGCTTCTTTACATAAAAGCACTGTATTGGGCTTGAAATATGATTGGGCCTTCCTTAAATTTTTTGGGCCTCAACAAGAACAATTTAAGAGAAATGTCATCTTAATTTTTCAAAATCCATGATTTGTCATCTGACTTTAACACCATCCAGTTTTCCATCCATTTTAAGGGTATTTTAGTCTTTCTATTTTTAAGGAAAAAAAGAGAGAGAGAAAAAAGTGACATCTCTCACTTTCTCCCCCACCCCAACCCCACATGCCCCCAAAACACATCGCACAGGATTCCCCTTCCCCCCTCCCTCCTTCTCTCTCTCTCTGGACCAAAAATAAAAAAGAAGAAGAAAAAGGTGGACTCAGTTTGGGTGGGCTAAGGAAATTTGTGTGTGGAGGGTAGGTGCTTCATGATAGATTGAAAAGGAGAAAGGGGCTGTGAAAAAGGATGGGGGAATAGATTTCAAGGTGGGCGGGGTTGGTTGGAGCCGCTAGTGGCTCACATGGGAGGGGGAAGGGGAGATATATATTTTTCAATTTTAATTGTTTAAGAAATAAAAATAAATAATGATTTTTTCATTTTTAAAATACCCTTGAAAATGAAAAAACTAAAATACCTTTAAAAATGTATGAAAAATTGAATGATGATGACAAATCATGAATTTTGAAAAATTAAAGTGATATTTCTCTTAAATTTTTCTTTAAGATGATAAATTGAAATTGATGTATAAGTTAATATGATATTTCTTAAAAAATCCCTAAAATGTGCAAAGAAAGACAAAATCTGCAGCATCAAAATTATTGTCATTGACCCAATTCCCAAACGCACACGACACCATCCCTCCCTCTCTACCTATCAAACACGTAAACAATTAACCACCACCCTCCACCTCCAAACAAGGCTCAGTACACCGTCAAGGCTCTGGGAAATCATTGAATCTCTCTCCCTCTCGCTCGCTCTTTCTCCCCCACCCAACCCCTAACAAAACATGCCTGACCCAGCCCCCACCAAACCAAAAGCAGCCACCATCTTCACCAGCTCAGCCACACTCCCATAACCCAGACCATCCCCCACCCGCAACCCACCCCATCGACCCTGCACCCAACATTACCCAGAAGTCTTTATTTATTTTTTCTTACTTTGAAAATAAAAATCATTTTTTCCATTTGAAATGATTTTCAATTTTTAAAATATGTATTTTCAAATACTATAAATGTATGGCTTGATGAATGTTGTACACAGGGGTGGCCTTGGCATGGTGCAAACAGGGCCTCCGAGTTTTTTTCACTTTATATTATATATATTAATATTATAAAAAATGTATATATACTCCAACATGCAGCACATTAACACAATAGTGTATATCCTTTGGTACAAGTTCCAAGTTTGAGTCTCATTGATGTCAGTAAATTTATAATTTTAATTTTTTTTTCATTTTAGTAACAAAATAGTTTTAAAAAATGAAATGTGAAAAAAAAGGGTAAAAATCAACTAAACTTACACTAATATGTATCACACCCATACGTTTTGTCCTATAAAAAAAGTACTTTTTTCCGCTCAAAACAAAAAAAAATAAAAATTCATGCCTTTTTCTTTCTCTTGTATCTATATATATAAAGCAAAATGCAGAGAATGGTAAAACATTCAAAATACCAGAAAATGCCATTGGTTAATGCAAACATTAAGAATTGAAATTATTAATTAAATGAGGATAATATGGTAAATTACACTTTTCATATTAAAAAAAATTAAAATTAAAACAAAAATCAGATAATGGATCTTATTTTTATGGAACACAACTACCCATTATCTTTTTTAATTTTTTTTTAAAAAAAGCCTCTCGCAGGCGCGAAAGCACGTGCGAAGAGGTTAGTTCTTATTTTATTACCGAACATACTAATATTTAACTTTATGAAATGAAAACATTAAAAAATATTATGAATTTGATTTGTGATTTTTATTACATGCTAATTGATGATGAATTTTAGTTAAAATAAAAATCGTTTTATGACATTAAGTCATGGCAATTTTATTTTTTTAGTATTATCATATTAGATAATGTGAGGGCTCCAGTATAAGTTTCGCACATGATCCTCAAAATCTCAGTATTGATCTTGGTTGATGAAGTGATATGCAACCAATGTAAAAAAACAATGAACCTATTATGAGGCTGAATTGAATGCTGTACACGCTTTCACACGCTTTTTGTTTTCTATTTAACACAAGAAAATTCATTAGATACTACAGTGAGGAATAGGCTAAGAGAACAAATTTCCAAGCAATTGCAAAAGACCAAACGCAGCAAACCCAATATACATTTGAAAAAGAACAAAGCAAAACCCATTTCAAAACAGCACGAGAGAAGCTATAGTTGTGTCTTTTGAATGTGCATCATGGACATATTTGAAATCCACCGAAATCCCATGCGGGGAAGGCTAGGATTGTTTTGGCTTGAAATCCCTTTTAAATTCCATCAAAATTCACCAAACTCTATTACTTTATGTATGTCTTTAAAGTCCATAACATTTTAAATACATCTCGTCTCTTAAAATTTGGCTTGAATACACCCAGATTTGTATGAACTTTATCAAATTCCATGAAAGTCTGAATTGAATACGTCAAAACTTTTATACTACTTTAAAATCCTGAAAATACCCCTGGATTTTTAAAGTTGTTTGGAATCCCTTAAAAAGTCCAAATTGAATACGTAAGTTTAGGAGAGCAAAAACTTGGGAGGTTGGGCAACAATTAAGACCATTCGACTTGCTAGGGTTGCAAGAATGGCATCATACCTAAGATTGAAACCGACTTAGCCTTAGTTCATTATCTTTCCTCTCCCTTTTTTTTAAGGATAAAATATCTTTCCTCTTCCTTGAAAGTAAATATGGTGGCCAATGCCTATGATCCACTAATCTGTTTGACGCCTGAAGTCCCTTGTTTTGTAACACCAAACATACTACGTTCAAGATTTGACCTCTTTGCCAAGTGATAGGTTTTGCTAAAACCCATTCTGTTGTTACGTTGCCGGTTTTAGCGTCTTGTCCCCATCCGAGGAATGTGTGATGATTCATTAATAAGTTTCTCTCGTATCGTTGAGGTTCATCACTTTGTGTTGGAGTGTGCATTTGGTTGACTGCATCAAAATCAAGCTAGAATTATCTTTTGGGTCCATCTAGTGGAGCTCTTAAAATTTTTGTATTGTTTTCATTCAGTGTTATTAGTTTGGAATAACTTTTCTGCAGGTGTGGTTAATTTTTTTTTTTCTCTGTAGCTGATTTGATCTTAGGCCTTAGCCAATTGGCTTGTGGTTCTGATGAGGGAATGGCATATTTGATTCTTTTTAAAAGGAAATTTGTTTGATCTTTTGAAATTAAAAAGATGGCGTTCTTAGTGCTTTTTTTTCTAGTCCCTTGAGCCAAAAAAAGCATGTTAAAATTGAGTTGTTTATAACATATGCAGATGGATGATTGTTTGAGTTGGTGTTTTTATTATCTGTGTAGGTTGATATAACCTATCCGGATTATTCGTTTTAACTTATCCGAATCATTCATGTTAAACCAAAGTGGTTTTGCAAATGTGTAGCGGTTGAGAGCGACGAGGTGTGGAATGCTTATGCAGAGGTTGTTAAATAATCTTTCTGTTTCTTTGATTTTCTAAGTTAGTTTATGTTTTGGTTGGATTAAGAAATCTTACTTTAGTTTATTGTTGTTGATTTTCTAAGTTAGTTTATGTTTTGGTTGGATTAACACAGATAAGATGGTGAGTTTAAATACAGGTTGAAGCATGTGAAACCTGTAACTGGACTGCTGTTCCAAAAAAAGCAGGTTTAACTTTTATGTTCTTTTTCCTTAATTCTTTCTTGACAGGCTGGCAGGGGGATGCTGCTGGATTATATGCTGCATTTCTAGGCTAATTAACTTAATGTATGAGTATTTAGAGGACTTACAAGATGTGGGAAGAGTTGCAGGCTTAGGTGGAATTGATTGTCAGGCTTCATGCAACCATAGTTAGCAGGTTAGGTCTCTTCTATGCAAACTTCTAGCTGTTTACAATGGTTCATTCAAATCCTCCTTCCAAGCCCCATCTTTTCTGCTAATACATCTGTTTCCCTCTTTTTGGCAGAGGTAGCCGATGGAAAGAACTTTTGGTTCTTCTTCTCTTGGATTGTGTAGGAGTGCCACAACCAAGCCATTAATTGGCTTGGATGAAAAAAATTGGATTGTTGTGTTCAGGCTTCTGACTTCTAACCGGCCGATTGATCGGCCAAGCAAGGAACCTTCTCTTGGCCTAGGTTCTTTCACTTCCTCAAGGTCGAGGATGGTTAGGTTTCGTATGGGTATTTTAGTATTTTTGAGATTTAATGATAATGATGCAAATTAAATTAAAAGATGCAATTAAACTTAAAGACAAGAATTAAAATGCGATAAAGTAAATGCACATACATCCTTAAAGTGTCTTAATACATAATATGCATGAATTATCACCTAAAATATAATATATTTATCAAATAGTCCGCTTAATGGCCATTGAGAATGCACTGGCCATAAGGCCAAGACCTGTATGTATGTATAAGGAAAATTCAAGGCACAAAGGCCTAAGGTAAATGCTACACATGCTAAAACTCATGTCAAGAGTTTGTCTTCACTCTGCCCAAGTCAAACCGTAAGGCCAAAGTTCGCCAGATCAACATGTGAAGGCCAAGTTGGTACTAGGCAAACCATAAGGTCATGGCTTGGCCTTTGTGATTATATATATATATGAAGGCCATTGAGTTGGCCAGATCAACATGTGAAGGCCAAGTTGGTACTAGGCAAACCATGAGGCCATGGCTTTTTGGTCTCAGTAGTTTGCCATTTTTACCACTTTGGTCCCTGTGGTTTCAATTTAATCAATTTTGTCCCTGTGGTTTCAATTTGATGCAATTTAAGGACAATCTTCAATTTCTGTTAGTTCTAGAGGGGCAATTCAGTCCACAAATTGTTATACTCTTTTAAAATAATTTAAAAAAATTAAAATAAAATGTATTTAAAATAAAAAAATAAAAGCTAACTCCTTTCCCCTCCATGCCCCACCCCTTCACCGTCACCCTAACCCCGCCATCCCCAAAAACCATCATCTACCGACCACCACCTAGCCATCGCAAAAAACCATCAAGGCACCCATGCCTACTTCTTCACGAGTTCATAGCTTTGTTGACCAAACCCCTTCCTTGTTGCGAGTTCATAGACTGAGATAGAGAGTGACAGAGACAAACAAAGATAGAGAAAGAGAGAGGAGAGAGAGAGAGGTTCACAGAGAGATAGCCAAACCCCAGTCTCGACATAAATGACCTCTACCTTCCGCTCTCGCCCAGCCCCCAACTCTCTCCAAACCCGACACCCATTCCCACCCCAACCATAGATCCAGCCCCACCCCTTTGCCCCAGAAAATATAAAACCCAGCCCCACCCCAACACTAGCCAACCTCCCTGTCTCTAGATTTGACAAGCCCCACACTAGATTCGTCATCTTCGTCTTTGTTGCCAAGGCCACACCACCCTCTTCGTCAAGGCCACGCCCTCGTCTTCGTCACCAAGTTCTTCGCCTGCCGCAACCCACATATCCATCCCCACCAAGTCTAGAGAGAGAGAGAGAGAGAGAGAGAAGTGAATCTATGAGGATTGTCTTCCTAAGCTTTGCTATGTTTGGTTCTTTGATTCTCTTGCAAGCTTTCTCTATTGTGTCTACAATTCCCAAACTTAGAAGTGCAAAATCAACTACCTCTGCGGTGGGAATTTTTTTATTTTTTTTTCAATTTTAAGATTTTACTTTTTCCATTTGTCTTTAATATTTATTTTTAAAATGAATGAATTGTTTAATAATTTTTTGAAATTTAATTTTTTAAAATTATTTTTAAAGAGAATAATAATTTGGGGACCCAATTGCGCCTCCAGAACTAACATAAGTTAAAAAAAATTGACAGAAATTGAAGATTGTCCTTAAATTGCTTCAAATTGAAACCAAAAGGACAAAATTGACCAAATTAAAATGACATGGACCAAAGTGGCAAAAGTAGCAAACTACAGGGACCAAAAGTGACCTTTATATATATATATATATATATATATATATATATATATATATATATATATATATATAAGCTAGCGAGTGAACAAACTTCAGCCACAAAATCACCCTTAGCACACCCAATATTCCTTTGCAACTTGAAGACCCAACCAGCCATCCTCACAACAGCAAGCCTAGCCACACCTCCATCTCGAAAATCAACCAAGTCTGCTGGCCCGGCCATCTCTCACACACCTCCAGCCAAAATCAAATCCTAGCCAACTTGACCTTTGCAAAAAGGCATCTTAGAATTGGGTTCCGCCTCTACTTGGAATTGGGTTCCACCTTGACCTCGGATTGGATTTCAGAAGACACCCAAATAACATCATATCACTCTTGTTCTTACTGTTTAACATGGCATCTTCATTGTCCTTGTTTTCCCTTGTTGTACAAACATTTTATTTGATCATAGTTAAACTGCTGTTTTCAATGAGTTATAGATTTGAGGGGTAGGAATTTAGAAGAAAAATTCTCACTAATCTTTATTTTATGGTATCCGATCCGATCTGCATTGTCTTTGTTTCCAGTTCATAGTATTTTTTTATTTAACCTTTGAAGAGTTTTGAACAAGCTTATAATTGTCATGAAATTGTACTCAAATGAAAAGCTAAAACTCTTTTAGCTCCTAATTTTACCACATGTGCTTATTATAGTCTCAATACCCAGTGACCCAATAACCTTCACTAATATGACAAAATGAAGAAGCTCAGTTCATAACCAAAAGTCAACCCAACAGATCATATGGATTGGCAAGCTAGAAGAGAAGCCCCAAGCCTCCTTTTCTGTTGCCAATGCAAGAACACTGATCCTCTTTCACTATTTTTGCCATGGATTCTGTGGTGCAAGTGGTCTGTAATAGCACAGCAACTTCCTGGGAGGACAGACAATAATGTAAAGAACTACTGGAACACTAAGCTGAAAAAGAAGCTCTCAGAAATGGAAATTGATCATGTTACTCAAAGTTTATGTAAAGAATTACTTTGTTATATTTTGGACTTCCTTGTGTTTTGATGGGGACAAAAGCAAATAGGTGGTTAATTGCTTTGTTAAATTTGGATATGTTTTGCGCAATGTGATGGGGCTTTCTTAATTTTAATTTTGTGCATTTTTTAAAATTAATTATTTTTTATATTAAATAATTTAATAAACACAAAAAAAATTAAAATTAAAAAAAATTAATGAGGTCCAGTGCACTCTAGTCTGGTACCAAACTGTGCATTGGACTTAAGTTCAGTCTAGTCCTAAGTTAAGTATAGCACCAAACAACAGACTCAAAATTTGGTCAAATTCTAGCCCTCAGTCTTGTCCAATCCGGCTCACCAAACAAAAACAACTCTTTGTTTCCAAATATATTGCTCCATTACACAATCAAATTTTCAGCATATAGTTATTATTGCAATTGCTCAAACGCATACAAGTAATCAATTGGTCATTGACACATGGATAAATAAATAAATAATAAAATTAATCGAAAAGATTGGTTTAGTACCGGTTTTTATTGGTTTAGAGATAGAGTTTTTCTATTTAAACCCCACATTTTTCTTTGTTCACTCCAATGCTTAAATAATTAAGCTCTTAAGTTTTATTATTGTGTAAAAAGACAAAAAAGGTCATCCAACTTAATACTTAACTCTAGTACATTGATACACACACCCCACATAGCGAGGTGTCGAGTGTCGAGTGTAAGGTTGATGAGTTATGTATTATTTATTTTTTTGCTGGTTGTGTATTTAGGGGTAGTTTGGGAAGATAGTGGGGTTTTCTTAGAAATTGTGAAAATTTGAATTAGAAGTTGGGGTGAACTTAGAATATGACGTGGTGAAAGAAAAGTGCGGGGTTTAAATAGACTCACTCGATTCTATACCTAGTACTTTCTACGTAAAATTTAATTTAATTTAACCAAACTAAATCATCGATACGGTGCAATCAATACACTAATTTTTCGGATGAGATGCCCATCTCCACAAATTACAATTATACATGAACTAGTGGCTATTTGCAGCAAAATTAGGACGACCTGCTTGATTGTCAAGAAAAGAATATGTAGAACTATCTGATGAGAACGAGCATTTTTACTAAGAGATTTTCTATTTAAACCCCGCACTTCTCTTTGTTCACCCCAATACTTATCATTAAGCTGTAAGTTTTATTATTGTGTAAAAAGACAAAAAAGGTTATCAAACTTAATAATTAACCCTAGTACATCTATACAGACACCCCACACACCCCACCACTCTTCATATCAATTAAGTTTTCGAAAAATACAAACTCCTCTACATCCTAGTTAAATTGGATCAGGATAGAGGTAAATTAAAAATTGGATCAGATCAGGACAAACTCCTCTACTTGGAGAGAGGTAAAGTTGTTCTCTTTCTCTAGAAAGTATTAAATTTCGGGTTTGGGGTTCCATTTGTTTGTGTTTTTTTCTGCTGGGAACAAAGAAAATTGTGGGGTTTAAATAGAAAATCTCTTTTATTTCTTATTTTTTCAGTTTGGGGTGAACTTAGAACATGAGGTGGACTAAGAGAAGTGTGGGGTTTAAATAGAAAATCTCTTTACTAATTTTATTATTATTTTGGCAATTCAGCTAACTTAATTACCAACAAGCTCAAAGCCAAAGGACGTATAAAAAGCCAACCGATTTTCACCCATAGCAAAGCCAACAATATTCATGATAAATTAATAATCAGGGCAATTTGGTAAATTTACAATGCGTGAGCAGATATCTAGCTTTAAGGCTTTCCCATAACCAAAACCAAAACCAAAACCAAAACCAGGGGTGGGGTGACCGCCAGTTTCAACTAAAATCTATGGGGGGCAACCGCAGAAACCTTTCTCACTTGCTTAGTTTTTCCACCATCCATCCCCACTTTCGTCATCCATCACACCTTTCCTTTCCGCCCCTGGTTTTGATTTCTCTCTCTCTCTCTCTCTCTCTCTCTCTCTCTCTCTCTCTCTGGATCCTTATATATAATCCTAAATCCTTAACTCTCTCCCACTGTTCTACAAGTATATCATCATCGTCCCACTTCTTCTTTGGCATTTTAACAAACACCTGTTGATCACTCAGATCAGCCTGACAGACATTTACCCGCAACATAGAAGAAGGAGAACTTTGCTTGCTTGCTTGCGCATTATTCTTCATTTCGAATTCTGGGTCTTGAAGCAGAAAGTTTTCGCGTCGTCGGTGCACTTGCTTTGTTCATTCGGGTGCAATTTTCCCAGTGAAGATATATATATGACAATGGAGACTGCGAGGTTGGTGGAGCAGGGAAGAGATCACAAGGTCGTTTCGCGTGTTGTGCACGCTAGCAAGGTTGGGTATCATGTGAGCAAGGCCATAAAGAAGAGAAAATGCGGCAAGAAGATCAAGCATTCGGTGCCATCAACGGTTCCAATTGCACTGCAACAGCTCTTTGTTTCGTGTAGACAAGTTTTCAAAGGCCCTGGAACCGTTCCTTCACCTCATGATGTACACAACTTGTGTAGCATTCTTGGTATGTTCTCCAAATTTTCAGACTTGCCCAGAAATGCATCTTGTACTGTGATTGATTTTTGATAGGAATCTTGTACTTTGAATATTTGATTGATCCTCTGCTTCTTTTAAATTGCATATATGTTTTTTGGTTATTGAGGTTCCAATCCCTGACCTTTTCCATCTCTATATTTACATCTGTTTTTTGGTAGGAATCGTATGTTCCTGTCATTCTATTTTAGGCGAAAGTCCAAATCTGAAAAAATATAAGGGAACAAAGCTACTATTCATAGCTAAATTCAATGGGCATTGCTATAAACAGGAAAAAATAAAAAATTGGAGTGCACCATATGCTTTGGGTTTTTAATGCTCGTAGAATAAGTGCCTCCATCCTCGTATGACATCGGTAGTAGGCTATATATGAATGCAAGGTCAAAGTGTGGACCCCAATCTATGGATTTGGGGGACCAAGAGTACCTAGTTTTGAGTTGCCAAAAGTGAATGGTTTCTCTTGTCTTCTTCTATTAGAAGCTTCGGCCAGGCCGAAAACTAATTGAAAGCGATTATTTCTGTTGATACTTTTAATATTATTTTGTTGTGTATACTGTATGCTTTTTGAGACTTAATGGTAACTTACTCGCTGTTTTGTATGTCTTGGTGGTTGCAATCTTGGCTTGGCTTTTCCTTGATTTGAAAAATTCAAGTAAATGATAAAGCAATGAAAGATCCCCAGTTTTTACCAGAATGCTCGGTTTGATATTTATTTGATTAATTTTTCCTACTACCCGAGGTGAATTTTGGGGAATTAGAGAGGAGAGTAAGAAGTGTGCGTTGTCCAGAAAACAGAGGATTTGTCAAGATGCAGGCAATGTGTGTTTACTTAAGAAGTTGTGCTGTACTTTGAAATATGCTGTAGCATTTGTCAAGATGCAGGCTAGCATTTGTATTGAATATTTACGGGTAATAAATAAAATTTTGATTCATTCCATGTCTGAAGGAAACATTGTCTGAGTTGATTGCATTCCTTAATACTTAATGTGGATGTCCTCAACCTTCTTGACAAGCGTTATTTCTTGTGGTACTGTAGATAATATGAGACCAGAAGATGTTGGGCTTAGTAGGGATCTGCAGTTCTTCAAGCCTAAAACTGTGGTCCAAGGGACTCCTAGGGTCACATATACAACAATATACGAGTGCCGTAATTTTTCGGTAAGTCTAGTATTTACTTGAGGATAATTTCTAAGAACAACTGCTAATTAGTTCCTTTAAAATTACCATATTTTGCTTGTTTACTAATTAAATTAATAGAATTTATACAGACTTCAATATTCTAGCAGTGTGCTGTTTTTGCCATAAACCATTTACTCGGCCATTTGTTGATCACTCTTCCTGTTTATTCTTACGTGCAGTTGTGCTGCTTTTTTATTCCAGCAACTGGTGTTATCCCACTCCATAACCATCCAGAAATGACTGTTTTCAGTAAGCTTTTATTAGGCAAGATGCATATTAAATCATATGATTGGGTTGATCCCGTCAATTCAGATGGCTCCACACCAGCCCCTCAATGTGAGTCTCCTTTCTCCCTAGTTCTTTATTTCATTTTAAGGAAATCTATGCGGACGATGGATGGGTAACCGGTGTAGGATGGTTTTGCAGTCAGACTGGCAAAGTTGAAAGCTGATAGCGTCTTCACATCCCCTTGCGATACATCAGTACTATATCCCACAGAAGGTGGCAACATCCATGCCTTCACAGCCATTACCCCATGTGCTGTCCTGGATGTGCTTGGACCTCCTTACTCTAAAGAAGATGACCGGGACTGCTCATTTTACAAAGATCATCCCTATGCTGCTTATTCAAGTAAGTGAACTTTTGCTCTGTGGTCTTCATGAGCACTTTCTTCTTTGAAAATTTGCCAAAAGCGTGTGATTTATTTCCTTTAATATAGTATGACAACAATGCAAGCATGGTGTGATGCATATGAACCTTTCTAAATGGTGTTCTCAGAATTACATTTATAAAAGGCACAAACTCACTGTGGGAAGATTTAGGCATGGTCGTCGGTCGTTCTATTTAACCACTTGGAGAACTTTGAACTCTGATTTCTCAATTAGTACAAAGCACAAAAATATGTCAACAGATGTTTATGTTTCGTTTTTAAAAAAAATCCTGCGCTGTATCAGATTTCTTACCCTTTCTTCTTTTCTCACTCAAATTATAAGTTTCTGTTCCCATTAAGGATTTGAATATCCAAGCTTATGGCAATGGCGAAATTCTCAAACTCTTTGAAGCTTAATTCGCAGCTGTATGATGAACTTGGGAAGAAAACGCACTGCTCAAAATATTGAAACTTTGATTACTAGAAAGAATTCATGTTTTGAGTTTATAAACTGTGCCTGATTCACCTGGCAATGTTTCAATGCAGATGGAGAGGCAGCAGTAACTGAAGGGAATGGTGATTGTTATGGGTGGTTGGAAGAGATTGAAATGCCTGAGAACTCAGAATTGGATAAAATTCCGTACTTAGGTCCACAAGTTAATGAGACCAGTTGCTAGGATTGAAATGCCTGAGAACTCTGTGCCTGGTACAGTGTTTGCATTAAAGATATGCTGGTTGTAGAGCGTCATTTCATTATTTTTGTTCTTTTCTATGTAACATAGTTTTACACATTTTGATAAACACGTTAGGTGGAATGTTACCTTTCAGTCCATGGTTTATGAATCGTCATTTTGCTAAATATAATAGTCAAACCAAAATCCAGGAAAGAAAAGGGTGGTTTTCAATTTGTCTAATCTGAGGGCATGTGAACGTGCCCTAAAAGAAAACCCATTTATTCTTTGATAAGGGCTCCGCCGGGCCAGGCTGAAGCTTCTTTGGTAACTTCAAAACTGGATAATAAGGCAACTGCTTTGAGTTTTCTGTTCTTATTAAACTTTAAACAGGACGCATATGCATACGTCATCTTAACCAGAAAATTTTCTTTTGTAAAAAAAAAATAAAGAGTTCCAACTCAAAGCAAAAGGGTCCAGCATTTACATTCTACATAGGTGATGCGTTCATTCCATTACCCTATAATAAGTACCCCAACGTTTGGGCGATAAAACTTAAGGCCACGTTTGATATGCGGGCTAGATTAGACTATAGCCTAGACTAACTAAATGACTAAATTTTGCGGGCTAGATTAGACTATAGCCTAGACTAACTAAATGACTAAATTTTGCTAGTCTATGTTGAAGAATATAAATCCCACATCGGAAATAAAATAATGAATGGTTCTACTACTACTAATATCGAGACATTTTGTGATAAAATCCCAGACCTACTGGGCTTTGTAGGTGGTTAAGTTGGGGACAATATCGGTATTGGTAGTAGTGGGCCGCTGGCCCGTCTCTCTGAAATTTAACATGGTATAAGAGCGTCTCTACTCTTACCCAATATATGATGTTCACATGTTGGGCTTGAATGTTTACCCCTACCCTTTACCCAATATGTGGTTATCATGTGTGGGACTTGAATGATTGACTCCGATGTGGACTTGGCTTTACGTGTGACCCACTATGGGGTGGTCCCACGTGAGGGGGCGTGTCGAAGAATATAAATCCCACATCGGAAACTTGACTAAATAAAATACAAAATATAAGACATATAGTGGGCACAAATCGGAGTTTTAATGAAGAAGTTTCGATCAATGGAAGTGCAATGGCACAACCATAAATAATTCGAAGTTGAAATTTTAAAAACCAGATTTTTCTTCTCTCTCTCTCTCTCTCTCTCTCTCTCTCTCTCTCTCTCTCTCTCTCTCTCTCTCTCTCTCTCTCTCTCTCTCTCTCTCTCTCTCTCATGACCTCACGCTCCCTCACTCTCTCCACGAATAGCCAGCCACGGTTTTTGGCCAGCAACCACTTCATCCGGCCACCATTTTTGACGGGGCTGGTACCAAAACAACTGCTTCGACTTCCTCTCTCCATCCCACCTAATCGTTGCCACTGCCGTCGCCGTTTTCACCGGAAAAACACGAAAAATTGCCGAATTTTACCCAAACTTTCCATTGTCGTTTCTGATGATTCCAACCACCATTTTTGTCGATCCAGTTATGCTTTCTCATTCTTTCAACGTGCTCTAGCTGATGGTTGGGTTGGTTAGGATTAATTTTGAAGTTTTGAAACTTGTTTTACAACTCAAAGTTTCAGTCGATTTTCGGCTTGAGTTTCCGACAAATTCCGGTCACTTTTTGACCGTGGTCCAAGAACAAAAGTTGCTCCACTAGTTGTCATGATCACGTATGTAACATCCAACATCGACCAACGAAGAGTGGGTGATGTGCCTTATATGTACATGCCTACCTCCATCTAACATGAGGACTTTTGGGAGGTCACTAGCATCGGAGTTATGGGAACTCCGAAGTTAAGTGAGTAGGAGCTAGAGCAATCCCAGGATGGGTGACCCACTGGGAAGTTGCTCGTGAGTTCCTAGAAACAAAATCGTGAGGGCAGAGAGGGGGGCCAAAACGGCCAATATCTTGCTACAACGGAGTGATCCTGGATGTGACAACGTAAGTATAGGTATTGAGGGGTGTTTTGAGAATTTTCCAATCACCGAAATTTTCTCAAGACACCCACGCTCTACCAGAGCGTGGACCATGTTTGGGTGATCCATTTGGTTCTAAAATATTGCCCATGTTGTCCCGAGCACGATGATATGCTCATATTTGAATTTAGTTATCGTTTGGCAGTCAATCGAATTTATGCATATTAGGCGTTATCCGGGTTCGATATGTTTGGACCGTTGGATCGACTCCATTTCCAAATATGTTGATCTGTGTACCTCTAAAATCGTATAGGAATTCGCGGATCAAGAATCGGAGTCTCAGATGCTCCGATTCAATGACTCAAATTTGCATAAAATGGTGACGGTCCTATCGTGCGATCATGAGCGATCCAACAGATCGATCTGGACCAAACTTACGGGACGTGTTTAGTAAACCTTGTTGAACCTGTAGGAACTTTTGGATCGGAAATCGGAGGTAGTGGCCCCGTAGGCCCAGTTTACTAAAAACGGGAAGTGTGACCAACTGTTGACCAAGGGTCTTTTGGGACCAACTCATTCTTGTGAAGGTACTAGAATGGCTTAAGGACCTCTCCAAGGTTGTGTGTACACGTTAAGTTTCTAGGAATTATGGGTTTGGGTGTATGTTTTAATTGTGGCCGTATAGTACCGGATAGTATTACTGGAGTTGTTTGTGAATGATAAATACGCGATTATGGGAATTTCAGGAATGCTTATCATTATTACTATTATTATTAGTGCTATTAATATTATTTATAAAGGATTATGGTGACTTTGTGTATGATATGGTGTTGGATTTTATTATCTTGTCTTATGGGATTGTTAAAGATTGTGTAAGTGATTTCGGATGTGATTTGATGACATGCAAGTACACTAGGTGAAGAATCTACCTTGGGCTGAACCTACAGAGAACTAAGAGTAATTTTGGGTTGAAGTGGAAGTTGGGTAAGTTTCTATTTTCAGGTTTGTGGCCTTGGTAGTTGGGTGTGTTCGATAATTCTGAGTTTGATGAGGATAATAGTCATTTTATCTTGAATTTGGGACTGTTCTGGTGTTTAAAGCTGATTAGAACTGAATGTCAAAGAATGAGATGGATGTTGATGAAATCTACATTTATGCAGAAACCTAAGTATGTAGTATGTTCTGGACAAAATGACTTAGTTCGTATTTAAGTTTTAAACTGGGGTTTTGATGTGTCAAAAATAGACATTTTGATGAGTATTTCAAAAACTGATTTCCTTCAAATTGGAGTTAAATTGGATTTTTGACAAATTTGCGAAATTGGAATCATTCTGCAGAAAACAGAAAACTCTGCAGCTTAGTCTGTTTTGTATTTCGTCTTTGACTTGCTTCCTTAACTCGGAATTCAATGAAATTTTGATGTGTTGAAGTTTTATATGTCTACATATGATCTGGAAATTTTCACACCATTTTGAATCAAAATGAATTTTTAATGATTTTCCAAAGACAAAGTGTTCCTGCCTAAATTGCTTAACAAAACTGAAGTTTCTGTTTTTAATTGGGGTCTTTAATTTCTTTAATAAGTCCAGAGCAGAACCACATGTTCAGAGACTCCTAAGAGCTGGAGTTGTCCTAAGAAGTGGATATTTTGGTTTCATAAGAAGTGAAAGTGGGTTGTAAATCAAAGTGATAATGTAAGTTGGAGTTTGATGTTGATCCTTGTTGGTTATAGGGATTGCCTGCTAAAATATGAAATCTAATACGAGAATATTTGTTTGAGGGAATTTTCTGTGTATTCTTCTCCTTGTAGGAGGTCATATTTATAAGGCTTATTTACTGTAGTACCCCCTTAAACTTCGGTCAAATCTCACTTTATCCCTCCAAAGTTAAAATGACCCACTTAACCCCCTTGACCATGGTTTCGTGTTCCACCGTTATCTCCGTTAATAACTCTGTCAGTTTTGATGACGTGGCATGACTATTTTAGTCTTTTTGCAACAAGTGCTGATGTGTCATATGAAGAGCCCACTTTTTTTTTTTTCCTTAAGTGGAATAAAATAATGTAATTCATTTTTTCTTTTTTTTCTTTTTTCCTTTCTTTCTCTCTCCCCATCCGGATCTATCTGGTTCTCTTTCAAATTCAATCTCCATCCTCAACAATAACAAAATCTTTGAATTCTTCACACCCAAACCCAAAAATCCATAAACTCAATTCACCAATTTCCCCCATAAACAACTCCCAAAAATAATGAAAAATCTAATTTGATTTGCCTCTTGTTTGCTTTGTCAAATGGGTATGGAGGAACCAAGGTTGGAGGCAAGCGACAGATCGAAGACGTGAAGACGAACAAGAAGGTTTAGGAGTCGGGGAGGTTTTCGATGGCGCAAGACAACCAGAGCCAGCGAAAGAGTCACCAGAGCAACATCAGCGAAGAGATTCAGTTCTTGGAGGTGGTGGAGGCGCATAGGCGGATGGTTTCTGGGATCAAGTATTATCTTAAGGTCTTTGCCGTGAAGGTGGTGAAGCTCAGAACAGAGAAAGAAAAAGGGAGAGATAAAGAGAGATGGGGAGGAGTTGTTGGGGAGGGGGTCGGGTCCAGAGAGAAAGAGGGAGAGAAGAGAGAAAGGGAGGGGAGAGAAGTAATAATTTTCTAAACTTTTTTTTTCTTTCTATTTGTTCTATTTATTAAAATAAAATATTTTATTAATTTTTACACATGGCATACAAGAGTGGGTCCTATTTGTGCCACATCAGCATTTTAACAAAACTTTTTAACAGAGTTAACAGTGGGCGTAAAGTGGAACATGAAACCATGGTCAAGAGGGTTAAGTGGGTCATTTTAACTTTAGGGGGGTAAAGTAAGATTTGACCGAAGTTTCAAGGGGTACTACAGTAAATAAGTCTATTTATAATACAACGAAACCTGAATGGGCAAGTAAATAATAAATTCCTAAATCTATTTATAGTAGGAAATCAGGAATTAAAGTAAATCAATTACAATTATCATAGGAATTCTTGGTGCGTAAGGAAAGTAAGTCAACAGTCCACAAGTCATGCCAACACTCCCTCTCACGTTGGTGCATATATGTCGCCAATGCCCAACTGGTCCAGTGAATTGTGGAACGCTTTACTGGAAATTGCCTTTGTCAAAATATCCGCCGATGGATCCTCGGACTTTACGAAAGGAAACTGAATCACTTTAGCTTCAAGCTTCTGTTTGATATAGTGTCGTTCTACCTCAACATGTTTGGTGCGATCATGTTGAACTGGATTCTGTGCAATAGCTATTGCAGCCTTGTTGTCACAAAAGAGATTCATTACACATGAAGGTCTATACTCAAGTTTAGTAAGCAACCTTCTTAACCAAATGAGTTCGCAAATTCCTTTGGTCATACCTCTGAACTCGGCTTATGCACTAGATAAGGCGACCACCTTCTGTTTCTTACTTCTCCATGTAACCAAATTACCTCCCACAAATGTGAAGTAACCGGATGTGGATTTCCTATATGTTATACTTCTTGCCCAATCTGCATCTGTGTAACCATCAATATTCAGATGACCATGTTTTGAGAACATAAGTCCTTTTCCAGGAGCAGACTTCAAATATCTAAGTATCCGAATAACTGCATTCATGTGGTCTTCACTCGAAGAATGCATAAATTGATTGACGACGCTCACTGCATAAGCAATGTCTGGCCTAGTATGAGACAAGTAGATCAATCTTCCCACTAACCTTTGGTATCTTTCTTTGTTAGTTGAAACTTGATTCGGATATTCTCCAAGATGATGATTCTGAACAATAGGAGTGTCCGCAGGTTTGCAATCTAGCATTCCTGTGTTTGTCAACAAGTCCAAGACATATTTCCTTTTAGAGAGAAATATGCCTTGCTGCAATCGAGCCACCTCAATTCCCAAGAAATACTTGAGTCCACCTAGATCCTTCATCTTAAACTCAGTAGCCAAATAGTCTTGTAGTTGTGATATTTCCTGTTTATCATTCCCAGTAATAATCATATCATCAAAATAGATTATTAATGCTGTTACCTTTCCTTTCTGATGTTTCAAGAACAGAATATGATCTGAGTTGCTCTGTTTGAAACCATTGTTCTTCATTGTCATGGTGAACCGTCCAAACCATGCTCGTGGTGACTGTTTCAATCCATACAATGCTTTTTGTAACCTGCATACTATTCCAGTCTGAATAGTATTATATCCAGGAGGAATGTCCATGTACACCTCCTCCGTGAGTTTGCCATGTAGAAAAGCATTCTTTACATCAAACTAGTGTAGTGGCCAATTCAAATTAGCTGCAAGGGACAATAAGACTCTGACGGTGTTCAACTTTGCAACTGGTGCAAAGGTTTCTTAATAGTCTATACCAAAGGTCTGTGTGTACCCTTTTGCCACAAGTCTTGCCTTGTATCGCTCAATAGATCCATCTGCATTGTGTTTTATAGTAAACACCCATCTACATCCAACAGTCTTTTTTCCTCGTGGTATAGTCTCCAATGTCCAAGTTTGATTTTTTTCAAGAGCTTTCATCTCCTCTTTTATAGCTTGCACCCACTTAGGATCTTTCAATGCTTCAGAGACCTTGGTTGGAATATGGATAGCAGACAACTGATGCACAAAAGCCTTGAGTGGTTCAGACAGCTTCTCAGTGGATACATGATTTGCAATTGGATACTTAGATGTCTTGCCAATATTAGGTGAATAACGGTTTGGTGGCTTCCCACGATTTTTCCTGAAAGGTAATTGGTATCCAATATATTTATCCTCTAAATTCACAAGTGTATGAGGAGTAGTTACCTCAAGGATATTCTCAGGAGATTGGTCTGTTGGTACTGTTGAGTTAGGCCCCGTTTGGGATTGCTTTTTTTGGTCAAAAACCTGCTTCACTTTAAAGTTAAGCAGTTTAAGGTGTTTTGTAAAAAGAAAATATCCCGATTATTTTAAAAGCAATGGCCTTTTGACAGTAGCTTTTAAAAGCAGACTCTGGGTTGCTTTTCAAAGCTGCTTTCAAAAGAAGCAGATATGAACATTTAATAAATTTTTTTAATTCCCAAAATACCATCATTCATTTTTAAAAATGACACCACCCCCACTTTCACATCCAACTCCACCACTTGCACCACCACATTCACTACCTCCACAACCACCACCACCACATCCTCTTCCTCCTCATCCTCCACCACCACAACCACAACCACCACCTCCACCACCACCTCCTCATTCACCTCCACCTCCACCTCCACAATGACCACCACCACAACCACCACCTCCTCCAAAACCTCCAAATCCACCACCACCTCCACAACCAACATCACCACCACCACCACCACATCCTCCTCCTCATCCTCCGCCACCACCACCTCATCCATCACCTCCACCACCACCTCCTCCTCCTCCACAACCACCATCCCCTCCACCACTAACTCCACCTTCATCACCACCACCACCTCCACTCCATCACTACAACTACCACCATGCTGCCACTGACACCACCACCACCACCACCACCACCACCACCACCACCACCACCACCACCACCACCACCACCTCCACAACCGCCATCCCCACCACCACCAACTCCACCTTCATCACCACCACCACCTCCATTCCATCACTACAACTACCACCACATGATTAATACATAACACTTTTAACATCATGTCTATTTTAGTCATTATTCACAATTACAACAATTTTATATTAAAATTTACCAAACACTTTACACTGCTTTTTGTACTAACAGCACTTTAAAAATATTGTTTACCAAACATGGAGCTGCTTTACTTTACAGCTAATTATTTTCAAAGCACAGCAGAAGCAACTTTTTTTAAAAGTGACAGCAATCCCAAACTAGGCCTTAGAAGGGGGGTCTTCATCTTGTTGTTCTGTATTGTCTGTAGGTGTAGGACTCGGATCATTAACATCTTCGCAGGGATCAGGTGGATCAGGCGATTGATCGCTATGAATGGGCAATTGATCGCTTTTCGATAGAGAGTAATCTCGTGCTCCAAACTCGGGCCGATCAATCATTTTTGTACATAGGAGAATTTCTTCGTTTTCGAAGTTGCTCCAATTCTGCTCTTCACTTTGTATCTCTCCATGAAGCGTAGAATTGGATGATGGGTCATGGAAGAACAACTCATATTCCAAAAAGGTCGCATCCAAAGTGACATAGGTATGTCGAGTAGCAGGGTGATAACATCGGTAGCCTTTATGATGAGTGGCATAACCCACAAAAACACAACGAAGCGCACATGGATCAAGTTTGCTACGTTGATTTTTTTGGAGATGAACGAAAGCCACACATCCAAAGATTCGGGGTGTGAGTACCAAAACAGAGGGCAGGGGCCCGTGTTGGGCAAGCACTTGTAAGGGAGTTTTAAAGGTCAATACACTAGAAGGCATGCGGTTGATCAGGTGAACTGCGGTGACAATAACATCATCCCAGTGACGGCGAGGAACATGAGTGCCAATCAAAAGTGCTCGGGCGGTTTCAAGAAGATGTCGATTCTTTTGTTCAGCAACACCATTTTGTTGTGGTGTCTGAGGACAAGTCGTCTCATGGATAATTCCATGTTGTTGGAAGTAAGTCTGAAAGTCATGATTGACAAATTCTCCACCATTGTCTGAGCGAAGAATTTGTATTTAAGCATTGAACTGAGTTTTCATCTGTTTGTGGAAGAACTGAAAATGGAAAAACACTTCATTTTTATTCTTCAGCAAATAAAGTCATGTCATCCGCGTACAATCATCTACGAATGTGACAACTACCGAACGCCAGAAGGAGCAGTGATAGGTGAAGGTCCCTTGACATCAGAGTGAATTAACGTAAACGGAGTAGCACACTTGATCGTACTCAACGGATAGGGCACACAGTGACTCTTGGCCAAAATACAAGTGTCACATGTGAAGTCAGAGTCCTTGAAACCTGAAAATAAATCTGGTATAAGATGCTTCATATAACTAAAAGACGGATGTCCCAATCGACGGTGCCACAACCAGATTTGCTTTTGTTTGCTATCAGAGGGATGCGTCACACTATTAGCCATTCTGGGACTGAAGTCATCTACATAATATAACCCCCCCTCTCTTAGTACGACGACCAAGAATCTCCTTAGTGTGAATATCCTGAAGCAAACAAAAGCTTGGATAAATTAGTACACAACAATTCAATTGTTCAATAAGCTGACTAACAGACAGCAATTTATTAGACAAAGATGGAACAAGTAAAGTATTAGACAGTGAAAGAGAGGATGAGAGTGCAATAGTGCCGGCCCTTGTCACATGATAAGTAACTCCATTGGCGTTAGCAATACAAGTTCGTCAGGGTTGTGTAGTATTCAGAAAATCATCAGGATCAAATGTCATATGATCAGTGGCACCAGAATCAATTATCCAACTACTAGAATCAATCTTATCTAAAGTATGGAATCCATAACCAATACCATTACTAGTCGTATCGCGTTGTGTTCGATCTTTGACAATAGCCCACCATTCGGGGTAGCCATGCAATTTAAAACAAGTCTCACGAGTGTGTCTCGAATCATCACAATATGAGCAATCTCGTTTATGTGTCGGGTTCATTAGTCGGGAAGTCATAATTTGTGCAACGGAAGATGCATAAGATACAGTAGGAATTCATATCGGGATCTGAGCCTGAGTCCGGGTCAGAGTCGGGATCTGGGTCTGAATCATAGACAAATTCAAGGTCGGGGTCATCATTGGAGTCGGGGTCGAGGTCATCATCGGAGTCATGGTCGGAGTCGGAGTCGTCGTCGTAGTCGGGGTCATGGTCGTCAAAATAGGATCTTGATTCAAGATCTGGTTCGGGGTCATCAAAATAGGATCCTTGTTCAGAATCAAAGGTTGCATCTGTAGGAGCTGAGCCACTTGGGCACTCAACTCGGCTATGGTTGGTTGAGAATGAGAGAATGAGTCGGTGATGCTACCTCCATGAGGGTTGAAAAAATCATCAACCCTCATAGCAGCAGTGAAGGTTTGAAACTAGAGTCAGCAATTCCAAGATCGTCGCTCTGACACCATGCTAAAATATGAAACCTAATATGAGAATATTTGTTTGTGGGAATTTTCTGTGTATTCTTCTCCTTGTAGGAGGTCATATTTATAATACAACGAAACTTGAATGGGCAAATAAATAATAAATTCCTAAATCTATTTATAATAGGAAATCAGGAATTAAAGTAAATCTAGGAATTCTTGGTGTGTAAGGAAAGTAAGTCAACAGTCCACAAGTCACGCCAACATTGCCGACTCTCCTGTAGATCTATTGTGGTGTTTGGTTTTACGGTTGTGTAGACACCAGGTAGGGGTTCTTCACGCCTTGGTTAAAGGTTTTCCTGTGCATATGTATGTAAATATTGATGCGTGAGAACTTTACATCATTTTTAGTTGCTAGTATGCATGTTAGGGAAATGGATTTGATTTTTCTAGCATGCCCTTGTGATAAGTGATACTTAATTGTGACCTGTTATGTTGCACCAATACAGATACAGGTACGATGATACAATACAATACGATACTCCGATACGGTGATTAAAATAATATAAATATAAAAATTATAAATATATAAACATATTGGATGTCAAAACGGTTTTCGATTTGTCTAATGTTTTGCAACGATGATCTATGAATATTTTGGGTTCTTATGGGATTTATGCTTGTGAGAATTTATTTTCTATATTATGAATAAATATTTGGGAAAATTGAATTCAGGGAGGGTATATTATATTATATATAGGGGTTGTGAACCTTACCATCATATGTACTTTTCTTGGGTACTATACCCACACGCGGCGTTGTATTTTCCAGCGTGTGGACTCCTTTGGGTACTAATTACTGGTTGCTTACCCACATATGGCATTGGATTTTTCCGGCATGTGGGCCCACTTGATTATGTTGGTACTTTATCACACGTGCTGTTGGATATTCCGACGTGTGATAAAGCAATCTACACAAGTAAGACATTGTTTGATTGGGCCAACACGTGGCGTTAGATTTTTCAGTGTGTGTGCTCATTTGGATACTGGTTACTTTACCACACGTGACGTTGGATTATCCCTCGTGTGTTAGTTCTTATTCCTAACAACTTGAATTGTTTTATATATATATATATATATATATATATATATATATATATATATTATTCATATTTTAATCAATTTAAAATTATAAAAAAAAATATAAAAATACCATCTTACCTCTACATTTAACAGAAAAGTTAACAAAATTGACAGCAGGACCATTTGTCCTAACGAAACTGAAGTTGAATCACCACGGGAACGATTTTGGAAATTGAGAGACTCAAATGCAAATCATGTCTAAATTCAGGGACTAGTAAAACGAATAACCCACATCAGGTGTGATATGAACTTGTAGGCTGCTATGGTGGTGGGGGAACTTGTAAGAGAATGTAGTGCATGCTCATTATTTCTTTCACAACTGTACTTTAGAATATATGTCTCTTTGGCTTGCTTCCTCAAATTTCAAAGCTTTCTAAGCCCCGTAGCGTGTGGCTTGTCACCTTGAATTGAATTTTTTTCTTTATATATGTTTCTTAAAAGGCGATTGTTACTTATTTGTTAGGCTTAATCCTTATGATCTAATCGAAGACTAGATGCTTTACCCCTTTGACATCTTAAAAACTTATCGTCAACTCTAGAAAAAAGACCAATCGTGTATATCTCCGACTCAGAGAGACTCTAATGAGGGGTTCATAGCGTATAAAATAGGCCGAGTTGCATTGGCCGAAGCCCAAATGGGTTGGGCTTGAGTAAAGTCTGAAATATCGATAATATCAACGAAATATCGAGGATATTTCTGTTTTTTCGAATGACGGATATTTCGTAACATATCCATGTACATATTGTATAAATATTGACAACATCAACGATAATATCGGAAAATATTGATGTCGATAATTTCGCTCACACTTCAGCAATATTTTGTCAAAATATCGATGTAATATCGCTAAAATATCGAAAATATCGAAAATATCGATGTAAAGGAAAAAAAAAGAAAAAAAAAAGAAAAAAAAGGGAAAAAAAAGGGAGAAAAAAACACAAAGGGGATTTTGAACCCCTCCCATTTTACTCCTCCAACACCTTAACCACCATATCACTTATGTTTTTGTGATAATAAGCTAAAATGTTTATATTTATATGCGTGGCATGTTAACAATTACATGCAAAACTATTTTGGGGATTTATCATTTGATGACTACTCTTCACAATACACTTACTCTACACATAGAGATGATGAAGATAGTGAAAAATTTGAACCTCATAGGAACTCTATGTGGTACTAAGTCACTCATGTATCTTACCCTGCAATGTATAAAGTGTAAAATATTGTAGTAAATCATTATATATAAATGATTATGGTGTGTTTAATCTTTTTTCATTAATTACTACATATTTTCTACACTCACAGTGTTTGCCAGCTCGCTGTATAATCAACTTAAATAAGTTAAATTCATAATGCAATGCATTTTCTTCTAATTTTTTGTGATAAACTAAACATATAATTGACTAAATAAACATTCTCCAAAGTTTCAATAAAAATTTCCAAGTTTTTTTTGATACAATTTCCGTGGTTTTTATTCAATTTTTATCGATATCGATATTATTCCGATATTTCCATCGAAATTTCCGTGTTTTTGGACTACCGATATTTCCGATATCATCGATTTTTTAGACCTTGGGCTTGAGCCATTAGACATTTTCTATCTTTGAGTGGTTTATAGTCCAACCCAATCGATATTAGGCTAGGCTTTATTTTTTGGACGAATATTAGCCTAGGCTTTGGGCTTAGACTTTAAAGACCGAGTTTGAATTTGGGCTTTAAGCACAATTTTTTTTTTCTTTTTTTCACTATACTAAAAATGATGGTATAAATAATTATAATACTAAAACAATAAGGAAAAAGCATAATATAAGTGAATATCAGTGAGGGATAAACTAAACCTTAATGACTTTTACTTTAATTGTGATTCTGTGAATAAGAGCTACAAAAGCATAATAATATATTTGAATATCAGTGGGGGATAAAGTTGGTTGATTTAGTCTTTTTATACATCTTCCTTTATTAGCTTTAGAAATTTAGGATTAATAAAAATATTGTAAATAAAAAAGTGTAAAAAATTATGGTTGTTTGTTTGTTTTAATTTTATTTATAGAAGCAATATTGAGAGAGGGAGGATCGAACTTAGGTAGGACCTTGGACAAATACTACTAGACCAAAGGCTAATTAGGGTTCTAATTTGTTATATTGGGAAGCCTTAATTTTTACAAACTATGTAAAATTAATGTCCCGAAAGTCTTCTTTTATTTTTTATTTTCTAATTTATTATTCGGGAAATCCAGCCCTGACCAATTTATTTTCAATATTTTGCACTACTAATAAAAAATCAATAATTAATTTTCATTTATATATTAAAAACAGAATATAACTAGATGACCATTCTTGGCCCTTATTTTGAGCGAATTAGTCCTTGAATTTACACTCGAGTTCTATTTTGGTCCTCAAACTCGACCGTTACAATTTTCGTAAGTTTTAGGAGGTAATTAGTGATCAAATTGACAATTTTACCTCTAAAGTTGACGGAATTTGATAACGAGACCAATTTGACACATGTGAAAGAGGTGGAGGGCCACTGAAGTGAACAAATTACTTGAATGTCCGAAATGAAAATCGAGTATACATTGGAAAAAAAAAAACCCCTTCATTTAATAATGGATGTCTAATCAATAACCCAATCTATGTGACAACCACCCATTAAAATCTTGGAGTACATAATTAAATGAAAGGTCATTGGTCAATGATGATGGGTTTGAAGCTCTAAAATTCCTGGGAAAGTAACTGAAATTATGTAAGTAAAAGCCAAAGAGGATGAGGAATATGTGTGAGAGTGATAGGCCAACAAGGAAACTCTCACCTTTATGTTGCATGAAATGAGATGAGATGAGATGATAAAAGCTCTCAATTCCATGTGAGGATGTTGCTTCATTCTGCCACTTTAATAAGTGGGTCTTGAATCTATAAAGTAGTCTCCACCAGACTCCATTTGTGTCCCAACAAAAGAAAATTGGAAAATGCTATTCCTTATTGAACTCCATTGTCTTCCTGTTCCTGGTGTCATAGTTTGTTGAACTGCGGCCCCCAATTATTCCTAAATTATTATAACTAATATTTGGCGTTATTCATGTGTGTATTTTTTTTTATTTCTTAATGAAAGTAGATCATATAATTATAGCTATTATATATAAGTTATGGCCACATCACAAAGTGACAAGACAATCGAAGCCAAAGCTTACCAGACTTGGAAAGCGAAACCTTACACTCCAGTCTGTGCCTGTGGTGTGGCTATGTCATGTGTGTCTTTGCATTGTCCACCTTTAATTTTAGTGTTCCATATTTCAAATTTAATTTTAGTATTTCATATTTCTCCCACTCACACTCACAGTGAAATAAAGCTTCCCTTCTCTGCAAGAATCTTTCTTTTTCTTTTGCTTTCATCAGTTCCGGTATAACCATGGCTTCCCTTTGAGTTTAGCTTTCCAAAATATTCCAGAAGATCAAAAAATAAACAGAGAGAGAGAGAGAGAGGAAAAAACATAGAGTGAAGAAAATTAAAACGTCTGTCTGTTGCGGTTTGCATCCCAAGTTACTTTGAACCCGTGTCACTAGATTGCCTTGTTGTGGTGCGCGGTGAAAAAGCTGGCTTCTGGAGAAGAAACCCATCTCATGTGTCAGCCAGTAAGATTTGCGGGCACCATGGAAACTGATCGTTGAATGAGTGGTGAAGAAAAATTTGGGATTTTGTGAAGCAGGTATGCATGTTTTCTTTTTTAAAAATTTGTTTAGATTTTTGATATTTTTTGTCGGGTTGGGTTTAAATTTTGTTGCAGTTTGATATATGAGAGCAGGAATGTGCTTATTAATCTGAGTTGGGTTTGTGTTTGTGGACTTTCAAAGTTTTCCTTTCTTTCGTTTGAGGGGATTTCATTTATATGCTTTTGGGGCAGTTGTGAATATTTACTTGGTTTGAAAGTCACCATCAATTGATTAGTTAGTCTTAACCAACTATTGTCACAGGGGTTTAGCAGAAGCTTGTGGATTTGTAATTGTCTGCAACTGTCATTTTTTATTGTGAAAGGAAAAGAAAAAGGAAATATCCAGAAGATTTTATCAATTTATCTGAGTTTATTTGATCTCAAGCTCCTGGACTGGTATATTGGAACTCTGAAGTCAAATTCATTTGTTTGTTCAATCCATTGAGGTGAGATGGTCTCTGATTTTGTTGAGAGAAAATCTTTGATATTGTCAACTTACTTTTGGCTCTGGTTTTATTTATTTATTTATGTGTCCTTGTTCTGACTGAAATACTTATATTTTGAGTATATATATACATATTAACATGTTCAGTATGTTTGTATGTCGACATAATATGAGTGCAGGAGTTCTGTATGTGGTTTGGGACGCTGGATGCCGCTACTTTCAACAATGGGGTCTCGTAGTCCTTGGAAAGCCTATATCTTATGAGCTTGGCCCCTGCAGCTGATTCTGCTGAGACTGCTATGGCAAAATTATCTCTGTGTTCTATGCCTTTGGTTCTTGCTATCATTCTCTTGTCAGCTACTCATTCCGAACAACATCAATCCTCCCAAGCTCAGACCCTTTTGAGAATTGTACGATTTTTAAACTTTCCAACTGTTTTGAACAGCCGGAATACCTACAAAGATTTGTGCAACTTTGAAGCAAATTCTTCTTTGGCTGTCATATGCTATGAAGGAAACATAACCCAACTGCATATAATCGGTGAAAAGGATGCTCCTTTGTTGCCTCGGAACTTTTCAATTGATTCCTTCATAACAACTCTTGTTAAACTTCCGAGCTTGAAAGTCCTCACATTGGTTTCTCTTGGCTTATGGGGCCCCTTGCCAGGTAAAATCATACGCTTGTCATCACTGGAAATACTTAATCTGACTTCAAATTTCCTGTACGGCGCCATCCCTCTGGAGCTTTCATCTCTAACAACCCTCCAGACGCTTATTCTTGATGATAACATGTTTTCTGGACCGCTTCCGGATTGGCTGAGTTCACTTCCAGTTTTGGCTGTTTTGAGTTTGAAGAAGAATTTGTTCAATTCATCTTTGCCGAATTCCTTGAGTGATTTGGAAAATCTTAGAGTGCTCGGGCTTTCACATAACCACTTCTATGGGGAAGTGCCTGATTTTAGCCGTTTAACAAACCTTCAAGTTCTTGAATTGGAAAATAATGCTTTTGGACCTCAGTTTCCCAAACTTGGAAAAAAGTTGGTCACCCTTGTACTGAGCAAGAACAAATTTAGGTCTGCCATCCCTGCTGAAATCAGCTCCTATTATCAGCTAGAATGGCTAGACGTTTCTTCCAATATGTTTGTGGGGCCATTTCCACCATCACTGTTATCTCTACCTTCAATGACTTATCTTAATTTTTCAGGAAACAAATTCACAGGAATGCTTTTTGAAAATATGTCTTGCAATGCTGAACTTAAAGCTGTGGACTTGTCCTCAAATCTTTTGACCGGAAGCTTACCTAAATGTCTTCTGTCAGATTCTAAGGACAGGGTTGTTCTGTATGCTAGGAATTGTTTAGACAGTAGAAATCAAAATCAACATCCATTTCCATTTTGCCGTAATGAAGCATTGGCTGTTGGAATAATACCTGAGGGAAGCAAGCGAAAACAAGCTTCGAAAGCAGCACTTGCCTTAGGTGTAATTGGAGCGATTTCTGGAGGGGTTGTGCTTGTTGGCCTAATTTACTTCATACATAGAAGAATGAATACCAACAAGACAATGAAGAAATCTCCACCAAGATCAATAACAGAGAACGCATCAAGTGGATATACCTCAAAGTTACTATCAGATGCGAGTGAGTTCTCATACATCTCTCTCTCTCTCTCTCTCTCTCTCTCTCTCTCTCTCTCTCTCTCTCTCTCTCACACACACACACACACACACACACACACACACAAAATTTGATGAATCTTTTATTTTAAAGCAATAGCAACTTGTTCTCAGGCATAGGATTCTTTCTAGCTTAGCTATATCAAACAAAGATATGATTGTAGATGAAGTTGGAAAGACTGTAATGGCAAAAAAAAAAAAAAAAAAACTCGTTAATTAATGTGAGCCGCAAAGAAGCACAAATCCTGGATGCTGATTGGCTATATCTTCCAGCGTATTCAAAATGTCTAATAATATGATCTTCTGCTTTCACCTAAAGGATATTTATCTCAAACAATGAAGATGGGAGCGCTTGGCCTTCCAGGTTATCGAACCTTTTCATTTGAGGAACTTGAGGAGGCTACACAAAATTTTGATACATGTACTTTCATGGGTGAAGGCTCACACGGACAGGTATATAACATAAACATGTTACTTTTCTTGTTGAAGCAGTATGTGGTATTGATGAGTTTTTGTTGATGCTTTTGAATGCAGTTTGGTGTGATTAACTATTAATCACATCCTAGAAATTCTTCCCAGCTTAAATAATTGGTTGTTTCCTGGTGCTATCGTTCAATTTTTTGTATCAACTGAGGATAGCTTATTTTGATTTTAGGAAGCATTGATTAGTTACATCATGCTTTCCTTCATAGTATACCAGTGCTTGAAAGGGTGAACTTCTTTTACATACATCTTTTCTTTATTGTTTTTCATTGTCATGTGGTCTAAGACCTGGTATTTCAATGGAGCTGAATGTATCATGACATGCATCTGTGCTACCATCATGCACTGCTTGGACAAACTATAGATTTCTTGAATAGAAAAAAGAAAAAAAAAATGTTGTTGATATTCTATTAGCATCAATAGATCTTAAATTCATGTTTTCGTCCCTCATGATCTCAGATGTACAGAGGCCAGTTAAAGGATGGTTCTTTTGTGGCTATCAGATGCTTAAAAATAAAAGGAAGTCACAGCACGCAAAATTTCATGCCCCATATAGAGCTAATTATGAAACTGAGACATCGCCACTTGGTCAGTGCTCTTGGACACTGCTTTGAGTGTTACTTGGATGATGCTAGTGTCAGCAGAATATTTCTTGTTTTCGAATATGTACCGAATGGCACACTAAGAAGCTGGATCTCTGGTAATTCATTTCAATCTTTCATTCAGTTTCTCAGGATGGAGGATACAGAAGTTGCACTACTTTTAATACTTCATTGATATAAATAAGTCTACATATCTTACAGACCAATTATTTGAAGGGTTCTTCTGAAGCCAATATTGCTTACATGTTGTTCTGAGTAGTAAGCATCATTTGTTGGAATATGAATCCGGGCTACTTCTTAGTCGATACTTCAGGCACTGATTTATCTGATTTTCTACATAAGCCAATGGTTAACTTCTGTCAAATTCTTTTCCATAAGCACTACACTGTAGGGACAACTAACCCACACTTGTTTCCTCCATCCTGAACCTTTTCCTTTCAATTTCATACATTTATGTGATATTTTTTTTAATGTTATATTCTTCTTCTTCTTTTTTTATTTTTATTTTTTATAATTTGGAAGAGGGACATCCCAGACGATCACTTACGTGGACACAACGTATAGCAGCTGCAATAGGCATAGGAAAGGGCATTCAGTTTTTGCACACAGGGATCATTCCTGGTATATATTCAAATAATCTTAAAATAACAGACATTTTACTGGATCAGAATCTTGTTGCAAAAATTAGCAGTTACAACCTTCCTATATTAGAAGAAAGTATGGAACAGGTAAGAAGAAAGTTGTAGTTAATTGGGTTGTCAATTTGATTTCTCGAAGCAACCATTATGAATTGGTTTTCAGCTCAGCTCATCCTTGCAGGGTGGTCAAGGAGTTTCTTCAGGCGGATCCTTAACTTCCAGTGGCGGTTCAAGGTTTGCAATGAAAATTTTAAATGTCTTAAGTTACATACTAGAATAGTGAAACCCTTAAAAGGTCTTCAAGCCAAATAAAAACTTCTTCGAGTAGGCAATCTGCAAACATAATAGGTCAAGAGGTTCATGACTTGTACATAACAGATAAATTTTATTACTTTTGATGATAATCTTAGTCCTTCTGCTTGTTGACACCTTGTCACCTCTTGCCACCTTCACAGAGAGGTCCCGAGCTACATCTAGTTATTATCACCTAAAGTACCCCTACTAATCATATGTAGATTATTCCGTTAACATGTATGCAGTTACATGTAAACTGTAACCATTGTGCTATGTTGCTTGACAGGATGAAGCATGATGACAGGACCGATGTTCACAACTTTGGAGTAATATTGCTGGAAATGATCAAAGGCAGACCAGTGAAGTCTGAGACTCAAGTGGAAGTTTTAGAAGATCAGGTAAAAGCACTCTGCTTTTTGTTATATTTTCTTCAAGCACTCTGTTGTCACTGAAATCAACAAAAGACATGGTTGTATCGGTTCTAGACATTTATCACTTTAAAATTTACTCTATCCTATGACATGGACCTGAACATCATTTAGGGAACCAATTTAGTTAACATATTAGCAGCGTTAGCAGCAATATTGATACAAACCTTGGACAGAAATATATATAATGTTCTCACAAAGCTTATGACACCACCCCACTATGTATTTTGACCTTCCATGGAAGACTTAATACATGGCTAATTTCAACCGCAACTGAACACTAGCTTAACCAATCCCTTCAACCAGTGCGTTTGGATTGTAAGACAGACTTTCAACAAATCAATCCATCATTGAGCTAATAAGAATAACCAGGAACCTCCTACTATCAAGATTCAAAATCCCCGACATAGTCTCCTCACACCAATCACCTTCTCTACCAGGAACCTCCTACTTTGGTCTTACCAGGCCTTTGATTAAACTTAGAATCAGACTTCATTACAAGACCTTCAGGATGGAAAGAACTAATTATATTTAAAATAAAATATAAAGTCATGATGGCGGCAAAGACACAATCAGAGTTTTGGTTTGGTCTTCTTGGTAGATATAAACCTCTATGCTTAGGAGATTTCTTTCAGACTTATTACAACTGGGAATTCAATTTTTTTGGAAAATAATTGTTATTTTTCCCTTTCCTAGAAATCGGTATTTGGTGTATTTGTAGAACAGAAAATGTTCCTGCCCTGCATTATGAATTAGGGGGGTTTGGGAAAGTTATACCACACCCAATCATTTTACATACATTCATTAACACCATGCAGCTACAAGTGGCCCTTACAGCTGATGAAGCAGCTCGAAGAAGCATGGTTGATCCACTAGTTAGGCAGACATGCTTGGATCAGTCCTTGAAGACGCTGATGGAAATTTGTGTGAGATGTCTGTGTAAGGATCCAGCAGATAGACCTTCTATTGAGGATGTTCTGTGGAACTTGCAGTATGCTGAACAAGTTCAGGATGCATGGCAGGGAGGAGAATCCCAGAGCAGTGAGGGCTCTCCGGTTTCACCTTCAATTCCTTCACGCCTCACCTATTAGCGGTGAGTTGCAGGTTCCTTAGCCATATATATATATATATTTTTCCGACTGCAGATAGATGTCAGTTATGGATTAATGCAGAGGGAATGGCACTAGTAAAATAAAAGAAGATTCTGTCAACAGGAGTCTTTTTGTTATGCTAGCTGCTTCATCTCCATCCTGCCTAATGCCCCAATCATGTTGCCTAAAAGCTTTCCGTTTCCTTTGTGATCCTTGAGAATCCACGCCATAGCTAGCTATACAAAGACAATTGATGGTTGTAGAGCACATCCTTCACATTGCTCATATTAAGGGAGTGTAAACAATGACTTTATAGGTTACTGAACCCATCAATTGAGATTTATTGGTTTCCAAATCCAACAGAAAAGGAGTGTAAAGAATCACTTTAATTTTGACCGTCTATATATACATCTTGTCACATTATTCATAATTAATTAATGTTTACGTATGAGTTGAAATCTATGTAGATCAGTAGATAGCTAGAACTTTCCATTGTTGAAAAGGACTCTCAGATGTTTTCTATAATACATAGCAGCATGGTTTGTATTGCCAATAAGCAGACCTACTTTGCCTCCTCCTTTCCGATCCTCTCCCTTGTACAAAACAATCCTAGATTCAAGTTACCCTACTGCACTCCAAGTGAAGTTATCTCGTATTCCCGATTTTCCTGATTCGTATGTCATTAGTGCAATACTTCAATACGGAAATCAAGTAATACAACTTTTAATTAAGGTAACGAATTCTACGAGATATACAAATCGATTTACAAGCACGTATACTACTAGGGGAAGGTAATTAATAGGTTGCAAGATTGCATATAGGCATGTAAATGTGAGTGAGTTTTTTTAATAAGGAATGTAAGTGTAAGTTGTAACCATCTTTTCCTACAAAAGAAAAAAAAAAGGTGTGAGTTGTAACAATGTACTTATGCTTTGTCTTAATTTCAGTGTTAATAAAGGTAAAAGAGGTATGCATGACATGACATGTAACACACCCACCCACCCACACCCATGCACTTTGAGGTTTTATGCATCCCACACGCCACGGGCAATACAAATCTTGTGCCTTTCCCTCCATGATCACAACCTTCTACAACTTCCATACATACAACTATTATTATTATTATTTTACAACTTGGACTTAAAACTAACACCATTATATATATAATATAATTAGCTAATTAATTATCAATTAATTAAGCCAGTAGGCCCTACCCTTTGCTTTTGCACGTGCCCCTCACACACTCCATGCAGTAGACTCGTTTCACTCACTCACTCAATATTTCCCCAACTTCACCAAGCATAACGTCTCTCTCTCTCTCTCTCTCTCTCTCTAAAACAAAGAAACAAAGAAACAAAGAAACAAAGAAAGAGAGGCTTAGCACATTGAGCTTGCCAACTATTTCACGAGACTAACGTGCACTACAGCTAAAATTAATAAAGTCTCTAATATTAATCAAAACCCTTTACCTTCCTATAGCTATATAGCTAGCCAGCCAGCCAACTTGTTATATTAATCCTTCCATTTCCATTCGCTCTTGATGGCTGATCAGCCAGTACACGGAGATCATTGCACGTCCGAAAGCAGAAGAAAGGGCACATCCGGCGGTGCTGGAAGGCCTACTTCTAACACAGAGGCGGCGGCAACGACAAACAATTCTAGTACAAGCAGTACAGTAGTAGTAGGTGGTGCAGCTCCATGTGGAGCCTGCAAGTTTCTGAGGAGGAAGTGCATTAGTGGGTGCATATTTGCACCCCATTTTGGTTCAGACCAAGGAGCTGCACGCTTTGCAGCGGTGCACAAGGTGTTTGGGGCAAGTAATGTGTCAAAGCTTTTGTTGCACATTCCCTTGAACCGCCGCCAAGATGCCGTCGTCACCATTTCTTATGAGGCTCAAGCTAGGCTCGCTGATCCCGTCTTTGGTTGTGTCTCAACCATTCTTGCTCTGCAACAACAGGTTTCATCATATATATTAACCATATTACTAATTAATTATTTAATTAATCATCAAAACACACACACACACATTTACACACCCATATATGTTCTCTCTCTCCAATCAAATTATAGGTCAATTAATGTCATGAGATAAGAGATGATGTTGCAAGTACAAACCAGGCTAGATAAATTTACTTCTTTTTCTTACAAAACTTTCCATACGGGTTTTTGACAATACTTCAACATTGATAGCCACCAAACATTATCAATTGCTCCCTCTACTAGCAGTTTTTATAGGGTCCTGAGTTCAAATTTCATGGACTACGAATGTTCAATAAAACAAAAAACTTCCAAAAATAAAAAATAAAAAGGGAAAACTACAAGCTCTCTCACCCTTTGTTCATAAGATGGCGTTAGTGTTCACATATATAATTGAAGCTCCATGACCAATCTTAAAGGACAGTTACAATATCTATTAATTAATTAGTTAACTGTTGTGTCATTAATGTCCAGGTTGCATCTTTGCAAGCCGAGCTTGCAATGGTGCAAACTCAGCTGATAAACAGTAGATTTGCATTTGCAAATGCCCTTCAGATCAGCTCCCAGCAGCGGCAGCAGCAGCAGCAACAACAGCAACAACAACATGAGCAGCAGCAGAACATGGCTTTGATGTTGCAGCCTGCCTACTCCAACAACTCCTCTGCTTCCACTAATCTCATCAACATGTGCAGCTTCACCTCTAATTTTGACCTTGCAGCCGAGACTGCGCCATCTTCACAAAGCCACCCTCTTCAGCTTTCAAGGCCATCCCAAGACGAAGAAGATGACGAGGAAGAGAGTCAAGTTCCCCTCATGTTCGCCAATGATCGATACACTTGAATAATAAGATAATAACTCAATGCATTCCGTGTTTCTTTCCTTAATATTTCTCTCTTTACAATTGCTTGTATGTAGCTTCTCTATCCATGATCATTATCATAAAACTATACTTCTTTTCTTCTCCCCAATCTATAATATACGTTTACGTTACCTCCTATCCGAACTTGTCGTCCTTCTGCTAGGGCAAATATATAGTCAAATGATTGTAGGTCAATCATACATGCAGAGAGATTAACGTGGCTAAATATATTGTTCCTAACTTTCTTATTTGCATTACTGAGGTTAGTTTTACCTCAAAAACAGTCACTGGAACTCATTAACCAAAATATCACGTCTTACTTTGGAGTTGGGGTAGCTGCAATCGTTGGGATAGCATTCCTCCAGGTTTGGGCCACTTCGCTTTTAGTTCCTAAATGGGGCTGCTAGGCCCAGAACTTGCCTTGGGCGCCACCAACCTTTTTTCTTTTTTCTTCTTAAGAGATGAAGGATGACAAAGTTATTCTTGCACAAAAGTTAATATAAGGGATTATTGAGGAAATAAATTGGATTCAACAATCAAAACATCCATTATGAATTTAGTATCCAAACAATTTACATCAACAGCAGCATTAGACAAAGCTAACCGAAACTCGAAGCAACACGGAATTGGCCCTAAGCTGAAGAGAGAATTTAGAAACACCAAAACCAGCCCTGGTCTGCACAGAAACTTTAAGCTATAGTAGATGAGATGCATGATCACTCTCTTTTCTTTCATTTAATTTCAATATTTGTTTCAACGACCAGTATGCTACATGATCTTTTTGTCAGTGTAGGTGTGTGTAAAAAACCGGTTTCTAAACTCTAAACCCTGAATCCTAGCTAGAGCTGGTACAAAGCTTTGATAGAAGGAATATGATATTGCACATAGTTGAACCACCAAAAGACTCGATACCATAGAGCTATTTTTGTTGAGTTGCATAGCTCCTAATAACCTTGGCCAATTGACCTTAAGGTAGGAAAAATAATAAGATAGGAAGAGGAAAAAACAAGAGGAATCATTTATAAAAGCAGAAAAAGAAACTCATGAGCACAGGCCCACCGTTAACTTTGCAAAATTTGCATCTGCATCCGATTCCGAATAGCAAATTGCAAGTTAAACCGATTACAGATTTCAGTTAAAGTATTATACATAAGTTAACAAACTTATGGTGCTATTTTCTTCTCCTCATTCTCTTTCCCCTTTTCATTTTTACTATTTATTGCACAATCCTGAATGTGCCCCCAACAGCTCCTTTCCCTCCTACATATCCTATAAAGACAGAATTCAAGCTACAGGACTACTTAGTCTAGAGGCAAAAAACTACAATTAAGTCTGCTCTGAGGGCAAAATTCCAAGACAACAAGAGCTCCCACAAAAGCACTGCAACCCCTTAGACCTTTCCCTAATTTCACCATAGCTAAAAGTAAGCTCTTCATCTTCTTTTATGTCTTTTGAAGCAAAAAAGCAAAGACGTGGGAGTAAAGCACCTGAGCTTCTCACCAGTGCTGTGGATAGATTACCACCATCACACGAATGGTTGATGAACCTTGATACATTTCCAACTCTTGTCGCATCAATATTGTATCTTAGACATGCCTTTCTGGATGGCAGATGCTCCCTCACAACCAAAAGAGCCGGGGAAAAATGACCACCTGATGCAAGCTCATCATATATCTGCTGCCGCAATCTTGCTTCTTTGGTTGTCAAGAGTTCACCTGTCTCACCCAAAAAAAAGAACAATTAATAAGTAAAAAATGTTAAAACATACAACCCAACTTGCAGGATGTATACATACACGTGTGTGCGTGTGTAGAGAGAGAGAGAGAGACAGAATGAGATCAAATTCCCATGCATGCATACAGAATACAGATAAACATACATGCAATCATTTGTAGGGCACATGTTATCTAAGCCTCAGAGAACAGGCTTCAGAACGCCATAAGCAAGTATCATTATCCATTTTTATGGATTAGATTTTTCACTTCTAATTTAGGATTTTTCGCATCAAATAAAATTTCAGGGGAGAATCTTGAGCAGCAGCATCTGAAAGCCATTAGTGAATTTTAACCATTTACAACAGTGTGGTCAGACGTATTAGCAGTCTACAGTTCCCCGCACCTCAGTTGATGCAGGGATAAAGAAAGAAAAAAGGACGGCTCCTTAAAACTCTCTTGAACTTCTTCTCTTCTTTCCTTTCCATCGTCCCCAAACACTTCCCTATTCCGCTCCTTAATCTGTTATTGTCAAACTTCAATTTCCTCCAGTCCTGCCCTCCCATCATTCTTTCAAGGTTTTGCCAAACGTATGATGATCCAACAATCATGATTTCTACGTGTTTGGTTCACAGACTACACCCTTTCTGTGTTCCAGATGCCCAAGCAAGTGGGTGCCAGAATACATGATAATTACTCAACAGAAAAGCTGAGTATAGTATTTCCTTTCAGTAATTGCTGCACCAACATTTGTTGATAGGAATATTTCATATCTGAACAATACTTTATCAATCCAACAGGATAACAAGAAAAAAGAGTGATCCTAATCCAATTGGAAAGCTTGTTGTCTAGAAAAATAACAGAACCTTAACATCTACTAATGACAACAAAGTCAAGATATAGTTCAAAATCTGTCTACAGTTCTATTCTATGTCAGCAAAGTCAAAACATTTTTCTCATCTCTAGTCACAACCAATTTCAAATTAACACAAAACACAAAACAACCAATCATACACCGTCAGGATACATACTAGAAACAATTACATTTTACAAGCGCTAAAGTGCTATAACTATCAGTACCAAAAAGATAACACAACATGTCATATACATTATTCAAAACAAAATCCAATTCCTAAATGTGGGTTGTTATTGAAATACCTGCATACTCACAAACAAACCGACCCTTTGGAATGAACTGGTCGGCATACAAACTCCACCCTTTTCGCCCATCCCTCAGAATCGTCAACTTAACCTCAATCCCTCTCTGAGTCAACCTATTGCCACAATCCAACCCACACGCACAACTCGGCCCACACTCTGCAACGACGTCGTTAAAGCCACCAAAACACGGACACCCATCACCCCCAACTCCCTCTTCCCCACATGCCTCGCATTCACACCCATACGCACACTCTCCCGACTCGTCCACGAAACGCAGCGTTTGAACTCCAAGTCCAGCCACCGAGTTCGATTTGTGTGCAGAAGAACTGGAGCCCCAAGATTGGCGCCCTAAAAATTGAGAAGAGGAAGAAGGAATTTGAGATGGGGTGTAGATGAAGTAGGCATATGGGTGTTCATCGACGGAGTTGTGGAATGGAATGGGATGACTCTCGAAGGCTCTGGAGGCGTCAGAGGCTCGGCGGAGAGTGATGGACTTAGAGATTGTGTGGAGGGTGGAGCAGGTGAGAGAGATGGTGGCGAGTTCTTGTGGGGTCAGCCATGAAAGGACTAGCTCTGAGCATTGGAGGAGGAGGGAAGGAGAGTGGTTGCGTTTGGATGGTGGTGACTGGGTTTGCTGCATCCTTCGAAGAAAAAGATTTTGATAAGAATACGAAGACTATGTTGCTATTGCTATCAATATAGCGGGACGATATCAAACGATATGATGGGTCTCTTTGAGAATAAATTAACCTTCTATTCTCTAAGTATTTAAGATAAAGAGTACATATTTCTGTTGGTCCTTTTTCCGTCAGGCGCTCCTTCTACCAGACGTGGGGTTGGCTTGCTCGGAGGAGTGGGGAGTTCGTCGGATCAACACCGATGCCCCGATTGGATCTTCTCGGCTCGCGAAGAGGATTTTCTCAATCTTCAGTACAAAATTGAAAGTTGAATCGAGTTGGACCCTATTCTTCGATTCTTCCTTACTCTAATTCGTGTATTGCTTTGTAGGTCTGCCACTATTCGGTATGAGACCAGCCTAATAGACTTGGTGTAAGTGAGATAGTGAGCTATTCCTTTGTATTTGCGCCTTGTTATGAACCTCTGCTCAAGCCACCGTGCTACAGGAGGGTACTGGCCTGGATTCTTTCTTTCATGTGTGTCAGCTCGACAAGTATGAGCGATACCTAGTCAAGTAAGGGGAAAAACCGAGATCGTGGTTAGTAATACCCTGTTTAGGTTTAGCAACCTGATTTGAAACTCATGTAACCCTTGGGCTAGGTCAATAGTCAATTCGGGCCCAATGATGCAATTTGGGCCCAATCAACTTTCTATCTCTCAGACTAATATGGCCCTATTCAGACTCAGAGCCCTCCTTTGGGCCCAAATGATAAGTTTAAAAGTGTGAAAGCAGGAAATTAAGTTAACCTATCAAGACATTTATATAAAAGCGATTAAATGACAAGTGTTTAATGAAATAGTTAAAATAGATTCTGCAATCTCTCTTGTTTGATCTTAGTTTAATGATAGGAGGAAGTTAAGAGTTCTTAATTAATCCATTTGACTAATTCGAAATATAAATTACAAAATACAGAGGGACTGGAGATTTCTCTATCCAGTCGAGCGAGTACATGAATTCAAACTGATTGTTTTAAAAAGAAAATCATACCATGAAGATGGCAGAACAACAAAAGATAAACGCAGGAGTTGTCGACTGGTTATCTGGAAATTAAGCAGGCTGGTTTGAAAAGATCTTGAGTTTTTCAAGTATTTTCGAGACGTTGCGTCTAGTTTGGAGAGAGAGTCATCTTCTGCTGTGGTGGACCTCCTTATTTATAGGCAAGGAGAGAGCTTCAAATGATGAAGGCTGAGAGAGGATATTTGGCTGCTGCCCGAAGTCAGCTGTTGATTCGCTGATCCGAACTGGTTCATAGGTGGGATGACGGAACGTTTTTGACGAGAACTGTTGGTCCCTTGTGATAATCCTCTGACTTGAGTCCCTTGTACTCTAAAATCTGGTTGGCAACTCGGTCCTTTTTTGGTTCTGGTGGCTTTTGTACAGCTTATTTTCTTGCTAAGCGAGAAGGTGGTCAAATCGTCATTAATGGTGACAATCTCCTTCAGACCCTCATGTGGGTCAATGTATAATGGTTATCAATTTTTTTAACTTTAGCGTGACTCAAAAGTCTGGGCTTTCACTAACTTCTTCTATACTGACAGCCCTTTAAGTAAAGGGGTTCCTTTGGTTTTTAGAAAAAGAAAAAGGTTGCTGGGCCTGGGCCTTTAAAATATATATATATATATATTTTTTTTTTGCGAAGTGAACCATTTTTGGTCCATTCTCCAAAATTGGGTACAAACAATTTCTAATCTCAATCTCTTTTTCGGGTGATTCTTCAGTGCATGCGTATATTAAGTACATGCAAAAATTCAAATTTTGAGAATATAATTAAAATAGAAATGCAACCAGCGAAAGGGGATAACCGGTTACTAAAAGTTAGAGAAAAAAAGAAAAAGAAAAAAGAAAAGACAGGTGAAAAGAAGGGATTCTTGAGTGAGATTTGGCATTTTCCTAAAACCAAATCAATGGGGGTTATGCTTCTTCTTCTTAGGAAATTGTAAACCCTAAGTTGACAAGGTGTGTAACGAAGAACCCAGCTTATCCTCTGCATGTCCCTGGTTGTTTAGATCCCGTTGTTCGTTTATGGAGCCAAACTTTGACTTGTATAACAAGTCAATTACGGCACATGAAAAAACTATGAGGATTGGTCCAAGTGATTTTGAAAGAATTATGGGTTACAAGGACGGTGGATATGGTGTTAAGACTAGTGGGTGGTGCAAAAGGTCGGGCGGAAGCACAACTAGAGAAGTGTATGTTGGGAAAGGCGGGAGGATATGGTTGGGTGAAGTTTGGCAAAGAATTGAGGAAACAGTAAAAGTGGACGATGAATTCCTAGTCGGATTTGTTTTATTTACACTGGGGACTTTGCTATGCCCACCATCAGCAGAAGAAAGTTTGAGTCTGAATTTCCTAGTGCCTTTGAGGGACACAAAGACAATAAAATAAAATAAATTGGGCTACGTTTTGTTATCAGTGTTTAGTGGACGATGTGCCCTCATGGAACGAGGCTGGTGAACCTTATGTTGCCAGCTGTATGTTATTTCTTCAGGAGCTTTATCTTGATTCCATTGTGCATGACATAATACATGTTGACAAGTCAGTTTGTCTTGGAACAGTATGGGGAGAGAAAACATCAAAGAAAGTGATTATGTGGGTGAAGTCGAAAGGTGGTTTTGAAACTAACAAAATTTGTGTTCGATGTAGGGATGTTATTAGTAGAAAGGACTATGAGGTAAGTCGTGAAGGAGGATGTGTGGATGAAATTGCAGCTTTGCAAAGGGAAGTTGGTGTATTAAACGAACGGGTTGACAAATTAGAAAGGAAAAGGAAAAGGAAAAGGAAAAGGAAAAGGAAAAGTGAGATGCTGGAAGCACGCAATGTGCGATGGGCTGGACTGTTGGGAGAAGTAGAAGGCCTTGAAAATGATGGCAATCCCACGGAAGAAGGAGTACTTGTTCCAAAGAATAGAATTGGAGCTTTGGTGGATGACAATGATCAAAGTTTGAAGGTATGACATGAGAATTGAACCTAAAATAAATGTAAACAAGTACTGTATGTTTTTTATTATTCAAAATTGACTTTGAAATGAAGGTTGTTGTTGAGCAAGATGGAAAACGAATATTGGTACGACAGTTGAGGTCACAAAATCGTTGAAGCCAAGTACCTGCGCTACCATAGAAAAGGAAAAGGGATATGATGTGGGTGCAAAGCCATCATTCAACATTCAAATAAACAAAAGACAGAGGTTAGCAATTGGTTTGTTCAAAGAGCTACGAAACCTTGAAATGGACGACAAAGATATCAAAGTGTTGCAATTCGTTTTCAGCCATGATGGTGATAAGAGGTATTCAACGATTATGCACACCAAATGATGAGTTTATTCTTTAATTTAGGTGTAGAATAGTTGACTTGCGTAAGAATTGGAATAATTAATTTGTTCTGTGTATTGTGTTTCATGGTTCAAATTGTAAACTTCATAACGTGAATCTTGTGTAGTATGATTGTTGTCGATAATGAAAGACATCACCTAACACGAGGCAACATGGAGTGTCTTGGTCCTTGTAAACCTATCATCGGTGAGGTATATAATACGAAGCATGTTTTTCATATACATAGTAGAAGGAATGCCTAACTTGATCCTTGTACTTTGTTTTAGATGCTGACAATGGTGATGTTTTATTTGCATGATGTTGACTCAAAAAAGGCTTACATTCCCCTTAATTTCTGTGTACATTGAGTTTCGTCGGTTTCCCTTCGTTAACCCTCACTACTACAAAAATTGCAATAGACGACGGTAATCCACCGTCGTGTATTCGATTTTTCAACCATCGTGAAATCCACTGACGTCTTTTGATGCATAAAACCACGACGGTAAATCCCCGTCGTCTATTATTCGTAAAGACGACGGTTCTTTCTCAAAACCGTCGTTTATTTCATATAATAGACGACGGTTTTTTCAAAAAAACCGTCATCTTTACACCTAATAGACGACAGTTTTGAGAAAAACCGTCGTCTATTATATGTAATAGACGACGGTTTTGAGTAATAACCGTCGTCTATTATATGAAATAGACGACGGTTTTGAGAAAAACCGTCGTCTATTAGGTGTAAAGACGACGGTTTTTTTTTTTTAAAAGTATTGTGTTTTATTATATCCAAAGACGTCGGTTTTGTTCAAAAACATCGTTGATTGTATATAAAGAAGACGGTATGGTGTTAAAAGAGGTCATTGATAATGTGTACAGACGACGATTTTTCCAATAAAACCATCGTTTTATTATCTTTAAATTTGTCATCTAATAAGTTCCCAAGCTGTTACATTTTTAGTTTTTTGTTTCCTATGATTATATACAACAATTTAAACTAGAAAACCAATTATAATGCTGTATTAATGAATACATACACTCAAAAATTATTTCTTTCATAAAACTTGATGATTCAATAGTTATTACATAGTCAACCAATTTTTGTTCTATTACATACATACTTCCTACCTATAATTAGAAATAATGGAGCTCACAAATTCTGCTAATTTGATTTTAACTTCATCAATTTGTTCTTTGGTGTATGAGTTGGCTTTGCCTTCTTGCACATTTTCCAAGCTGCTTTATTCCCCTCCCAGCAATATCAGCAACAGGTTATGTGCAGATCTGAAATCATAGTTGCAGATGATTCTCAATTAACAAAGAGGAAAATCATTTTCTTTTATAACTTTTGTTTTGAAATATATAACAAAATGCAAACCATTGATGACAACAGTTACAAATTGGACTAACACTATTTCACAATGAAGCAACAGTAACCTGTTCAGATATTTCATCAATAACCTTCTTGTCACCAACACCATCAAGAATTACAGTGTCATCTTTTGAATTTGTGACCTGTAGTATTACCCTATTCGTTAGGAGAGTGGAAGACAAACAAGATATGGAAAAATATCATTAAATCGAATGGGAAACTCCATTAAAAATTCTCCTCATCAAAGAACTACATGTCATGGTTAGACTGACAACAACGCAAACAAAACCTCAAGTATATCAAAGCTCACCTTTTTGCAAGTGCCGAGCATATAGCAGACTGATGAGATAAGCAGTCCAGCTTTCCACCAACCCATAACAAAGCTGAAATAGAATCCCATATAGGAAACCCAGTTGGGAAAATGAATATTGCAGTGTGAAAAGCACTTGAGGAACCTGCATTAAAAATTCCATTAAAACCAAATTAAGATATATAAACATAATTAGCTACACACATTAAAAATCAACTTGGTAAAAGTAAAGATTGCTAGAAACAGTGAAAAGAAGAAGGGTATCTAGGATTTACCATATCCAGGGTTGTAGCTTGCATTGAAACGACGCTGAAGGTGGGGGCGGTTGAGGTGCGCACATATCATCAATGTTCAGCTTCAGTGCCTGCACAACTCTAGCTGGGACAAGAACTGTCGAGCAACCTGTAAAACACAAGGACAGAAAATTATAAATGAGCCCACCAAAATAAATTCACAACTGAGACCATATAAATGCCTTCGAAAACTTAGAACAATACCCAGATCTGAAAAAACAAAAACAGAGCAACCCATTAAATAAGCTTCAACATCACAGCAACCTATACCCAGAAAATGTTAATGATGTGACCAACTAACTCCAATGAAGAAGAACACTAATTTTGCTTGTTGGGTTTTGCTTGAAAACTGAAAAAAAAAAAAAAAAAAAAAATTGTTGGGGTTGCTGCTCAGAGGGGCGGCGGGAACTGGTGGGGAGGGCTTTCTTGGAGGTCCCAAGAGGCCTCTGCTCTGGTCGATGCGCATCTTCGCTACTTCCCCTACAGCCGCATGCAGCAGATCCGAAGTGGCCGGCGGCGAGTGGGCGTTTGGACTTCCACGGCACGAGCCTAGCCCACAGCCACAGCCACTCCCAGCTGGGCACAGCGTCGATTGGGGTGAACCGAAAACGACCTAGCTCTGCAGAAAGAGAACCCCAAATCAGAACCATCATCAAAACAATTCGTTTAGAAGCCAAAAGAGGGGAAAAACCCAAAAATTACTTCGTCGTCCTCATACCTTTGAGTTGTCAGAACCGAAAGCAGAGTCAGAGTGCTTCAACTCTTTCACGAGCGTCGAGTGAGCCATTTGGCACGAATTATTAAACCAAAAATCAGAGGGCTCCATTCTTATTTTCACTGTTTCTAGATCTGATACTAATCGCATCGGACACGAATTATTAAACCAAAAATCAGACATCGAAAACCCTAACCCCCCAAAATTAATTGATAAAAACTAGTTCAAATTGAAGAACCCTAAATTGATGCATACAATAAACCATAGCTAGAGAGAAGAAGAAGAGGAAGAGATTGTGACCTCATATGCCAGCGAGCTCAGTGTCGACGGCATCCAAGGGGCTTAAGTGGCCTAAAACGTTAAATTGCAAACTCCGACTCCTATGCCAGCAAACTTGGTGAGGACGACAGTGAACATTATAGAGATGAGTGCTTCAGAGGTGAGAGGGTTGAGGGAGATCCAGAGAGTTGTTGAGGGTTTCCAAAGGAGAGAGAGATTTTTTCGAGCGATGGGGAGAAATCTGAAAAATTTAAGATCGCGAATTCACTTAAGTGCCTCTTTTCGTTTAGCGCATTTTGAAAGACGACGCTTGTTAATTGACAAGCGTCGTGTTTTTTAAATCAAACCCATTTTAGCAGTGTGTAAGATAATATATAACGACGGTTTTATAAAACTGTCGTCTTTTAAAATATGACGACGGTTTATAGATGCAATGTCGTCTTTTTTGTGTCGTTGTTTAACTATTTTGTAGTAGTGCCTGTATTCTAAGTATGGTTCTTCATATTGCAGAGTCAGGTTTTGGAATGTGCGGTAGTAGTAGGGATATTTCAAAACTAATATCAAGGATACGGACACAAAAATATATGCAAGATTTTATACGTGCTGCGAAATTGGTTGACACTATTAGATTGTATTGTTAACAATATTGTTACTATATATATATATATATATATATTTGTCACCGCCTTATAACCATCCTATTTATGCAGGCATTTATCACAATAGAGGACAAAGCGAACGGTCATTTGTTCCTCGTGGTAGTCCTCTTGGATTTGCAACGTGTTGATATATGGGATAGTATATCGACCCCCATAACTCGGAGGGGCCGTAATATTCATGAGATGGTATTTTCATTGTGGAATTGGGAAATGTTACCCAATTGCAAGTGCAAACTACAATCTTTAAACTCTCAGAAGTAAAAGATTACAAGTAGATACTACAAAATGCAACAAACTCTAAAAGAGTTGATACACTTATTACAACACAAAAACTAAAACATACAAGGTAAATCAAAAGTTGAAACCCAAATTTGCAGAACAACCCAACAAAAACAACAAAGGTAGCCACGTTGTCCCCAAGCAAATCAACGTGGGGAGGAGATGCGAGGATAAGAGAGGGAAAAGTAGGGGAGGGGATGGAGATTTGTGCGTCAAAGAAGAGAGGAGGAAGAGAGGAGACGGCAGGAGGAGGAACTATGACCTCCTCCCCCCTTAAGGTCTGTGCAGTGCTCGAGAGGTTGTTTTAGGAGATGGCTAGGGTTCAGTATGAGTATTTGAGGATTTTAATGCAAAAAATGAAAAGAATCCCCATTTTGGCTCTTTTATAGGCCCTGTGTCTTGAGGAGTTTGAGATTGAGTGAACTATCACTCCTTGGCCTTAGTGTTTGATACAAACACTCTAAGTACAACCATTGCATCAAAAGAACTTTTATTCCTTTGAAACACATGTGGGATGAATTATTATTGTTGTCATTCACTTTTAATAAAATTTCCAGCCTTTTTTTTTTTTTCCTTGTACTTTATTTATTTATTTAATAAAAATTATCATTTCAACAGTGTTTCAGTATTCTTCGCCACCCTGCTCATATTGTCTGCACAAGGTTGGCCAGGATCCCTAGCCACCTACCCGACTTGTCTACACAGGGGGTTGGCTAGTTTCCCCTCCCCGACCGTCTTTGGATTTAATGATATTCCCATATACCCATTGGTGGGTGATTACAGGACATATGCACTATGCGGACGGTCGTAGGTATGTATTTCATGTTAAATGTGTGGTACATATGTGTTTGGATGTACAATGATAAACTCATTGAATAGTTAGGTACATAATTTCAGGGCATGATATTCAATTATATAGCTTGTTGAAATCAAGGTAAAGAATGATTCTAGAATTTTATTAATAGTTTCACTTTGAACATTTCTGTATTATCTTAATTGTGATGTGTGGTAGAAATAACTACGTGTGGCTTGATCCCCCAATAAGGGCACGTAGGAAGTTTATGATTTGTTTTAAATGTTCAGTTATGTCAAGATGTTTTTGCTGACTTAGGCAGATAGACTTGGTCCAAGACTTTCGACCAAGATTCGAAGCAGAGGAGAAAAGGATGAGTTAACACAAAGGCAAACAACTTGAAAGATCCCAAGGAGATCAACCAAGGGCCAATAGGCAAGGAGGAGGACATGACCCTGCTAATCAGACCAGGATGAGCATTCGTTCGAGGCTAAGCCCACATACTAATGTGCATTCAAGGCTGGGGGCACAATCCGATGTCTATGCTCACTTGGGTCTGCAGGGAAATATCCACTTAAGGTAGGCTCGCGAGGACATCAGCCTCGGAGCCCCCCGCATAGGGAACGTGAGGGAAGACACTCGCTTGCTCATATTGGAAGAGCAGATTCCAAACTACATGTGGCAAATGGCCGACCCTTCACAAGCTCAATCCTCCAATACGCCACGCCAGCAACCGAAGAGCACAAACCCCGTCAGCTGATGAGGAAGTTGACCAATGACGCCAACACCAAAGACGTCCTCAGCCAGAACTGCAAGCGATATGAATGGAGAATTTTGAGAAGCTCATGAATGATCGACTTTGCAGCCTTAGGGTCGGAGGAGATTTAGAAGACGCCATATACTGAGAAGTAGACCAAGTGAACTCTTCACAGTTCACTAACGAGATCAAGCAGCCAGTTCCAAGGAGATTCCGATCCCGAGAGCCATCTTAAACACTTTAAGAGTGTCATGATACTTCACAAATGTGACGAAGCACTCATGTGTAAAGTGTTCATTATGACCTTGGGAGGGGTAGCCCAAGATTGGTTTCATACCTTGGCACCCAAGACGATTAGCAGCTTCAGAGAGTTAGCCCTCGACTTCATGAAGGAGTATACTTCCTATCGGGAGATCAAGAAGCAGGTTGACCACCTCTTCAACTTGAAGAAAAAGCACAATGAGTCTCTCCAAGACTACACCATTAGGTTTAAGGCGGAAAAATCCAACATTGTGGGGTTCGATAATCGAATCACATCCTCTGAGTTCAAGAAAGGATTGTTGATCGAACATAACTTATACTGTGAGTTAAGCATCACTCCCAGGCAAACCTTTGCTGATGTCTTCGCAACAGCAGAACGTTATGCACTTTGGGATGACGATCGAATCCCCGCGAATAAGTCGTCAAACAAGCTGACTAGTCACCAAAGGGAGCAGGATAGAAAAATACCGAATCGTACCATGCGAACGAAGGAGGAAAATGCAAAGGAAAATCCAAAACATCAAATCCTGGCTTTGGTGAAAGACAAATCATGGCTGAAGACACCACCGCCTCTGAAATCTGATCCTGCCACAAGGGACACCTCCAAATATTGTGCCTTCCATGGAATACATGACCACTATACTGGCAATTGCACGTCTTGGAAAATACATCTTGAGGAGCTGGTAAGAGATGAAAATTGCACCGAATTTGTGGTGAAGAAAGCTTTTCATCATATCGAGGATCGTGATGCAGCTAAAGAACCTCCATAAAAAGTCATAAGGATCAACACAATCCTAGCTAACTCTAGAGAGACAAGCAAGGAGAAGAAAAAGAAGATTGAGTAGGTAACTATAATCTCCCAAGTCCACACCAATTACCCAACAGTAGAGGACGATCCCGTTATAGGCTTCCAGAAAAAGACCAATTCGAACTTGATCTGCCACACAATGATGCCTTGGTCATTAGCATCCAAGTTGCACAAGCGATAGTCGACCGAATCCATGTAAACGAGGGCAGTGCAGCCAATATACTGCAATACTTAGTTGTCTAATAGATGGGCATGGAAAACAAGATCAACAATCCTACCAGGCACAGACCTTTATGATTAGCTCACAGACCTTTATGATCATCAACAAAATCTCCCCCTACAATGGCATTTTGGGCAAACCATGGATTGGCAAGATCAATGCCATAACATCTGTTACTCATCAAAAGATACGTTACCCCATCCTGGGGGGCGGCATCGGGCATATCAACTTCGATCAGGCAATGGCTAGAAGATGTTCAGCCCAAGGTTTGAAGGAAAGCAAGCAAGCCTAATTCATTCTCGTAAGTCGAGCAGACCAGAAGGGAAAAGAACAAGCCAATGAGGCGGTGGATTTCATTCCCGTAAGTCTAGCCGGCCATAAGGGAAAAGAAACAACCACTCTTCAATAGCAATTAAAAAACCCGGATCATGAAGAAGGATGGAGGCCCGAAGAGGATATCGAATTGATAGATCTTGATCCTAACAAGCTAGAAAGAAAAGCATGGATCGACTCGAGCCTTAGCAAAGAAGAAGAAGTGGAGCTGACCACCTTCCTCCATAACAACAAAGACGTGTACGCATGGTCACTATTTGACATGCCTGACATCTACCCACAAGTCATCTGCCATAGGCTCCATGTCAACTCAGCCAACAAACCAGCCACACAAAAGAGACGCAACTTCGCTCCAGAACTAATTGCCATCATCGAAGCCGAGATAGATAAATTCCTAGTGGCCGGCTTTGATGATCTCTTACTCTGAATGGCTGGCTAACGTTGTTCTGGAGGCAAAGAAGGGCCAAGGGAAATGAAGGGTATGTGTAGACTACATGAAGCTCAACAAAGCATGCCCAAAAGACAGCTTTCCATTGCCAAGGATTGATCAGTTCATGGATTCAACCTCTGATCTACCAGAGGCTCGTGAAAAAAATCTTCAAGGAGTAGATCAGAAAAACCATTGAAGTCTATGTCGATGATATGCTGGTCAAAGCTCCTCAACTAGCAGATCATATCAAAAATCATGTCGAAACCTTCAACTTACTCCGAAAATACCGAATGAAGTTGAATCTAATCAAGTGAACATTTGGAGTCTCATTTGGCAAATTCCTGGGGTACTTAGTTACCCAAAGGGGTATCGAGGCTCACCCCAACCAAATCAAGGCCATTCTCAAGATGAAGTTCTCTTCCACCACGAAAGAAATTCAAAGCCTCACAAGCAGTGCAGCAATACTCAACCAATTCCTTTCAAAATCTACCAACAAGTGCATGCCATTCTTCAAAACCTTGAAGGAAGGACAAATAGACAAATGAGACGAAGAGTGTGAAGCAACTTTTCAAGACTTAAAGGCATATCTCATTTCACCTCCCATGCTTTCGAAGCCTCAACCCAATGAAGACATGTTCATCTACCTAGCAGTGTCCAGCTCGGGAGTCAACTCATACCTCATCCGAGAAGAGTTGGGGGCACAACTACCGATATTCTACATGTCAAAGGCTCTCCTCGATGCAGAGACTCTCTATCCAAAAATGGAGAAACTCATTTTGGTCCATGTAGTTTCCGCGAGAATGTAGCTCACCGAATTATAATCATGGCCGAATTTCCTTTGAGATCGATCCTTCATAGCCCCGATGCCTCTCAACAACTCATGAAATGCACTATCGAATTGAGTCAATTAGATATCGTCTACCAGACAAAGACTGCTATAAAAGCTCAAGCCTTTATAGGACAGTTCGAAAGGAAATGAGAACTCCTCTGCAAAACCTAACCAACCCAAAGACATGTGGCAGTTATGTGTAGATGAAGGGTTGTGGCAGTTGTGTGTAGATGGAGCATCAAACAACAAAGCTATCACACTTGGCTTCTCGGCCTCAAACAACAAAGCTAAATACAAGGCATTGCTCGTTGGACTGTGCTTAGCAAAAGAATTGTCAATCAAAAGGTTAGCCTTTTTTTTTTTTTCATATTCCCAACTCATCACTAATCAAGCCTCAAGGGAGTACATGGCAAAACACCCAAGAATGATCCAATACCTCGACAAAGTCCAAAATTTTTTGAAGGCATTTCAGAACTTTACCATCCAACAAGTTTCTCGAGCAAAAAACACTTATACAGATGTGCTGGCAAGCCTAGGATCAACGATGGACACCTAGTTCATGCACTCCATCTCAGTCGAGCACCTGTTTGTGCCTAATAAATTACGGCCATGAACTGACCGAAGGAGCCCATTTTCTCGGCCCTGGCATTTGCTCAAACGCAGCGTTTCGCTAAGATATTTGGCCCTCCTGAAGACAAAAGAAAGTTGCTAAGGTACGATCATTGATCGGTGCATAATTACATGTCATTTTGTATCCTTCTAACTTATGATTTGGTTATGTTTTTGAGTTAAACTTGTGCTTTTAATAAGTGTTGTGTTTGTTTCAATGTAATAAGCTTGAGACTCATTAAATGCATTTTGGAGACAAGTTGGCTCATTGGTGTTTGCAGATCAGTCAACTTCACGGATTGGACTGTACTTGCTCAAGAAGAACCAGATAACGAGCCATACATCATTGGAAAGATGTGGAAGTCTAGTTTCTGGATAATTTTAGGGTTCATGATTCCGAGTCTTCTAGAGAAAGTTATACAAGTTTTGGCAACTTAAGGTCAAATTCTACAGCATCTGCGTTACTGGGCCAAATAACACATTTGAAGGGCTTTCCGATTTTTCCTTGAGCTGGACTGCATATGCTTGGAAAGATAATTCAAAGAGCTTCAAGATCCATAGTTTTCCAGATTTTGTAGGAGGGAAGATCAAGCCCAAAACAAGCCCACAAGCTAACTGCAATGAAGTCAATTCCAGTCTATTTTCGGCAGTCCACTTGCAAGGCCCAAAACATACACTTGTATTGCTCAGATGGGTATACATTCTTCATACAAGTTGTTCCAATGGGTGTCTAGTATAACATATCCAAATTTCAGCCCAATTGAACATATCTAGAATCCTCAGCCCGTCCAACACTGAACCCTGCTCAGGAGGATTCGTTTTTCCAGCAACACATGTGCAACAGCAAAAGAACTTTATTAGCCAGCCACAAAGACTAGCAGCACATGGGTTGGCAGCAAATAAAGAGCCAGACCTCCATGCTAAAAGAAGAAACCAGCAATCCCATGTGAAGAAAGCTTGAGGTGCAACAAAAGAAGTATGGGATGGAATTGATTTCCAACCACACTAACATAGACAAGATGAAGTGGGAGTTATGGATTGTATTCAAAGAGGAATGGTGGTGTTGGAATTCATCAGGATGTTCCTCCCTCTTAACCCTATAAATAGAGAAGTCTTCAAGCTTCATAACACACCCCAAGGGGGGGAGCTCTCAAACACTTCTCTAGAGCTCCCTTCCCTTCTCTCCCTCAAATTCTCTTAGTTTCCTTTCAAGTTGTCAATTGTTGTAACAAAATGATTTTACTAAATTTTCCTTCAAGTTTTCTTAGTTCCACTTTACTTTTATTTGTAATGTACATTCTTTATTAAGTATTCAAGTTTAATTAGTTTCCAAGTTTCAATTATGGTTTTTGTTCTTATTCATTATGCTTATAAGTTAATATGCTAGTTTGAATGATTGATCACCATTTAGGCTTGCATGTTAGCTATCTTGGTTTGAATTAAGAGTAGACACCATGCTTTAATTCGAATTGAACTATGAATAGGAAGAGTATGTATGGACATTCGATAACAGGGATTAGATACATGCTTGGTTGTTTAAATTGTTCTTCTATGCTTAATGGGTTCCTAATGCTTAATTTTAGGTTAGACAACAAATGATCAAATTAGGGAATTAGGAACACAAGGTTATGACCAAACACCATGGCTTAATCATACTTTAGCTAGAATCAATCCGTTAATCTAATTGAACTTGGGAACTTATCTACTTGAGTTATTTTCTTTTCTTTCTTTCTTGTTTTATTTATTTTCTTTCTTGTTCTTCTGTTTTGTGTAGGAAAACTGAATTGGATTATTCAATCACCAATCCCTATGGAATCGACCTCGCACCTACATATGTTATACTACCGAACGGCTCGTGCACTTGCGAGTATCACAAGTTGAAGATGCAGCTGAATCCATTTTGGTGCAGCTGAATCGACGCAACAAGTTTTTGGCGCCGTTGCCGGGGATCGGTAACATTGCTTGATTCTATTTGGTTTTCCTACTTTTTATTTATTTTTCTTTATAATGTTTAAAGTCTACTTAGTTCTCTATTGTTCATTCCTAATCCTTTTAATTCCATTTCAAGTTTGTGTGTTGGTTTTAGCAATTTGTGACAGCTTAATAAAAATGGAGAGAGATGGCAACCTCAATCATAAGAATGGGAAGTGTGGAGCAATGGGAGAAGGCGACCTCCAAGTGCATCCATGCTCGACCTAATCGCTTCAAGGGGGAGCATTTCAATCCTTTATTTTCTTTGAATTCTGTTTATTTCCGTAGTTGTTTTTACCTTTTGGTCCACGTTGAGTTCTTTGTTTTTCTGTGCTGAATCCAACCATATAAAGAACGTAAAAGTTGGACTTATGGTTGGAAAGTTATAGCCTAAAAACTGAACAGAGGTCGAAGCTGAAAAACATAGAAACGAATCTGTCCAAATGGTGATAACTAGATGATAGAAAGTGCTGTTTGTGTTTTTCTTTGGTTTCTTGGTTTGTTTCTTTTAGTACAACAATTTATTTCGTTTGTTTGAGTTTGTTTAGAGTACTTAGTTCATTTTCGTTTATGGTTTGTTGTTTCATATTATCTTAATTTGTTTTTGTTTCTTTTTCTTACGAGAATATCTTTAAATTTTATTATTTTTTTTTAAAAAAAAAGATTTTTCATATGAGCTGACTTATGGTAACTCCAGTAAGCACTTCCGTCAATACAGTGTGTAGGAGTTCTTTAGGCGACACCTTCGGTGTCTAAGAAGTTTGGGTTTTAAGCGGGACCATTGTGACCCCTCCAACCTTCCCGGATCCCCTGGCTGTGTTTTCTAAGGCCCTTAACTGGTCATCCGTGAGTTGCTTGTATATTCGTGTGTTTTTAAATTAAGTTTTTTATTTTATTTTTGTTTTCTTTCTTTTCTTTTCTGCTGAGTCTTTGTTTTTGTTTTTGTTTTGTTAAGTTAGTTTATGTATTTATTTACGTGGTATGGCTAGTTAGTTTTTTTTCTCTGGGTGTTAAAAACAAACTTTATTTCACTTCAAACATTGCATTAAAACAAAAAACAAAAAAACAAAAAAAAACAAAAAACAAAAAAATAAAAAACAATAAAAATAACAACAACTTCTTCTTCTTCTTCTTCATCTTCATCTTCATCATCTTCATCCTCATCATCATGGCTTGCCTCTATTTTCTCGCACTTGTAGAATCTGCAGCAGCTCTACATGGTCTTCATTTCTCTTTTGGAGCATTTCTACATGCTGGTTGGCACTGTAGAGCCGCTTCTGCAAGTCCGCCACCTGAGCCTTCAAGGAAGCTACTTCCTCAGTCAGCGCTACACACTCCTGTGTCCTTGCTAGTAGGCGCAAGCCTAGATTTGTGGCGGAGACCGCGTGTTGCACAGTTAAAGTGTGGGACTCCTCCACTGCCACCTTGTCCGACCGCTGTGCCACATGCAGATGAACCGCCGGTGTGAGCCTTCTCACAGTCATGCCTTCCGGCAGTTCCGTGATGATATGAAGAGTTTGGGAAGACAGGGTTTGGAGGAGCCTTTATCTGGGCATTCGGTGGTGCAAGGGACAACTCAAGGTTGAGGTCATCAATGAGCATAGGTGAGAATGCCATTGTTTTGTTTCTGGATGTTTTTGATGGTTTTCCTTGAGTTTGCAGGAAGAAATACAGGGTATCATCCGCTTGCAGAGGCGTGGTTTAAATAGACATATGCTGATGAGGGAGCCAACACCATTTTGGATTTCCCGGGCATGCTCGACCTAATCGCTTCAAGGGGGAGCATTTCTACTTTCACTTTACCTTTTTTTTTTTTTTTCCTCCGTGTTTTCTAGTGTTTTATGTTTTTGCCCGTTACTTTCATTTTCTAGTGCTTTGTGTTTTTGCCTTTCCCTTTCGGCTATCATCTTTGTCTTATTTTAGTTAGGGAAATGTGTTTTCTTTTCCGTTTGTCGTCTTTGTTTTATTTTAGTTGGGAAGTGTGTTTTCTTTTTCTTTTTCTTTCTGCAACCTTACTCTTTTATTTCCGAAACAAAAACAACCAAAAATAAAATAAAAATAAAAACATCAATAATGCAGTAGGAATCATTTCTTCACAGTGCTCGGTGTCTCGACCATTGGAGCTTTGAGTTTGGCCTATGGCTGTCCTCTTCTGGATTTTCACGCACAGCCTCTTGGGGCTCATCACTTGAGCTCCCAAAGATCGCAATCTTAGCTTGAGCGTAATTACTCTCGCGATCTGCTTGCTTGCGTTTACCCGGTCGGTCTAGGTCCTCCAGCTGATTTCGCATGTCGCGAGAGTACAACTCTACCATTTTTGATAGGTTTTTATTCTCGTCCCGCAATACTTCTAGCTGGTGTTGATTCACCTCCACTATCCTTGCCCTCTCCCTTTTCAAGCTTTTTATAGCACTCTGACACTCTTCAACCATACTTCGCTCCGCCGCCAACTGACCCTTTAGCACCTCTACCTCATGGGACTTCGCAAGTAGGCGATGACCCAAACTTGCGACTGTTGCCGTACTCTGCACGCTCAGTGCCAGGGCATCGCTCACGACCCGGTTGTCATCCCTTGTCCCCAGCACACGTATATCTTTAGGAGTCACTAAATTTCTAGCCACTCCAATGGCAACATCGTTGTCCAGGAGTATTGAGTCAGTTACTGTCACAGGCCCCCGTGCAGAGGCAAAGTAGGGCATCCATACTGGTGCCGCTGCTTGGCCTCATGTCTGAGTCGGTGGAGCTAAGTTGAGATCCAATGAAAATGGGTAGGAAGAGGCCATTTGATTTCTCACTTTCTTTTCTTCTTTCTTTTCTCTTTTGTGTGTTTCTGAGTTGTGTGTTTTCCCCCCTCTTTCTCTTTCTCTTTTATAGACTTAGTTTCTACTTAACCCTAGCCACATCGCTTCTGAGTTCTGTGCGGCCCTTACGGCTTATCTCTATATGTCGCCGCACCCGTTTCCCAACCCCCCTTAATTGCATTTTCACCTTTCACCACATTCCATGTGAAAAAGTCATCCCGCTTCACCCAAGAGGCCAATAATTCTGGCTTGGGAATGTGTGAGGGGCCTCTACGCGCCGACACGTCCCTCACCTCTTTTGCCCGTGACTTCCCAGGAACCAAGGCATTAGGGACCACATTTTCTCTTTTCAGAAATCCCGCCTTTGCGCTCCCAATTCACGTTTCATTAAATTAAAAAATTAAAATAATAATAATAAAAAAACGTGTGGGCTTCGGATTTCATTGTGGGTCGGGTTTTCACCGTTGTATAGGTTTCAAGGTGGGTTAACTTCTTTTGGGTTGGGCTTTCAAACGTTTGGGTTTTGGTTTGCGTAAGACTATTTGTTTAGGGCTTTTTGTTTCGAGTGTTTTACTGTTTCGTTTCTTTTTTATTTGTTTGTTTGTTTTGTAATTTTTATTTTGTAATTATTTTATTTTTGTATTTTAATTCTTGTGTGTTTTGTGATTTTATATTTACTTTAGTACCTTTCATTTCTTGTTATGACATTGCTTGTTCCTAATTTTTAAACATTGAGGACAATGTTCATTTCTAGGTTTGGGGGTATTGAAGTTTAGCAAGTAAATTTGGTTTTTCTTAAAATAATAAATTAATTAATTAATTAATTTCTTGCTTGTTTTTCTTTTTTCTATATTCTGAGTCTTGTTTTGTTTTGAGTCACTTTCCGAACACTTATGATGAGATTGTGATAAATGTTTGCATTACTTAAATGAAAATTGGATTTCAATTAAAAAAAAACATAATAATAATAATAATTTGGCATCGTTCTAGCATGATATGTTCGAAACCTTCTTTGCACTTGCCATTTGTTTCATAATTTTTCAATTAAAGGATTTGCATGACCCAAAGAATTGTATCAAGCATAAATTAGACTTACATAACCATATAATGTGAGCTTTTGAGCCTTGTGCTTCATTTCATGAGTGTTATACACATACTCTTATTTTCTTGTCATCAAAGTTGTTGTTTGATCTCATTATTCATTAATTTGGTTGAACACTTAAAAGTCATCCGTTCTTATGCAATTTGATTTCATGATATTTAAGAAGTGATATTAAGGCCCTCTTTGGATCGTTTGTGCCTTTCAAGCTAACCTTATGCATGCTTAAGTATGATTTTCCATTGTTAACCATTTTGAGCCTACAAGTAAACCTTTTCTTTCATTTTACCAATTATATTTCCTCGCCTTAGCCCGAAAAACAAATATTTACCTTTCTAAGGAACTCATGAGCTCTAATTCGGATGTGTTTTTCATGCTAAGTTTGGGAAGGGATATTACATAAAAAAAAAAAAAAAAAAAAAAAAAAGAAGTTGTGATTAAGTGGTGGTTGATTGAAAATTCATTTTTGGGCCTTCAAAAATAATTGTTGTTTGGAAAGGAGTATGAATCAATGTAAATGAAGGTATAAGGAGTTTTGATCATGTAAAAGAAAAAAAAAATCTAATCGTGATGATTCGAAGTCTTGTAAACAATTTTTTTTATGCTCTTACATTTTTGAGTTCCTTGGACTTTGTATTATCCATACCTTTCATTTCTTACTCACCTTACACCATTGGCCCCATTACAACCTATGTTAAAGACCTAAATTGATCTTAAATGTCATATGGTTGAATTGCATACATTTTCTTACTTTTAAGTGTTTGGCATCCTTCTTGAGATCATATTAATGCAAGTTCTTCATCTTCCTATCTTGAGATCATAATCTCATGTTTATAACTGAGTGTTGCATTGTAGCCCTCTTCTGAGTGATTCATTTGTGAGAGGACAACTTTGGTGAGATTTGAAGTTGCATTTGTGCTTGGTATGATTTTTGAAATTGTATGAAAACTAAGATTGGGGAATTTGTTGCATTTGGCTATCACACTACTACACTTTGAGCATGTTGTGTTTTGAACTTTGTCACCCTGTAAATATTGACCAAAATTGAGCTTCTATTGTTTAAACTTTTGAGTCATGTGCATGAGTCATTTCTCTTCAGAAAATGTTCGGGAAGATTGTTTTGAGTCTTATTTTTGTTTTTGTTTTTATTTCTATTTTTGTTTTTGTTTTTATTTTTGTTGTTTTGCTTAAAGGACTAACATTTTTTTTTTTAAGTTTTCTAATTACTTTGTTTTACAGAGTCAGTAAAACGTTTGTGGGTATCGTATCTGTTAAACCCTCAGGAAACACAACTCCTCCTACTAGGGATGCCTAGAGGTTTAAAGGCTTGTTGCATACGCTCAATGCAATCGAGTTACCTACGAAAGTGGTCTAATTAACTTCTTGTTTTGTTTTTATCTGTGTTTTCCTTTTTGTTTTGCTCGAGGACTAGCAAAATCTAGGTTTGGGGGTATTTGATCGGTGCATAATTACATGTCATTTTTTATCCTTCTAACTTATGATTTGGTTATGTTTTTTAGTTAAACTTGTGCTTTTAATAAGTTTTGTGTTTGTTTCAGTGTAATAAGCTTGAGACTCATTAAATGCATTTTGGAGACAAGTTGGCTCATTGGTGTTTGCAGATCAGTCAACTTCACGGATTGGACTGTACTTGCTCAAGAAGAACCAGATAACGAGCCATATATCATTGGAAAGATGTGGAAGTCTAGTTTCTGGAGAATTTTAGGGTTCATGATTCCGAGTCTTCTAGAGAAAGTTATACAAGTTTTGGCAACTTAAGGTCAAATTCTACAGCATCTGCGTTACTGGGCCAAATAACACATTTGAAGGGCTTTCCGATTTTTCCTTGAGCTGGACTGCATATGCTTGGAAAGATAATTCAAAGAGCTTCAAGATCCATAGTTTTCCAGATTTTTTAGGAGGGAAGATCAAGCCCAAAACAAGCCCACAAGCTAACTGCAATGAAGTCAATTCCAGTCTATTTTCGGCAGTCCACTTGCAAGGCCCAAAACATACACTTGTATTGCTCATATGGGAATACATTCTTCATACAAGTTGTTCCAATGGGTGACTAGTATAACATATCCAAATTTCAGCCCAATTGAACATATCTAGAATCCTCAGCCCGTCCAACACTGAACCCTGCTCAGGAGGATTCGTTTTTCCAGCAACACATGTGCAACAGCAAAAGAACTTTATTAGCCAGCCACAAAGACTAGCAGCACATGAGTTGGCAGCAAATAAAGAGCCAGACCTCCATGCTAAAAGAAGAAACCAGCAATCCCATGTGAAGAAAGCTTGAGGTGCAACAAAAGAAGTATGGGATGGAATTGATTTCCAACCACACTAACATAGACAAGATGAAGTGGGAGTTATGAATTGTATTCAAAGAGGAATGGTGGTGTTGGAATTCATCATGATGTTCCTCCCTCTTAGCCCTATAAATAGAGAAGTCTTCAAGCTTCATAACACACCCCAAGGGGGGGAGCTCTCAAACACTTCTCTAGAGCTCCCTTCCCTTCTCTCCCTCAAATTCTCTTAGTTTCCTTTCAAGTTGTCAATTGTTGTAACAAAATGATTTTACTAAATTTTCCTTCAAGTTTTCTTAGTTCCACTTTACTTTTATTTGTAATGTACATTCTTTCTTAAGTATTCAAGTTTAATTAGTTTCCAAGTTTCAATTATGGTTTTTGTTCTTATTCATTATGCTTATAAGTTAATATGCTAGTTTGAATGATTGATCACCATTTAGGCTTGCATGTTAGCTATCTTGGTTTGAATTAAGAGTAGACACCATGCTTTAATTCGAATTGAACTATGAATAGGAAGAGTATGTATGGACATTCGACAACAGGGATTAGATACATGCTTGGTTGTTTAAATTGTTCTTCTATGCTTAATGGGTTCCTAATGCTTAATTTTAGGTTAGACAACAAATGATCAAATTAGGGAATTAGGAGCACAAGGTTATGACCAAACACCATGGCTTAATCATACTTTAGCTAGAATCAATCCGTTAATCTAATTGAACTTGGGAACTTATCTACTTGAGTTATTTTCTTTTCTTTCTTTCTTGTTTTATTTATTTTCTTTCTTGTTCTTCTGTTTTGTGTAGGAAAACTGAATTGGATTATTCAATCACCAATCCCTGTGGAATCGACCTCGCACCTACATATGTTATACTACCGAACGGCTCGTGCACTTGCGAGTATCACAAGTTGAAGATGCAGCTGAATCCATTTTGGTGCAGCTGAATCGACGCAACAATCATCTCGGCCTCGATAATAGGCCGAGGCCGAGGCCGAACAAAATCACGGCCAATGATATTAAAAAATCAAATCATCACGTGATGTTTGTGCCTGATGAATCACGGCCATAAGCTGGCCGAAGGAGCCCCTTCTCTCGGCCCTGGCACTTGTTCGTAAAAACTAAAACGCAGCGTTTCGCCAGGTTACTTCGCCTTCCTAAAGATAAAAGAGGAAATGCTAAGGCATGATCATCTCGGCCTCAAGCGCAGGCCGAGGCCGAGGCCGAACAAAATCGCGGTCAAGGCATTAAAGGCAAATCATCACGTGACAGCAGGGTCCCAGGCTTCATTTAATGAAGTAGTGCCTGTTTAATGCAGCAAACCCATTGGCCACAAAGAAGCATTTAATGCATGAGGGAAGGTGGGAAGTAACTGAAGTCAGGATTTGGTGATGAGGATCAGAGTGATTAGACGTGGACATTCTCACAAGAATTCTGACAGCCTGAGACATTGGTTCACCAGCTATCCAGGCCATAAATGCGTCTCCACGGCCAGAAGCTCAGAACCCACGATCAAGAGCGGCGGCCGAGATTCACCGGGATTTCTGGGGTCACACCACCATACTTCACGATCCCAAATGTCGATTGGACTGCCCACTTGCGCTAATCAGACTCCACTATGCGTAAATTCAGCCTCGATTACTCATCCAAGGACTCTTCCTATAAATACAAGACTCGAGCTACATTCAAAGGGTTCAACACCAAAACAAAGCCTCCCACGGAGCAACTTATTTTTTCCTGTAATGCACTTTCAATATCTTTACTTGCTTTCCTAGGAGTAGTGGTAGATTGTAAGGAAAATCCATTTATCAATATATCATACGACCCTTGATTTTCAAGGCGCTGGAGCACCATCCTTGTTGTTCGTTCACTCACCCCATATATCACACGACCGTCGCTCCCTGAGCAGTGCGCCGGAGCACCGCCCAAAACCCACCACCAACACCATCACTCAACGGCCTTGTAGTTCAGGCCGTGAACCTAACAGCCGAGACCAGTTCCTCTCTCGGCTACAATCGTTTGACTAGGAAGACAGATCAAACAGGCGCACCACTTATCCATCCAACACTCATCAACACATCGACGCACGGTAGACCGTGCTGGCACGCCCGCGCACAACCGCACCGCACCCAAAAGCAGGAAACCGCGTGTTAACGCACATCCCCTCGGCCCGGAACTCCAGGCCGTGAGATTTGCGCGGCAGACACATTTGGCACGCCCAGTGGGACCCTTGTCAAAAATTTATGATGGAAACTAAGGCACAGGCAAAGCTCAAAAACAAAGAAATCGAAATGACTTCTGAGACTCCTGAGTCCACCTCACCAATCACAAGTATCGAGACCAAACATACGGTCGGGATCTCAGCCGGCGCTCCAGTAACGATGGATCGCACGGCCGAATCCATGCAGGAACAGGCAGTGGTGGAGGAACTGATGTCCAAGTAGGCCTACAGGATAGAAACATCCTTCATGGCCGCGATGGACAGGTTCTCCTCAGAACTGCGAACGCTCTTTCAGGAGAGGATGCCGGTGGCCTCGCCCGCAACACCTCCCAGAGCCGGACCGAGGAGCCAAGAGCGCGACAGAATCGAGCCTTACGGCGAAAGCAGCAGCCTCGGCGTCTCGGCCCACACCCAAGCATCAGGCTACGGCCAGCATTCTTTGCCACCGACAAACAGCTGGGGGCAATCCCAGCCCGTGTGGACGAATTCTGGACCAACCTACTCGGCGGAGACGGCGCGCGGACCGCTACATGCTTTGGCCGTATCACTAGGGCACGGCAGCTTCACGCACCCTGCGATCCACCCCCTCGGCTCAGTTCATACTGCCGCCGTCCACACCCATCCTGGCCCAAGCAACGCGTTCGCTGTATCATCACAACAGTACGGTCATGGCAGTCTGACCGTCTCACCACCTTTGCAGGCGTCGTCGTGTCCGTTGGGCTCTCACCTTCACTATGGGTCGGCCATTCCAGCAACAACGCATACGCACCTTGGTCAAACCCACGGTGCTCATCTGGCATCAACTAGCTCGGTCATCCCGGCCGAGCCCTTTGTTCAAATGGCCCAGCAGGCAAGGCCTCATAACGAGGTGCTACATGCCACACGGCCGTATGCAGCCCAACATGAGGCACCACCTCAAGGGATCCGGCTCGAAGATGTCCGACGGATGATCGAAGACGGCCTAGCTCAGAGGCGGCCGGACATGCCAAGATATACGAGGCCGTACCCGCCAGACATTGACCGAATCCTCCTCCCCCAGAACTATCGATTGCCAGAGTTCATGCTTTTTTCTGGGGATGGGCAGACCTCCTCCATGGAACACGTCGGCCGTTTCACGGCCCAGTGTGGAGAGGCCGATTCGGACGCTCAGAGACTCCGACTATTTGTTCATTCTTTGACCGGCGCGGCGTTCTCATGGTTCATAAACCTTCCGCCGAATTCAATAAAGGATTGGTCTGATATGGAACGGGTGTTCCACGAATATTTCTATCAGACCAACCGAGAGATAACGGTCGCCGAGTTGGCAAGAATGAGCCAAACATCGGACGAATCACCTCGCGATTACCTACAACGTTTCAAAACATGTAGGAATTGGTGCCACACGAACCTACCAGAGAGGGAGTTCGTCAAGATGGCTGATCGGTTCATAATTGTATATTATTTCTTACCCTTCTAGCTTATGATTTGGTTATGTTTTTGAGTTAAACTTGTGCTTTTAATCTTTTTTGTGTTTATCTTTCAGTTAATTGAGCTTTAGGTAACAATGATGGCTTTGGAGAACATAATTCATGCAATTCAAGCATGTTAAGGCCTAATTTGGATGAATTGATGAAGAGCTTAAAGACAAATTCATTATGGCTACAGCCCCCTGCCAGTCCAGTTCCGTAGGTCATATTGGAAGCTTTGTTTCAGCAACCTACATAGCTCGGATGAGGCCACATTCTTCATGCAAGTTTCTCCAATTGGTGTGTACTATAACATATCCAAAATTCAGCCCCATTGGATAAATCTGGAGTCCGTTACCTAGCAAACACAGAACCATGCTCAGGATGGATCTTATCAGCGCGGAAAATGAGTTAGCAATTTGTTTCGGCCTTAACATCTTCCTCCGACCTTGGATTGGCCCAAATAACATATGGCTGGAAAGAAGACATTCTGAACTTCAATTTAGAGTGCTTAAAGTCCTAATTTGATTAAGATAAGCCCAAGTTGTAAGCCCTTGAAGTTGCTGGTCATGCTGACCTCAGCATGTGCTGGTTGGATGCTTGGTCATGGTGAGCTAGGTATGAGCTATCATTTCTGGTTGGAAGCTTGGTCATGGTGACATGAAGATGAGCTAGGGCTGCTGGTGGGATCTATTGGTGAAGTGCATCAACCAATTCAAGATTTTCTAATACAAGTGCATCACCCAATTTAGATTTTCTAATACAAGTGCATCAACCATTTCAGATTTTATAAAACAAGTGTTGTATGCATTAGCCATACTTAATTCAGATTTTCAGCTTCCTTAGGCCTATATATAGTGAGGTTTCCCAAGCTTGTAAACACACCCCAAGGGGGGGAGCTCTCAAACACTTCTCTAGAGCTCCCTTCCCTTCTCTCCCTCAAATTCTCTTAGTTTCTCTTTCTAGTTTTCAATTGTTGTAATGAAATCTTTTGTGTTGAAATTTTCCTTAAGTTTTTCTTAGTTCCACTTTACTTTTCATTATGTAAATTCTTTCTTAAGTATTCAAGTTTAATTAGTTTCCAAGTTTCAATTATGGTTTTTGTTCTTATTCATTATGCTTATAAGTTAATATGCTAGTTTGAATGATTGATCACCATTTAGGCTTGCGTGTTAGCTATCTTGGTTTGAATTAAGAGTATACACCATGCTTTAATTCGAATTGAACTATGAATAGGAAGAGTATGTATGGACATTCGACAACAGGGATTAGATACATGCTTGGTTGTTTAAAATGTTCTTCTATGCTTAATGGGTTCCTAATGCTTAATTTTAGGTTAGACAACAAATGATCAAATTAGGGAATTAGGAACACAAGGTTATGACCACACACCATGGCTTAATCATACTTTAGCTAGAATCAATCCATTAATCTAAATTGAACTTGGGAACTTATTTGCTTGAGTTACTTATTTCTTTCTTCCTTGTTTTATGTTCTTTGTTTTTGTTTCTATTTTGTGTAGGGAAACTAAATTGGATCATTCAATCACCAATCCCTGTGGAATCGACCTCGCACTTACATATGCTAAACTACCAACGGCTCGTGCACTTGCGAGTATCACAAGTTGAGGATGCAACTGAATCCATTTTGGTGCAGCTGTATCTACACAACAAGTTTTTGGCGCCGTTGCCGGGGATCGGTAACATTGTTTGATTCTATTTGGCTTTCCTACTTTATTTTTTTTTTTCTTAACTGGACAATTTCAAGTTTTAAAGTTAATGACATTAATGGACAAGTTGTGTTTGTAGTCCAACAGAAAAGGACAATTGCCCAACAAGCAAGAGAACTGGGTTTAAGTCCCAGCTTACACAACCCATTGGTGCTTGTTGCTTTGAAGCATGGAATTGGACATGTGTTGATTTTTCCTTTTCATTTTTAGTTTTTTTTTTATATTTCGTAATCCTTTAATTCTGTTTCAAGTTTTTTGTGTTCGTTTTAGCAATTTATGATAGCTTAATAAAAATGGAGAGAGATGGCAACCTCAATCATAAGAATGGGGAGTGTGGAGCAGTGGGAGAAGTCGCGACCTCCAAATGCATCATGCTCGACCTAATCGCTTCAAGGGGGAGTATTCCAATCCTTTCTCTTTAGTTGTTTTGTTATTACTTCAGTAATTTTAATTTTCTATTTCTTTTATTAAAAAAAAATTAAAAAAGATTTTTTATATTAGCTGACTCGTGGTAACTCCAGTGAGCGTCCCCGTCAATACAGTGTCTAGGAGTTCTTTAGGCGACACCTTCGGTGTCTAAGAAGTTTGGGTTTTAAGTGGGACCTTTGTGACCCCTCCAACCTTCCCGGATCCCCTGGCTGTGTTTTCTGAGGCCCTTAACTGGTCATCCATGAGTTGCTTGTATATTTGTGTGTTTTTTTTCAAAAAAAAAAAAAAAACAAAACAAAAATTAAAAAATTAAAAAATTAAAAAGTTTTAAAAAAAATTGAAATTTGAGTTTTTATTTAATTTTCCTTGTAAATTGCAATTTGGAACTTCTTTGTTGTTTTTTTTTTCTTTGTGTGGTCAGTTAGTTGTAAATAATAATAAATTAAAAAAAAAAAAATCAATTTGGAAGTTCTTTGTTTTCTTTTATGTTCTTTTTTTTGTTTTGTTAGGTTAGTTTATTTATTTACGTGGTGTGGTTAGTTAGTTTATTTCTGAGTGTTAAAAACACATTTTTATTTCATTTCAAACATTACAAACAAAGAAAAAAAAAGTAAAACAAAAAAAAAAAAAAAAAAAAAAAAAAAAAAAAACATTCAAGTAAATTAAAAATAAAAACAACTTCTTCATCTTCATCTTCATCTTCATGGCATGCCTCTATTGTCTCTTACTTGCAGAATATGCAGCAGCTCCACATGGTCCTCATTTTTTCTCTGCAGTGCTTCCACGTGCTGATTGGCACAGTAGAGCCGCTTCTGCAAGTCCGCCACCATAGCCTTCAAGGAAGTTATTTCCTCGCTCATCGCGGCACACTCCCGTGTTCTCGCCAGCAATCGCATACCCAAATTGGTAGCCGAGACCGCATGGAGAACAGTTAAATTATTGGACTCCTCCACCGCTGCTTTGTCAGACCTCTGTGCCACATGCAGATGATCTGTCGGTGTGAGCTTGCAGCCAATCATGCCTCCAAGCAGCGCTGCTCTGTTCGACATTGCCTCAGAAAAGTTCGGTATTACCTCAGCAAAGTTTGAGGCCGTACCGTGATGATATGTGGAGTTTGGGAAGACATGGTTTTGAGGAGCCCTTATCTGCGCATTCGGTGGTGCAAGGGACAGTTCAAGGCTAAGATCATCAAGGTGAGTGCATGAGGATGCCATTGTTTTGTTTTTGGATTTTTTGATGTTTTCTCTAAATTTGCAGGAAGAAATGCGGGGTGCTCTTCTACTTCACCGAGATGAGTTTAAATAGACTTATGCAGATGAGGGAGCCGAAAGCACTTCGGATCTCGAGGGTGCTATCCTGTGCTCTTTTCTCTCGGATCCCTTCATTTCTGGCGCAAATTGCGAGCACGTTTTTTTTTTAAAAGGGAGCATGTCTACACTTTCACTTACTTTTGCCTCCCTGTTTTCTGATGTTTGTGTTTTTGCTTTTTCAGTTTTTATTTTATTTTATTTTATTTTCAATTATTTTCTTCTTGTTTGACAGGTTTCTTAATAATGTAGTTGGAAGAAGAGACAAAATTAAAGATGCGTCTTGGACACCTGGTGCAAGAATCCCAACTCTTCTTTTAAATTCTTGTTTGAATTGCGTGTTTATTTCAGTTTATTTATTTATTTATTTATTTTGTTTTTTTTACTTAATTAGGTAGTATAATTTAAAACTCATAGGATATTCTTTGAAGGAGCTAAATTTTTGGTAACTCCAGTGAGCAACCGCAGTCTATACAGTGTCTAGGAGTTCTTTAAGGCGACACCTTCGGTGTCTAAGAAGTTAGGGTTTTAAGCGGGACCATTGTGACCCCTCCAACCTTCCCGGAACCCCTGGCTGTGTTTTCTGAGGCCCTTAACTGGTTATCCTTAAGTTTTTCTCTTAAAAGAAGAAGTAGTTATTTGTGTATTTACTTAACTAAAAATAAAAATTAAAAAAAAAAAAAAAAAAAATCTTGTTTGGGTCTTCGTGTTTTTGTTTGATTGTCGTTCTTTACATTTAGGGTCAATCGTTTCTTTGAGATAGCTAACGTTTTTATTTCCCAATTAAAGAAAAAAAAAACACACATACACTTTAAAATTAAATAAAAACTGAAATCATTTCTTCTTGGCCTTCGGTGTCTCGACCATAGGAGCTTTGAGTTTGGCCCTCTGGCTGTCCTCTTCCGGGGCTTCACGCACAGCCTCTTGGGGCTCATCACTTGAGCTCCCAAAGATCGCAATCTTAGCTTGAGCGTAACTACTCTCGCGATCTGCTTGCTTGCGTTTACCCGGTCGGTCTAGGTCCTCCAGTTGCTTTCTCATGTCGCGAGAGTACAACTCTACCATCTTTGATAGATTTTTATTCTCGTCTCGCAATACTTCTAGCTGGTGTCGATTCACCTCCACAATCCTTGACCTCTCCCTTTTCAAGCTTTTTATAGCACTCTGACAGTCTTCAACCAAACTTCGCTCCGCCGCCAACTGAGCTTTAAGCACCTCTACCTCATGGGACTTCGCAAGTAGGCGATGACCCAAACTTGCGACACATGCTGTACTCTGCACGCTCAGTGCCAGGGCATCACTCGTGACCCGGTTGTCATCCCTTGTCCCGAACACACGTATATCTTTGGGAGTCACTAAATTTCTGCAAACTCCAATGGCAACATCGTTGTCCAGGAGTATTGAGTCATTGACAGTCACAGGCCCCCGTGCGGAGGCAAAGTAGGGCATCCATACTGGTGCTACTGCTTGGCCTCGTGTCTGAGTCGGTGGAGCTAGGTTGAGATCTAACGAAAATGGGTAGGAAGAGGCCATTTGATTTCTCACTTTTTTCTTCTTTTCTCTTTTGTGTTTCTGAGTTTGTGGTTTTGTTTTTATCCCCTTCTTTTTCCTTCTTATAGATATAGTCTTTGACAAACCCTAGCCATTGCAGCGTCTAAGCATTTCTGAATCTCCAGCATTCATCGAGTCCCACAACCTTCTCGCTTTCCAACCGTACCCAACACATTTATCTCGACGTGACCTTTCTGAACGGACGCGTTCAGTAAAGTCATCACGACTTTGTATGGCCCCGTAATTTCTGCTTGTGGAGTCTGCGGCGCCTCTATGCGTCGACACGTGGCTCCTGCTTTCTGCCCGTGACTATCCATGAGACGACATTAGGGACCACGTGCTTTCTTTTCAGAAATCCCACTTTGCGCTCATAATTCACGTTTTATCTTCTTTTTAAAATAATAATAATAATAATAATAAAATGTGTGGGCTTCAGAATTCATTTTGGGTCGGTTTTTCACCTTGTTTGGGTTTCAAGGTGGGTTAATTTCATTGTGGGCTTTGGGCTTCAAATTTTTTTGGGTTTCAGAATTGTGTGATTAGGGTTTACTGTTTCATTTTTTGTTTGTTTGTTTGTTTGTTTTGAAATTTTTATTTTTGTAATTATTTTATTTGTGTATTTTAATTCTTGTGTGTTTTGTGATTTATATTTACTTTAGTACCTTTCATTTCTTGCTATGACATTGCTTGTTCCTAATTTTTAAACATTGAGGACAATGTTCATTTCTAGGTTTGGGGGTATTGGAGTTTAGCATGTAAATTTGATTTTTTTTTCCTTAATTTAATTTAATTTTTTTACTTGTTTTTATTTTTATTTTATTTTGTTTGAGTCTTGCTTTTATTTTTATTTTGATTTTATTCACTTTCCGAACACATTTGATGAGATTGTGATAAATGTTTGCATGACTTAAATGAAAATTGGATTTCATTTTATTTTAGTGTTTTTTTTCTTTATTAAAAAAAAAAAAAAAAAATTTAAAAAAAAATAATTTTAATTTGGCATTGTTCTAACATGATATGCTTGAAACCTTCTTTAAACTTGCCATTTGTTTCATAATTTTCCAATTAAAGGATTTGCATGATCTAAAGAATTGTATGAAGCATAAATTAGACTTATATAACCAACCATATAAAGTGAGCTTTTGAGCCTTGTACTTCAATTCATGAGTGTTATATACATACTCTTATTTTCTTGTCATCAAAGTTGTTGTTTGATCTCATTATTCATTGATTTGGTTGAACACTTAAAAGTCATTCATTCTTATGCAATTTGATTTCATGACATTTAAGAAGTGATATTAAGGCCCTCTTTGGATCGTTTGTGCCTTTCAAGCTAACCTTATGCATGCTTAAGCATGATTTTCCATTGTTAACCATTTTGAGCCTACATGTAAACCTTTTCTTTCATTTACCAATTTTATTTCCTCGCCTTAGCCCGAAAAACAAATATTTACCTTTCTAAGGAACTCATGAGCTTTAATTGGGATGTGTTTTTCATACTAAGTTTGGGAATGGGTGTTACATTTCGAAGAAAAAAAAAAAATCACACAATTGGTGAAAGAAAAGAGAAAATTTAAGTGATGGTTGATTGAAATTTCATTTTTGAGCCTTCAAAATAAATTGGTGTTTGTTCAATTAAAGGAAAGGAGTATCAATCAATGTAAATGAAGGTATAAGGAGTTTTGATCAGGTAAAAGAAAAAAATCTAATCGTGATGATTCGAAGTCTTGTAAACAATTATTTTATGCTCTTGCATTGCGAGTTCCTTGGACTTTGTATTATCCATATCCTTCATTTCTTACTCACCTTACACCCTTGGCCCCATTACAACCCATGTTAAAGACCTAAATTGATCTTAAATGTCATGTGGTTGAATTGCATTCATTTTTCTACTTTTAAGTGTTTGACATCCTTCTTGAGATCATATTAATGCAAGTTCTTCATATTTCTATTGTGAGTTAAGTCCCTTATGGTTTAACTCTATTCTCATGTTTATAACTGAGTGTGCATTATAGCCCTCTTCTGAGTGATTCATTTGTGAGAGGACAACTTTGGTGAGATTTGAAGTTGAACTTATGCTTTGTATGATTTTTGAAATTGTGTGAAAACTAAGATTGGGGAATTTGTTGCATTTGGCTATCACACTACTACACTTTGAGCATATTGTGTTTAGAACTTTGCCGCTTGTAAATAATGTCTAAAAATTGAGCTTTTATTGTTAAAACGTTTAAGTCATGTGCATGAGTCATTTCTCTTCAGAAAATGTTCGGAAAAATTGTTTTAAGTTCTTTGTGTTTTTGTGTTTGTTTTTGTTTTTGGTTTTGCTTAAGGACTAACAATCTTTAAGTTTTCTAATTACTTTGTTTTACAGAGTCAGTAAAACGTTTGTGGGTATCGTATCTGTTAAACCCTCAGGAGACACAACTCCTCCTACTAGGGATGCCTAGAGGTTTAAAGGCTTGTTGCATATGCTAAATGCAATCGAGTTACCTACGAAAGTGGTTTAGTTAACTTCTAGTTTTGTTTTTAACTTTGTTTTGTGTTGTTTTGCTCGAGGACTAGCAAAATCTAGGTTTGGGGGTATTTGATCGGTTCATAATTGTATATTATTTCTTACCCTTCTAGCTTATGATTTGGTTATGTTTTTGAGTTAAACTTGTGCTTTTAATCTTTTTTGTGTTTATCTTTCAGTTAATTGAGCTTTAGGTAACAATGATGGCTTTGGAGAACATAATTCATGCAATTCAAGCATGTTAAGGCCTAATTTGGATGAATTGATGAAGAGCTTAAAGACAAATTCATTATGGCTACAGCCCCCTGCCAGTCCAGTTCCGTAGGTCATATTGGAAGCTTTGTTTCAGCAACCTACATAGCTCGGATGAGGCCACATTCTTCATGAAAGTTTCTCCAATTGGTGTGTACTATAACATATCCAAAATTCAGCCCCATTGGATAAATCTGGAGTCCGTTACCTAGCAAACACAGAACCATGCTCAGGATGGATCTTATCAGCGCGGAAAATGAGTTAGCAATTTGTTTCGGCCTTAACATCTTCCTCCGACCTTGGATTGGCCCAAATAACATATGGCTGGAAAGAAGACATTCTGAACTTCAATTTAGAGTGCTTAAAGTCCTAATTTGATTAAGATAAGCCCAAGTTGTAAGCCCTTGAAGTTGCTGGTCATGCTGACCTCAGCATGTGCTGGTTGGATGCTTGGTCATGGTGAGCTAGGTATGAGCTATCATTTCTGGTTGGAAGCTTGGTCATGGTGACATGAAGATGAGCTAGGGCTGCTGGTGGGATCTATTGGTGAAGTGCATCAACCAATTCAAGATTTTCTAATACAAGTGCATCACCCAATTTAGATTTTCTAATACAAGTGCATCAACCATTTCAGATTTTATAAAACAAGTGTTGTATGCATTAGCCATACTTAATTCAGATTTTCAGCTTCCTTAGGCCTATATATAGTGAGGTTTCCCAAGCTTGTAAACACACCCCAAGGGGGGGAGCTCTCAAACACTTCTCTAGAGCTCCCTTCCCTTCTCTCCCTCAAATTCTCTTAGTTTCTCTTTCTAGTTTTCAATTGTTGTAATGAAATCTTTTGTGTTGAAATTTTCCTTAAGTTTTTCTTAGTTCCACTTTACTTTTCATTATGTAAATTCTTTCTTAAGTATTCAAGTTTAATTAGTTTCCAAGTTTCAATTATGGTTTTTGTTCTTATTCATTATGCTTATAAGTTAATATGCTAGTTTGAATGATTGATCACCATTTAGGCTTGCGTGTTAGCTATCTTGGTTTGAATTAAGAGTATACACCATGCTTTAATTCGAATTGAACTATGAATAGGAAGAGTATGTATGGACATTCGACAACAGGGATTAGATACATGCTTGGTTGTTTAAAATGTTCTTCTATGCTTAATGGGTTCCTAATGCTTAATTTTAGGTTAGACAACAAATGATCAAATTAGGGAATTAGGAACACAAGGTTATGACCACACACCATGGCTTAATCATACTTTAGCTAGAATCAATCCATTAATCTAAATTGAACTTGGGAACTTATTTGCTTGAGTTACTTATTTCTTTCTTCCTTGTTTTATGTTCTTTGTTTTTGTTTCTATTTTGTGTAGGGAAACTAAATTGGATCATTCAATCACCAATCCCTGTGGAATCGACCTCGCACTTACATATGCTAAACTACCAACGGCTCGTGCACTTGCGAGTATCACAAGTTGAGGATGCAACTGAATCCATTTTGGTGCAGCTGTATCTACACAACAATGGCCTAGGAAGGATTGGAATTCGAATACCGGAAGAAATTCCAGGGAATCGAATTTCGGGACATGCATGACTTGACCAACAAGGTGGACAGATATGCGTCCTTATTAAAAGAGGAGATGCAGAAGAAGATGGCCTCAAAAGGGACCTACTACAGGAATCCCATCGTCAGTTACGCCGAAGCAGACGGCTCCGCAGAGGCCGAGGGCGATGAGGTCGAGATGAGTTCGGCCGAAGTCAGCATAGACAAACCCTTCGTTTGCAGAGGGCTTGTTAAAACTGACAATAGCCGCACAAAGGTCCCCTACGCCAAGTTCGCAACGCGGGAAACGAAGGCCTACACTTTTGATTTAACAAGGGCCGAAGCTATCTGCGACCTATTGGTGGCCGAGAAGAAGGTAAAATTGTCCTTCGGCCATAAGACTCCGAAGCCCGAAGAACTCAAAGGGAAAGCGTTTTGCAAGTACCACAGTTCTTGGTCTCATAACACCAACAACTGTGTTGTCTTGCGAGACGTTATCCAAAAATTGATAGACGAGAAGAAGCTCCAGTTTCCGGAGAAGGCGGCCATGCAGGTCGACTCCAAGCCGTTCCCTCCACCTGTCGTTAACATGGTCGACGCCCAACTCCCGGCCGGGGATAGAGGAGTTCGCAGTTCGGCGAAAGGAAAGGAGCCTCCGGCCGAACTTGAGCCGGCCCTTTGCAAACGATGCAAGTGTAAGATCGTTCAGCCCAGGCCGCAGGAGAACAAGAGGAAGGCCGCCGAGCCATCTCGAATGACCGTGAAAAGATTCGGTGGTCAGTACGGTCGACGGCCGACCAGCAGAGCTGTTTTCAGCCGACTAGGGCCACAAAACCCCAGTGCCTCGGCCAGCCACGAAGAAGAGTTCGCCCCAAGGTCGATAAAAACTTTCAAACCACCAGTCATAAAGGATGACCGTTGGTACCATGCACGGCCTGGGGGCAGGGCCGAACCACTGACGAAAACCCAGCTGAGAAGAATGCAGAGGCAGGTTCAACAGGCCAGGATGCAGACAACCGAGGTCGAGGGCTTCAAATGCCAAAAGAAAGTGGCGACTGCTGACGGGCCGTCATCCAAACCAGTTGTCTCTCCGGCCGTGAGAGCGGCCAGCACCAAGCCTCTGAGGGCGTGGCGCCCTAGGCAAGACAAAAGTCCCCGTGGTTCGTTGGCCAATTCAGCTCAGCCAAAGGCCGCGGTCATGGAAAGAACAGACGAAGATGTCGTCGACATCTACCACGGGAGGGATCCCCCTTTTTCGGCCAGCAGTCTGTCCTTCCTCAGAGAATTCCATAAGGACCATTCGGCCACGGATCTATACGGCATGACCCCTGAGAGCCGAGAAATCGTAGAATTGGCCCTCAAGAACACAAAGGCAGAAGCGCTCCTCATCACCAGCGGTTCTGACCCGGCCATTAAGGCCGTATACCAGGCGAACAGGGAGTCCAGAGCAAGAGGCCTGCCAAGTTACCTGCCCAACCTCGGTGGATTAGAGGCTAAAATCCCCTTCAGCAGGGGCGATTTGGAATATCTCCGCCGGTATTAGGGCTGGGCACGGTCCGGTTTGGACCGGTTCTTAGTTAAATTTAGAACCTGAACCGTACTGTTCATCCGGTTCGGTCCGATCCGGATCTCATAAAAAATTAATTACTCAACCGATCCAATCCGGACCTGTTAAAATCCGGTTCGGTTCTGATTTTTTCGATTTGGACCGGCAACAGTTTTTAAATTTTTATTTTTATAATATTAAGTGACGAGTAGTTTGGCCATTGGGTGCTTCGTCTCCATCAAGACCACCTTAAGTGACGAGTTTCAGGGGCAAGTCATCACCTTAGTATCCATCAAGACCACCTCATTAGTCATTTGTCGGCGCATGGTTGAAGGAAAAAAAACCCAAACTTCAGATTTCAGTAATAAAAACAAAAACAAAATTTTTGCTAAGATTAGATATGGATATGCTCTGAGATACTGACCTGAGTAAGCATATGGCAGGAGGAACGTCACCGTCATTGCTGCTGAGCTGAGAGCGAATCGACGAATCTGTACAAGAAAAACCAGATCTGAACCTTAAAAGATACCCAAAAAAAACTATCCAGCAAAATAGATCCAATCGATGCCCAGTAAGAAACAAAAAGAGAAATAAGACAGACATGATAGGAGAGGAAGAGGAGAAGAAGATAAGAAGAAGTTGACACTAGGTTTTCTTCAAGAGAGAAAGAGAGAAGAAAAAAGAAAAAAAGAAAAAGAGAGAGAGAGAGAGAGAGAGAGAGAGAGAGAGAGAGAAAAAAAAGGGAAAGGCAACGAGAGAGAAAATGGAAGGAAAAAAAAAGAGCATGCGGCTAGGGTTTGGATTTGGAAGAATGAGATAGTGAGAGGAAATAGACATGCGGCTAGGGTTTGAATTTTGGCTGAGGTGATATTAATTAAAAAAGGTAGGCTATTAAGAAAATTAAAATATAAAGTGTTGGGCTTGAGATATTGATGATAGGTTTAGGCCCAATTCTTTGGGCTTCAAGGTGTGAGTGAATGTTGAGGTAAAATAAGGCCCAATGTATATATAAAAATTAAAAATTAAAAATTAATTATATTAAATCCGGTCCGGTTTGGCCCGGTCCGATTTTTGGAAGTATGAAACCGAAACTGGAACCGGTCCAAACTGGTCCAGTTCAGTTTTTTGACCGGTTGCTGACTTTTTAGTCAACTCGATTTTTTTTCCGGTTTTCTCGGTGCGATTCGGCTCGGATTTCCGGTTTACCGGCTTGAATGCCCACCCCTAGCCGGTACTTTGCGGTGACGCCGGTAGACACGTTCTTTGGTTTGACGACCGAGGAAGAGGGCCGAGTAAGCCGCCTAGACGATTACCTAGCAGCCAGGGACGCATTGGCAGAGGCTAGACGGGCCCTCAAAGAGGAGGTCGAAACCTCAGAACCCCCTGAGGTCAAAGCGTCCACAACCGATAGTCCGAGGGCCGTGAGGCTTATGGACGAGGGTTTCGGAGATCCTCTCTTCGGGCATGAGGCCGAGGACGACCCCACAATAGGAATCTCCAATGAAGAATATGAGGGAATCATCGGGATGGTCGAGGAGACGGCTCTCGCCAAAGACGGCTCTGAGACCGAAGAAGAAGCTGGTAGGGGAAACCCGCAGGAGCCGGAGTTGTGATTGAATCTCCTCAAGGGCAGAAGTGGCAGTTCGCTTTCCAACTCGATTTCAAATGCACTAATAATCAGGCTGAGTACGAAGCGCTCATCATTGGTCTCGAGATTTTGAAAGAAATGAAGGCAACCCGTGTTTTGGTCTACGGCGACTCTCAGCTGGTGATTAACCAGTTAACTGGGGAATACCAATGCACGAGCGAGAATTTGGCTGTGTATTATGTGACGGCCCTCAACACGGCCGATGGATTTTCTAGAATTTCCTTTGTTCATATACCGCGCACCGAAAACGGCGAGGCCAATGAGATGGCCCAGGTGGCGTCTGGCGTAAACATCCCAAGCACCGACCATGATCGCGTGATAACAATTGAGAGGCGTACCTTGCCAGCCTTGGACGAAACGGCCTGACAGCGCACTCAGAGCACGCGAAATTATGACAGAGACATGGTGACCGTCATTTCATTTGACGAGCCGAAGCGACGCCCTGGGCAATGAAGGCCTACACGACATGCTTGAGGCATTAAATGCGCCGACTGGCCTGCGCATTTAATGCCCCAGTTGTCAATCACTTCAGAAAGGAATGCAAAGGGTCCATCCCTTGGAATCCATTCGGCCCCTACCCATGCCGAGGCCGAAGAATCCAGGGATGTGGGGGCAATGTTTGTGCCTGATGAATCACGGCCATAAGCTGGCCGAAGGAGCCCCTTCTCTCGGCCCTGGTACTTGTTCGTAAAAACTAAAACGCAGCGTTTCGCCAGGGTACTTCGCCTTCCTAAAGATAAAAGAGGAAATGCTAAGGCATGATCATCTCGGCCTCAAGCGCAGGCCGAGGCCGAGGCCGAACAAAATCGCGGTCAAGGCATTAAAGGCAAATCATCACGTGACAGCAGGGTCCCAGGCTTCATTTAATGAAGTAGTGCCTGTTTAATGCAACAAACCCATTGGCCACAAAGAAGCATTTAATGCATGAGGGAAGGTGGGAAGTGACTGAAGTCAGGATTTGGTGATGAGGATCAGAGTGATTAGACGTGGACATTCTCACAAGAATTCTGACAGCCTGAGACATTGGTTCACCAGCTATCCATGCCATAAATGCGTCTCCACGGCCAGAAGCTCAGAACCCACGATCAAGAGCGGCGGCCGAGATTCACCGGGATTTCTAGGGTCACACCACCATACTTCACGATCCCAAATGTCGATTGGACTACCCACTTGCTTTAATCAGACTCCACTATGCAGGATTTCAGCCTCGATTACTCCTCCAGGAACTCTTCCTATAAATACAAGGCTCAAGACTACTTTCAAGAGGTTCAAATACCAAACAAAAGCCTCCCACGGAGCAAATTATATTTTCCTGTAATGCACTTTCAATATCTTTATTTGCTTTCCTAGGAGTAGTGTTAGTTTGTAAGGAAAATCCATTCATCAATATATCATACGACCCTTGATTTTCAAGGCACCGGAGCACCATCTCTGTTACTCATTCATTCACCCCATATATCATACGACCGCCGCTCACTGAGCAGCGCGTGGGAGCACCGCCCAAAACTCGCCATCAGCACCACCCCTAAACGGCCTTGTAGCTCAGGCCGTGAACCTTGCAGCCGAGATCACTTCCTCTCTCGACTACAGTCGTTTGATTAGAAGACGAGTTCAACAGGCGCACCACTTAACCATTTCCATCCACATCAACCTCTCGACGCACGGTAGACCGTGCTAGCACGCCCGCGCACAACCGCACCGCATCCAAAAGCAGGAAGCCACGTGTCAACGCACATCCCCTCGGCCAGGAACCCCAGGCCGTCAGATCTGCGCAGCCGACACTTTTGGCACGCCAAGTGGGACACTTGTCAAAAACTCATGGTGGAAACTAGGGCACAGGCAGAGCTCAAAAACAAAGCAGTCGAAAGGACTTCTGAGACTCCTGAGTCCACCTCACCAATCACTGTCACCAAGATCGAGCACGCGGTCAGAATCTCGGCCAGCGTCCCAGTAACGACGGATCGCCCGGCCGAGTCCATGCAAGAGCAGGCCGTGGTGGAAGATTTGATGTCTAAGCAGGCCCACAGGATAGAGACATCCTTTTATGGCCGCAATGGACAAATTTTCCTAGGAATTACGGACGCTTTTCCAGGAGAAGCCGCCGGCAACCTCGCTCGCGACACCTCCTAGAGCCTGACAGAGAGACCGAGAGCGCAAAAGGATCGAGCCCTACGGCGAAAGCAGCAGCCTCAGCATCTCTGGCCGAACCCAAGCGTCAGGGTACGGTTAGCATTCGCTGTCGCCGACGAATAGCTGGGGGCAGTCCCAACCCACATGGGCAAGCTCTGGACCAACCTACCCGGCAGAAACGGCGTACGGACCACTCCAAGCTTTGGCCGTATCCTTGGGACAAACCAGTCCCTCGCATTCCGCGATTCAGCAGCTTGGCCCAGTTCACACTGCGGCAGTCCAGACCCACCCTGGCCCAGGCGGCGCGACCGTTGCTCCATCACAACAGTACGGTTAGAGCAATCCGACCGTTTCGCCTCCCTTGCAGGCGTCGTTATTCCCGTTGGGCTCCCACCTTCATTACGGTCCGGCTATTCTGATGGTAGCATACACGCACCCCGGCCAAACCCATGGCGCTCACCTGGCGCCAGCCAGCTCGGCCGTCCTAGCCGAGCCCCCTGTTCAGATGACCCAACAGATAAGGCCGCAGAACGATGTGCAGCAGGTCCCGCGGCCGTATTCGGCCCAACAAGAAGCACCCCCTCAAGGGCTCCGATTCGAAGATGTCCGGCGAATAATTGAGGACGGCCTCGCTCAGAGGCGACCGGAGGCGCCAAGGTATACAAAGCCGTACCCGCCGAAAATTGACCGAACCCTTCTTCCCCGGAACTATCGATTGCCAGAATTCATGCTGTTCTCCGGGGATGGGCAGACCTCCTCCATTGAACACATAGGCCGCTTCACGGCCCAGTGTGGAGAGGCCAATTCAGACGCACAGAAGCTCCGTTTATTTGTTCACTCCCTGACCAGCGCGGCGTTCTCATGGTTCATAAACCTTCTGCCGAATTCGGTAAGGGATTGGTCTGATATGGAAAGAATATTCCACGAACATTTCTATCAGACCAACCGAGAAATAACGGTCGCCGAGCTAGCAAGAATGAGCCAGGCGTCAGACGAATCACCTCGCGACTACTTGCAGCGGTTCAAAACATGCAGGAACTGGTGCCGCACGAACCTACCAGAGAGGGAATTTGTCAAGATGGCCGAAGAGGGGTTGGAGTTCGAGTACCGGAAAAAATTCCAGGGGATCGAATTCCGAGATATGCATGACTTGATCAACAAGGTGGACAGGTACGCATCCTTGTTGAAGGAGGAGATGCAGAAGAAGATGGCTTCAAAAGGGACTTGCTACAGGAATCCCATTGTCAGCTACGCCGAAGCAGACGGCTCTGCTGAGGCCGAGAGCGACGAGGTTGAGATGAGTTCAGCCGAAGTCAACATAGACAAACCATTCGTCTGCAAAGGACTTATCAAGGCCGACAATAGCCGTACAAAAATTCCCGAAGCCAAGTTTGCAACTCGGGAAACGAAGGCCTACACTTTTGACCTAACAAGGGCCGAAGCTATCTTTGACCTGCTATTGGCCGAGAAAAAGGTCAAGTTGTCATTCGGCCATAAAATTCCGAAGCCCGACGAGCTCAAAGGGAAGACGTTTTGCAAATACCACAGTTCTTGGTCCCACAACACCAACAACTACGTTGTCCTACGAGACGTCATCCAGAAGTTGATAGACGAAAAGAAGCTCCAGTTCCCAGAGAAGGCGGCCATGCAGGTTGACTCCAAGCCATTCCCTCCGCCTGTCGTCAACATGGTTGACGCCCAACTCCGAGCTGAATGCTGTGTGAGCAATGCAGGTGTGAGGTCGGTCAGCCTAGGCTACAAGAGAACAAGAGGAAGGCCGCCGAGCCATCTCAACCGATCGACGGCATGCCAGCAGGGCTATTTTCGACCGACTGGGGGCACAGACCTCCAGTACCTCGGCGGGCCACGGAGACGAGACCCCCCTTAGGCCTGTAAAAACTTTCAAACTGCCGGTCATGCGGGACGACCGTTGGTACCATGCGCGACCTGGGGGCAGGGCCGAACCATTGACAAAAACCCAGCTGAGAAGGATGCAGAGGCAGGTCCAGCAGGCCAGGATACAGACGACCCAGGCCGAGAGTTCCAAGCGCCAGAAGAAAATAGCGACTACAGACGGGCCGTCTTCACCACTGATTGTCCCCTCTACGACAAGGACGGCCAGCATCAAGCCTCCAAGGGCGTGGCGCCCTAAGCAGGGCTAGAACCCCCGTAGAACGGCAGCTGTTTCGGTCCAGCCAAAGGCCGTGCTTCTGGAGAAATCAGACGAGGGCATCATCGACGTCTACCACGGAAGAGATACCCTTTTCTCGGCCAACGGTTTATCCTTTCTCATGGAATTCCATAAAGACTATTCGGCCACCGACTTGTACGGCATGACCCCTGAGAACCGTGAAATCGTGGAGTTAGCCCTAAAAAAAGCGAAGGCGGAGGGACTCCTCATTACCAACGGATCCGACTCCGCCATTAAGGCCGTATACCAGGCGAACAGGGAAGCCAGAGCGAGAGGGATGCCAGGATACCAGCCCGACCTAGCAGGATTGGAGGCTAAAGCCCCCTTCAGCAAGGGCGACTTGGAGTATCTCCGCCAGTATTTCACCGTGACTCCGGCTGACACTATCTTTGGTCTGACGACCGAGGAAAGGGCCCGGGTTGGCCGTCTGAACGACTACTTAATGGCTATGGATACGTTGGCCAAGGCTAGACGAGCCATCGAGGAGAAGGTCGAGAGCTCGGACCCCCACAAGATCGAAGCATCCGCAGACGACATCCCCGGGACTGTGAGGCCTGTGATCGAGGGCCCCAGCGACCCTTTCTTCGGGCATGAGGCCGAAGACGACCCCACCTTGGGGATATCCGATGAAGAATATGACGGGATCCTCGGGATGGTTGAGGAAGCTGGTAAGGAAGACCAGCAGGAGCCGAGGGAGGCCAGCGTGAACATGGTCCTGGTACTACCGCCTGAGTTCTCAGCCCCAAGGGGGCAGACTAACGGCCTGGATAATGACATGGCCGAGGAGCAGCTAGATCAGAGGCCAAAGACAAAGGAAGAATTGTTGGCTGTAGCTTTTAACGAGGTAATACCCAGGGACGAGCCAAACAAATATCGACATCTCAAGCCAGTGTATATTTCAGCTCACGTAGAGGGTGTGCCCGTGTCCAAGGTCTTCGTCGACTGTGGGGGCACGGTCAATATCCTTCCCTATTCCCTGATGAGGAAGCTGGACAAATCAAGGGAGGACCTCATCCCCAGCGACGTGGTCATGAGCAGTTTCGTCGGCGATAAATCTAAAACCATCGGGGTGTTGCCGTTAAAAATCACCGTGGCCGACCAGACGAGGGTCGCAGCCTTCTACGTAGTCGAATCCAGTGTGGACTACAATATATTGCTCAGTCGTGACTGGATCCACCAATCCGGATGCATACCGTCCTCCCTCTTCCAACTACTTTTCTTTTGGGACGGCCAGAGGGTGTCCATACACCCGGCCGACGAAAAACCCTTCGAGACCAACGTCATGCAAGCGCGGATTTACGACGACGACGTTGGATGGGTTGTCCTCACCGGCCACGATGCAAGCGGCAGACCAACCAGGACAACAGCCCAGAAAGTACTGGAGTTAGGCGCCGAGAATGTCCGACAGGATTCGGCGCGCGAAGTATTGATCGACCTCACCAGCCTTTAGATGACAGACAAAGCCACTAAAGAAGAGGGAGCGGCGGCCGTGACCGACCTGCTGGAAAGACTGCTGGAACATTGGGCGGAGGAGTCCCTGCGGCCAAACTCACCAATCAACCTGATCGAATTCCTCCACGAATCAGACGAGACGGACGGTTTGACATTCGACGACCTGGAGACGGCACCCGCCGAGATGGAGGATGACTACCCTGAGGTCCAGGACCCTTTATTAGAAATCAATGTAGGATCGAAGGCCGAGCCATGGCCTCTTTTTGTAAGCCAGCTTTTGGACCCTGAGTTAGCGGCCGAGATTATCGGCCTGCTCCATGAATATAAGGATTGTTTCGTTTGGGATTACCATGAGATGCCCAGGTTGCCAAGAAGTTTGGTTGAGCACGAATTGAAAATCAAGGAGGGGTTTAGGCCTTTCCAACAATCGCCGAGGCGGTTCTCGACCGAAGTGCAACTTAAAGTCAAGGAAGAAATTGAACGGCTCCTTAAAGCCGTCTTCATCCGAACGGCCCGGTACGTTGAGTGGTTGGCCAACATCGTACTAGTTTTGAAGAAGACTGGGGCCTTGAGGGTTTGCACCGATTACAAAAATTTGAATCTTGCAACCCCAAAGGACGAGTACCCCATGCCTATGTCAGACCTCCTGGTAGACGGAGCCGCGAAGCACGAACTCTTGTCTTTCATGGACAGCCATGCTGGTTACAACCAAATTTTCATAGCCGAGGAAGATGTCCACAAAACAGCGTTCCGATGCCCGGGCGCGATCGGAACCTATGAGTGGGTGGTCATGCCGTTCGGCCTAAAGAATGCCAGCGCGACGTACCAGCGAGCTATAAACCTTATTTTCCACGACCTTATAGGCCGGACCGTTGAAGTCTACATCGACGACGTGGTTGTAAAGTCCTCGTCCAAAGCCAACCACGTAGAACATCTCCGATAGGCTTTCAACCGAATGCGAGCGCACGGCCTAAAGATGAACCCGAAGAAGTGTGCTTTCGGCGTCACCGCCGGGAATTTCCTCAGTTTCTTAGTTCACCAACGAGGAATCGAGGTAGATAAAAATAAAGCCACGGCCATCATGGCGGCCCCTCCGCCAAGAACCAAGTAGGAGCTCCAGTCCTTCCTCGGTAAGGTCAACTTTTTAAGGCGGTTCATATCCAATTTGGCAGGGAAAATCCGAACATTGACCCCTCTGCTCAAACTAAAAGACACGGAACGGTTCGTATGGGGAGCAGAACATGAAGCGGCCCTCGACGATATCAAGAAATATTTATCTCAACTACCGATCCTTATGCCGCCGAAGAGAGGGAAACCCCTGAGACTTTACATTTCGGCTTCGGAGAGCTCTATCGGCTGTCTGCTGGCTCAAAACAACGAGTCAGAACGAGAGCAAGCAGTGCACTACCTGAGCCGTACCCTTAACATGGCCGAACTAAACTATTCGCCGGTCGAAAAACTATGCTTAGCGCTCTATTTTGCGGCTACCAAGTTGCGCCATTATATGCTCCCCTCGGTCGTTCAGATCATCTCCAAGACCGATCTCATCAAATATATGCTCACTCGGCCGATCATACGCGGCCGAATCGGGAAATGGACGATGGCATTGTCCGAATTCACCTTCCAATATGTGGCTCAGAAATCGGTCAAGGGTCAGGCATTGGCCGACTTCTTGGCTCACCACCCGGCTCAGGGGCAAGAAGAGGAGTTGGAGGTCGAGATCGGTATGGCCCGCATGGAGAAGAACTACTGGACCATGTACTTCGACGGCTCCAGTACCGAGGCCAGGTCCGGAGCCGGAGTCGTGATCGAGTCCCCTCAAGGACAAAGGTGGCAATTTGCGTTCCAGCTTGATTTCAAATGCACCAACAATCAGGCCAAATACGAAGCCCTCATCATCGGCCTCGAAATTCTGAAAGAAATGAAGGCGACCCGTGTCTTGGTCTACGGTGATTCTCAGCTGGTAATTAACCCCCAGCTTTGTCCTTAATACGTAGCGGCAATTTAACTATGTATTACGTAGCGGCCCTTAATACGGCCGACGATTTCTCCAGGATTTCCTTTGTCCACGTACCGCGCGCCGAAAACCATGAGGCCAATGAGATGGCCCAGGTGGCGTCAGGTGTGAATATTCCGGACAGTGACCACAATCGTGTGATCAAAGTCAAGAGGCGCACCTTGCCAGTTTTGGCTGAACTGGGAATGATAGCGCAAGTGTCATCGGCCGAGATCACCGACGAAATCAACACGGCCGAGGCCGATTGGCGCTACCCTGTAGTAAGGTATTTGCGCGACCCCTCCGGCAGCCATGGGAGGACTACACGTTTCCGAGCCCGATGCTATTTAATTTACCAGAACGAGCTATATCGAAAGGGATCAGACGGCTTGTTGCTCCTATGTCCCAGCGCCGAAGACATCAAGGTCATCATGACCGAATCCCACAAGGGGATCTGCGGCGCTCATCAGTCTGGCGTCAAGATGAGATGGTTGGTTCAGAGGCACGGCTATTACTGGCCGACCGTTTTAAAAGATTGCATAGAGTATGCGAGGGGGTCCATCAAGTGTCAAATCTACGGCCCCATACAAAGGGTACCGGCCGAAGCTCTCCACCTGGTTACTAAACCGTGGCCTTTCAGAGGGTGGGCCGTGGACATCATCGGCAAGATCCATCCGGCCGCGTCCAACCAGCACGCATGGATTTTGGTGGCAACCGATTATTTTACTAAATGGGTCGAGGCAGAGTCCTATCGGTCAATTTCTAGCGCACAGGTGGTCAAGTTCTTCAAGAATCACATCGTCCACAGGTTCGGTATACCTGAGACTATCACGGCCGATAACGGCCCAGTTTTTGCATCGGCCGAGACTCGGGAGTACACCGAAATAATGGGGATCAAATTGGTCCACTCAACACCTTACTACACCCAGTCTAACGGACAGGCCGAGGCAAGCAATAAAGTAATCAAGGGCATTCTCGAGAAAATGATTGAGGAAAAACCTAGGGCATGGCACGACTTGCTCCCCGAAGCCCTTTGGGCTTACAGGATCTCAAAACGCTCGGCCACAGGCACATCTCCTTATGCCTTAACCTACGGTCATGACGCCATCGTTCCAATGGAGTTAAAGGTTCGGTCTCTTCGTGTGGCCGAACAGCCTGGACAAGAAGGGAAGGATTATGCGCAAGCCATGGCTCAGGAGTCAGAAAATTTGGAGCAATCCAGACTCGATGCTTATAACCTAATGCAGGCCTAGAAGCAGATTGCGGCGAGAGCCTATAACAGAAAGGTCAAACAGAAGACTTTTGCCGAGGGCGACTTAATATGGCGAGCCGTGCTTCCTATCGGGACAAAGGACCCTCGGTTCGGCAAGTTCTCACCCAATTGGGAAGGGCCGTTCATTATTGAACGAATCCTTGGCCGAGGTGCATTTCAATTGAGAGATAGGGATGGGGAATGGCACGACTTGCCAATAGACGGCCAGTATTTGAAGAAGTATACCCCGTCGTTATGGGAAACGGCCGAGAAAGAGTGCTAAGGATTGCAATTGGCAAGTAAATAAAACGGCGGAACAAAAGGAAAGGAAAGTCATACTTCATTTAAAAAGGGGACACATTTACAAAGAAACAGCCAGGTCATGGCCGATTACAAATACACATGATAAAAGATCACATCCTAAATCTACGAACAACGGCTTCATGATCCTCTTGCTGGACAGACGGACGGTTCGCCCCGAGGCAGTATCCCCACCACCCATGTCGTCACCAACCACGGAAAGAGCCGTCACTCCGGACATGGTAAGCGTAAGGGCCGTCACTTCGGCCGGGGAAAGCGGTCGACACTCTGGCCATGATGAGCGGCCGTCACTCTGGCCACGGTAAGCGGCCGGGGCACTCAGCCGAATAAACACGGCCAAGTTAGAGTCATCATACCGGGTGCTCCCATCTGCATCAATCTCATTGTAGTTTCTCCTCGGCTTCACAGGGAAGGAGGTTGTCTTCCTCCAAGGATGAGAGGGGACCTCGGCCGCATCTTGGTTTTGGCTCACGTCGACTTCCCAGGACGAAAGGCGGTTGGTAGACAGCAGGAGAGGAGGAGCCATCTGGACCAGGCCAAACTGCCAAATCATGAGGTTCAGCAGATGTAGCTCCTTGGCTTTGGAAGGGCTACAACAAGGGCCATCATAGCAGGTTGAGACAAAGAAGGATGAAGCCCAGGAATCAAAGAAAGGCTCAAGAATGTTCAAGGCTGAGGAAACTGGGAAGGTTGGAGTGAACTTTCGAGGAGCATAAACTCAAGAATTCTGAAAGCGTAAAGAAGAAACGAAGGAGTCTGGGTTTTTATATTGGCGCTAGAATTCGAAAACGAAAGGGCGTGGCTCTCTCGAGAGACGTAACGTTCTGACAAGCGTACTCAAAAAGCATGATGACATGTCGAAAGCCCAGAGGCCGTCTTTTTGTCTGACGAAACGAAGCGACGCCTCGCGTAAGTCTGGGCAATGTTGGCCTGCACGACGTGCTTGGGCATTGAATGCGCTTGGGCATTAAATGCGCCGACTAGCCGGCGCATTTAATGCAACAATTGTCAATCACTTCAGAAGGATTGCAAAGGGTCCATCCCTTGGAATCCATTCGGCCCCAGCCCATGCCGAGACCGAAGAATCCAGGGATGTGGGGGCAATGTTTGTGCCTAATAAATCACGGCCATGAACTGACCGAAGGAGCCCCTTTTCTCGGCCCTGGCATTTGCTCAAACGCAGTGTTTCGCCAAGATATTTGGGCCTCCTGAAGACAAAAGAAAGTTGCTAAGGCACGATCATCTCGGCCTCGATAATAGGCCGAGGCCGAGGCCGAACAAAATCACGGCCAATGATATTAAAAAATCAAATCATCACGTGATAGCAGGGTCTCATGCTTCATTTAGCCTCTGTTTATTGCAGCAAACCCACTGGCCACAAATAAGCATTTAATGCACGAGGGAAGGTGGGAAGTGACTGAAGTCAGGTTGTGGAGACAAGAAACAGAGTGATTAGACGCAGACATTCTCACAAGAATTCTTGCAGTTTGAGAGATTGGGTGACCAGCTATCATAACAATAAATGCGTCCCCACGATCAGGGCGGCGGCCGAGATTCACCAGGATTTATGGGGTCACACCACCATACTTCACGATCCCAAATGTCGATTGGACTACCCACTTGCTCTAATCAGACTCCACTATGCAAGATTTCAGCCTCGATTACTCCTCCAGGAACTCTTCCTATAAATACAAGGCTCAAGACTACTTTCAAGAGGTTCAAACACCAAACAAAAGCCTCCCACGGAGCAAATTATATTTTCCTATAATGCACTTTCAATATCTTTACTTGCTTTCCTAGGAGTAGTGTTAGTTTGTAAGGAAAATCCATTCATCAATATATCATACGACCCTTGATTTTCAAGGCGCCGGAGCACCATCTCTGTTACTCATTCATTCACCTCATATATCATACGACCGCCGCTCACTGAGCAGCGCGCCGGAGCACCGCCCAAAACCCACCATCAGCACCACCCCTAAACGGCCTTGTAGCTCAGGCCGTGAACCTTGCAGCCGAGATCAGTTCCTCTCTCGTCTACAATTGTTTGATTAGAAGATGAGTTCAAACAGGCGCACCACTTAACCATTTCCATCCACATCAACCTCTCGACGCACGGTAGACCGTGCTGGCACGCCCGCGCACAACCGCACCGCATCCAAAAGCAGGAAGCCACGTGTCAACGCACATCCCCTCGGCCCGGAACCCAAGGCCGTGAGATCTGCACAGCCGACAGCACCTTGATCAGTCAAGCATCAAAGAGGAAAAGTAGACATACTTAATGCAGATCGATGAGGATCCTAGCTGGCAAGACTTCATCATTGACTACTTGGTGAATGAAAATTTTCCAAAAGAGAAATAGAAAGCCGCAAGATACTACATGCAAGGCAACAAGCTCATTCACAAATCATATTTAAGTCATCATCTCACTTGCATAAAGTATCCTCCAACACTTAAGGTACTCAACAAGATCCACGATGGTGAGTGCGGTAACCATTCTGGGGGTAGGTCATTTGCCCAGAAATTTCTCAGCATAAGCTACTTCTGGCCTACCATGCTCCAGGACTCTACGTAGTATGTCGAAAGATGTGATCAATACCAAAGATAAAATTTGATTCCTAGCCTACCAGCCGAAGTGTATCATACGTAAAACAGCCCATAGCCATTCATGGAATGGGCAATCGACGTAGTAGGTCCCATGCCACTATCTCCTGCCAAGAAGGACATGATGATCTTTGCCACCGACTACTTTACTAAATGGATAAAGGTCGAAGCTTTATCCTCTACTAAGGAAGTCGACATGGAACGATTCATTTGCAAAAAATCATCTGCCAGTTTGGCTGCCCACAGTCACTGGTTACTGACAATCAGTCGTAGTTCATTGACAAGCAGATCACTAGATTCTTGGCGAAGTATGGTATCAAATAACACATATCTACTCTGAGATATCCAAAAGGCAATGGCCAAATAGAGGTATCCAAGAAAATCATGTTGGACTGCCTTAAAAGAAAAGACTAGAAGGCTCCCTGGAGTTCTCTGGGCTTATCACACCACCAAAAGAGGATCAACTGGCGAAACCCCATTTTCCTTAGCCTATGGAATTGAAGCAATCATTCCTCCCCATATTATTGTTCCCTCAATAAACATTGAGATGGGCAGCATTAATCAGAAGTCTGAGCAGATGAAGCTCAACCTCAACCTGCTCGATAAGGAACGAGAAAAGGCAATTGTTCGAGTTGCAGCATATCAACAGCAGTTTATGTCCTCCTACAACAAGAGATCTAAGGTTAGACAATTCCAACCTGGGACCTTGTCCTTAGAAAGGCCATCATTATGGCGCAGAGACAAGGATCGAAGAAGATGAAACCTAGTTGGGAAGGTCCCTACGTGATCAGCCGAACTAAGGGTAGAGGAAGCTATACACTTGATACTTTGGAGGGGAAAAAAGTTCTGAGACAGTGGAATGCTTATCACCTCCGAAGATATTACCCTTGAAGCTTCCGCTCAGTAGCTCAGTCCCCAACATGTGGCAAGGTTTACTTCATTTCAGTCAAAGAAAAGACAACTGCTGATGTTTTCAAGTTGTTCATCCAGTTTTTTCTAATCCAATAAAGCGATGTAATTTCACAAACATCAATGCAAGTTCAGTTTTCATTCTATGAAGTGTTTGAGAAACATTAACTCTCGATAGAGAAAAGCACCATTTACGTAAGCGGTGGGTAAACATTTTAACATCCTACGGGGATCCTCAACATCATCCTTTATGTAAGCGGTGGGTAAACATCCTAGCATGCTGCGGGAGATGCTCAACAACACCCTTTATGTAAGTGGTGGGTAAACATTATAGCATCCTACGTGAGATGCTCAACAACACCCTTTACGTAAGCGGTGGGTAAACATTCTAACATCCTAAGGGATATGTTTAACAAACCAATCAACAGGCTCAACACAAATTTTGGTTAAAATTTTAACTGAAATTTCAAATAGCAAAGTAGCCGAAAAAAAAAAAACATAAGTTCAACAAATAAAAGATGGTCGATTGAAAGACCAGTACTTTAAAAAAAAAAAAAAAAGCTAAAAAGACTTTAAAAATAATAGCCTTCATCTACTTCGATGATTTAGCAGGCGACTCCTAGACAGCAACTTCTTTCTCATTTGCTTCAACCTCGTCAGTCGCGCCTATCCCAGCCTCGTCCTCTATGCACTCATCAGCCGCTGCCTCATCAGCTACATGCTCATCAACTGTATCCATATCCAGAAAGGCGTCCAGCCCTAATTCAGCAAGTAACTTTTCTAGGCGGAACAGTTCGGCCTCTTCATCACTAATGAGACTATAGGGGCAACACCTTTCTAGCAATCCAGGTAGCCCAACTTGTAAGCATCGACCTCAGATTTTTGAGTGTCCTTCCGAAAAGCATCGAACATGCTCAACAGTTTATCGTGACTTCAAGACAAATCATCAAACTTGCGTTCAAGTTGAAGATAGTTTTTCTTTTGTTGATTAAAAGCAGCAATGGTAGAGTCAAGCTCGCCATCCTTGAAGGCAAGTGAACTCTTCAACAAAGATATCTCCTTTTTCAAGTCCAAAGTCTCTATCTCATGGCACGCCTACTCAGATGAGCAGATCAGCTAGGGTAGCATTCTTCTTCTCCAACTCTTAAAGTTGAGCAAAAGAAGGGGCAACAATAGATAAACTCTGAAGGGTCTCCGTAGCAAAGATCACCCCTTTTTTAATCAAAGAAATGGCCTCATCCCTCTGCTTCTCTGGAGTAAGGCTCGAAAACGTGCCAAGGTCACCGGCTTGATGCAAGTGATCGACCAACCCGGCACAGGCAGAAGAGCTTGACAAGAAGTTGGACTTGAGTATATTAGACACATGCACAGTCTCAGGTGGATTACATATTAGTCGATGTCACCCCCACAATTTGCAATAGTGGGAAACAATACCTATTAGTCTTATAGATGCAGTTCATGATAAGCATATGTGGAAATGCATGCAAAATCTCAATATTAATAGGGTGTGTCCAAAACAAGTTAGTTACAACATCACCAGATATCCTATGCCACTCAATATAATTGTGTTCGTACAACTTAGTAAGTAATTGTTGCATCTGTGTTCTCCCAGCATATTCTTTGGTTCTATTTCAGATCCTAGCATTGTATATTGTCTTCATAGTTGGAACATTCATTGCATCTCTATCCTTCACGGTGACCAAAATATCTCTGGGTTTCACCAAACTCTTAGACATGTCCACTAATAAGGCATTCTGCTTTTCAGAAATTCGCCCCACAAATGAATGACCTTGAAGATACTCCGAAACAGCATGGTTATGTACTTCGCAAACCACCTCCAACTTCCAATCATCCTCATCACCAATATTAACACATTTTAACAAGAATGAGCATTCACATTTCTTGGTACTAGTGTTCCTATAACACTTTTTTGTAGGACCTTAGGCCAGTTGTCTTAGTAGACTTGCAAGACCTATATTTACCACTCCTCTCACAAGCAAGTATTACTCGAGGTCTCCTCTTGCCCTCACCTCCAGCATCAGACCTTGTAATTATAATTACGATATTATTCATTTTTTCTTTTGCACGAGCCCATCTAATTAATGCATCTCTACCTTTGAATATCTACACATTAAACTCATGTTATTTGAAGTTAAAATCTGAAACATTAATGCCACGTTAATGATACTAAAAATGATTTCAAACCAAAAAAAGGATACTCAAAATGATTACCGAATAAGTTGTGAATTGATCACTATAGTCCATTACACATTCTATTCCAACATTGTTGCCTTCATTAGCGGTGTCATCTTGTTTTTGTTCATTCAATAGGAGTAAGGTCAGAATTGCTTGCATTATATTTGAGGTTGACAATAAGTTACTGAAAAAATAAATATATTTTGGGTCGTCGCCACTGAATGATAGATAGAAGTTGGTCATACGTCACCGACGCCCTTTCCAAGTTACAATGAATCTCTACCGCATCTTAAGTTAACGTCGGTCAAATACAACATAAATAGGTTTAATGTTGTAGTGGCTTGCCACCAAATTTTCCTATCACGTTCGGTATTGGTGTGCTAAAGCCTCCCTAACTTCAATCTCACCATTAATGAATAGATACTAGATATGTTTTCACCAATATAAGAGTATAAACCTTGTTAGGGTTGTAGGAACATGATTCTTTGAGAAAAAAAGTCGAATTAGAGTTGTAGGAACGTATGTGGGGTTTAGTGAGCAAATTTAATTTTTATTTTACATATTTTGTCCTTAACGGTAATTATGTACAAGAGTAAAATAGATTATTTATGTTTAATTTCCCTTTTGATTAAAGAACAAATAATGGGGTGCAAATAAAATCTCCCTTTTGATTTTCCAATTTCCCTTATTCTTTCTATTTACTCCCATTGCTCGTTTTAAATAGGGTGCATTACATGCCTCACAAAGCAAAATATCAAATATGAAAATTGGCATTTTACTATGTTGAATGCATATTGAATTCACCAACTTTATAGCTATTGCATCACTATCAAAATGTTAACAGACCAAAAATTGACTTTCACGTATGATACATCAAAATGTGGTTACAAGACCTATACCTAGCTCCTCCGCAAGCTCATCCCATACAGGAAGAAGTGTGAGTACGACAAGGAAAACTGCCACCGTAACAATTGTTTTTCTCCATGTTCCAACCTCTGTTACATCATTTAGGCAAGGTTTCTCTGGAGTCCTCTGAACATATATGATCAAAATAATATCTTGAGATGGGGTGCTTTTTCTCTTTTGATAGAAGATAGAGGATTGTTGAAACGTGAAACTGAAATATATAAATTCTTATTTGCAAACCTGGCATATGAGCACATAGAGTCCCCATGGAAGTGACAGAGGTCCGCCGAGCTGAAAGGGAGGAAAGAAAAGAGTACAACTTAGCCAAAATTTGAAGAAGTGTTATTATAGAAATGATGGGGGAATACATGAAAACAACCACAAGCTGAATTACTGATTTGATATATTGTGATGTGAGGCAAAGCGTGATAAGTTGTAAAAGTTAGACATACCACTCCCAATCCAAGCAACGTGTATGTCGTCAAGCCAAAGGCAATTAGGGCATTTTTTCCAAAAGCACCCTGCAAGTATTTTCCATAAATGTCATGCCATACACAAAATAACTGGCTTTCGCTCAAAGTAGCATTTGAAATTTTAACTTGGACAGTAGTCCGACAAATAAACACCTGTTATTCCATGTATCATGGCCAGATGTATACTTGAAGAAAGAGGGTATCAAGCAGAATTTGAGGGGAAAAAAACTAGCAAAAAAGAGAAGAAACTACTGGCTACTATAGCTGGTACTAAAATCAGTGAATATCATACAAGTGAAATAGAAACATGTTACTCAAGATATTTTTAGAAATTTTAATTTGAACACTAGTCATAGAAACCAACACCAGTTATCTTTGTATTGGGCAGTTGTATATACATTAGAAGCAGAGAGTAGGTAGAGCAACAGAAAACACATTTGTAAGCAAGATAGGAGAATAACATCTTACTATTGTAACTTCTACAAATTTCTGGTCTTGCATTGAGACACATACACAGAGAGAGAGAGAGAGCATATCAAGATTATATATATGTACTCTTTTATAAGCAACACAAGATCATTTGACATTTATAAAACTATTGTGATGAAATGCGAAGCCTTGGGGATGTCAAGATATTGCAGACGTGAGATTTTGATTGATTCTAACAGTTTATCACTTTATGAGAAGTAGTTGTTTTTCAGAAAACCCTTATTTTTGGGAAAAATGGTGGCTTGGCCTCTGCTTGTAAGGTTCAGGGTGGGAATTTAGATAGAAATTTCGTCACGAAATCGGGTGTCGGTGTCCCGAAACGTCCAGTTCGTTGAGGGCTTCGTTTGGGTTTGTCTAGGGTGTTGGCTTGTCCTGGGTTTTCTTTGTGGTCTGTGGGCGCTGGGTTGTTTTGTTTCTTAGTCTGTTTCTCTGTCTTCTGTGGATTCCTTATCCACTGCTGTATTTTGCTCCTATCTTAATACATTCGTTTCTATTCAAAAAAAAAAGAATTAGATTCTAAGAATGCCACAAATATTCCTTAGAATGGAGTCCTTATAATCCCAAGCAATCAACCGTTCCCACTAGTGTTTGCAGATGCTAGGAATGAAAATGTTTTTAACAATTTTATTTTTTGGAAGAATGCCGCAAGGATAAAGTTGTCATGATTATTTATTAAGTTAAAAAAAAATGGGAATGGAAACCTACCTCGTCCTTTGTCTCACAACTGGATTTGTACATACAACTCCAACATAAAATACATCTAAGGGGTTTCCTCAAAATTATCTACTGTAAGAATTTCCCCCATAGTAGCTTCCTGCCCCAGCCACTTTTGTGAGAACTACCAACTGCTCTTACAAGGAGAATTGTTAATCCTCCTAGCTCTTAAAGCCTGATAGTAAGACTAAAGATCAAAATGACCTACTCTTTCAGGAAGCCACGTCATCCTATTATGCTCATCTGGTCTAACATTCACAGAATATAACATATCTGAATGGAACTATCAACTACAGCTCCTAATCATTCATCAGTCTACAGATGTTTAATTCACCATAGCCACCCCTTTGACTAATCTACATAATCAGCCACCAAGCATCTTTAGTAGAAGCAATAAGGTAGATCTATGGGAAGAACAAGACTGTCCACACCAAATACTATATACCAAAATAGAATCTAGCTACCATAACTGCAGAAAGTCTACCTCATACTACTTTATAAATAAATAAATAAACCACTAAAATAAATTAAATACATATTTCATGAACTCATCATAATAAAAATCAAAAAAGGAAATTCACTGCACAACTTAACTAAGATTTCATACCCGCACCATGTTGTATCTTCATTTAACAAACCTCAAAGACATAAGTTTACCAGTTCAAAGCAAAAGGAAGGAAAAGGTCACCTGCACAGCTCTTCCACCATCAAGACACCCCACCGGAAGCATATTAAAAGCTGTTGTTGTCAACCCACACCTGTAATATTAAACTTGAGTCATACGCATGCTACGCATTACAATACAGTCATTAAGATAGTCCAGAAATAGTACATTACCAGCCAGCAATCATAAGAGGATGAATTGGAACAGTCGCAGCATGCATTGATCTGCATGTTTAGTATAGTACCATGTCAACTATGAATATGATTATTGAATCAAAAGGGTTTCGCAGGCATTGTATCTATAGAAGCCTTCTTAGCTCACATGCAAACAAGATTTTCGCTTTAATAATGCACAGAGGTAGAGGAAGGACATACGCATAACCAAGAGTAGCTCTACTGATAAGTCCAAGAAGCAAAGAACCCTGAAACAACATGCTTGGAACCTGCACTAGATCTCCTGTGGCATTGGGGTTAGATGAGAGCAGCAGACCTACTGCAAACATTGACAGTGACAATGCAGCACTAGCAAACGGGCCCGCAAGTGATATGTCGACTTTTGTGCTCCGATCAGGAAGAACGGATTTAAACTACAAAACCAGTGACTAATCAGAAGAAATTCTCTGGATCATCATTGATTACAAACAAAGGCTTAGATTCTAGAAGATGATAAGAAAAAGGGGTCTAGGTGCACAGATGACCTAGTTAAAGAAAAGGTAGCCATTAGTCTTGGTAAGACTACTGCATCAAATATGACATATCTAATCTATTTTAAAATAAAACATGGGAAAAAATAATGATTCAGAATAAAAGCCTTTTTAAGAAGCCATGTTGGGGGGAGGGGGTTGACTACAATGACATCCAGCCTGTGCCGGATGAACTAGCAAAGACCTCAACCTTGGTTACCTACATGACAAAAATTTAAGGAAAGGTCACATCTGATAATAAATTATCAAGAATCCAAAACTAGAAGGCTGATCTAAAATTGCCCTTCAACCTTGATAATATGGTTATATCAGAATTTTTCCAGCAATAATTTTATTCTCAAAAATCAAAAGGAAACTGAAAAAAACCCAAGAACCAAAAAACAGATGCAACTGGAATAGCTCCGATTACTTCTGTCTACAAGTTTCTTAAATGGATGACTCAACTAGAATAGCTGCTATACATCTTTGCATTATATTCAGGGGTCAATTTAACCTGCAGAAACCTATACCACTGATATAAGGGGTTCTTGCCTGCAAGTGATTCCCTAGTTAGTCCATTGCATACCTTTGTATTATTCGTTGCCTTTCTACCAAATATTAAGCACGCTAAATCACTTAAACCAACACCACAAATGCAGGGAAGTTCTACTCAGATTCCGTACTGAAATATTAAGGACAAGTTAAGCCACTTAACATTTACATGTTGTGAATTGCTACTTGGATAATTAGAGAGGTACCTGAGTGATTGCTCCAAAACTGCCAAGAGTAATATTAGGAATGAAGAAAGGAATGCTAAGTTTCACTCTCTTTGGGAAAGCAGCCAGAAAATGCCCAACTTCCTGCATGAGATTGCCTCTATCATGATCATATTCAAATAAGGTCAAACATAAAATCCAAATAGGAAATCACAATTCAAAGAATATGGACTAATTCATCAAAATTTAAAAAATCATTTGGAGGAGGTTAAAATACGAGTATGCCTAAAAAGAAAGAAAAAGTTAAGAAATGAATAACTTTGATTATTCTGGCATTCTCACTCAAAACATATGCAAGTCATCGTATTTCCCTTCAATTAAAATTGACACAACTTGTAGAAAAGTATCGAAAGACAGAAATAAATGTTCTTTATTAATTAATCTGAGTGGGAGCTTTCGGCTTACAAGAGTCATAATCAACAGATTTTCCAAATTACATACTCCTATCTCTTATACTTTCACTATAATTTTCGCACACACATAAGCAACTAGAAATTAATTTATAGAGTCAGACTCAGCAAGCATTCATTTAAATTCTCATATCTGAAAACTTCTGTCAATTTAAGGTTTGATGTACTTATTTTGGACAAATATGATATGTTTGAGAATGAGAGCCATTAATTGCAAACAGCAGAACAAAAGGGATAATAACCAATTTCATTTCTTCATAATAGCATATGATTAAGATCATCAGACTAAGTCAACTGGAACAATAAGCATGTTCTTTTTCTTCACAAGCATCAAATCTCACATTAAAGATCTCTTATGTATGGGCATAACAGATGGCCTTAAAGATCCTACTAGATGAACAAGAAAGATCTGTAGTTTTTTTTTAATTGAAATGGAAATGAAAAACTTGACTAAAGAGCACAGTGCAAGAGCAAGATAATTCACTTACATGAAATAGCAAAACCCCCAGAACACCATATGCTAGGGGCAAAGCCGAGTCTACAAAGGGGAATAGCAACTCCATATCTGGTGGGTCAATGGCATTTGGATCTGTGAAGTATTTCACCACCTCTGGTGGAAGTCTATTTATCTGTTTAAGAAAATGCATGAAAATAACTCTAACTATGAGAAAGAAATCTGTTGATGGACCATTTATGACATCATGAAATACAAAATTAAAAAAAGGGAAGTGTGTTGGCGTACCTGAGATGCAATTCCTAACTCTACAGATGATCCAATTGTTAGAAGGAATAACAAGAAAGCAATTACATATTGCCAAAGTGTTGTTGGCCCTGGTTCTGAGACCTCTTTCCGCAGCAACCCAAAGCTAACGCGCGGCCCACCACGTGGATCTAGATCTTCTGCATTGGGCTCCTCCACCATAAAAAGGTTGTACTTATTACCTGTGACCTCAACCAGTAGACTCTGGAATTTGGCAAAGACCTCTTCTCTCTTTCCCCTCAAATTCCCGAGGAAGAGAATACCCTCACCAAGGTCTCCAAAAGGCTCCTCTTTGGTCACCCAAAAGGTAGAATAACCAAAAAGCTTTTCCTTAATCAGCTTTACATCAGCAGGATCAACCTTCTCGGGCCCAAGGAGTTCCATCAGTTTGAAAGAGTCAACTTGGAAATTATTGTAAGCGGGTCCAAGTGGTGATATAGTTGGTGGCTGAAGAACACATTGACACATTAGACAACGAGAGACAGTGTTATGTTATTATGTTAGATGCATGCCATTCAAGGTAAGACAACATATATTGTGCGTGAGTGTCTGCATATAATTCATGAAGCATCCATTGCGGATTTTACCAAATCAGCAACAATTGATGAGCTGCAGTCCATCTCATTTGTTTTTCCTTTGACACTGAGCCCTCAACCGTTGGAGACATTCGACGGCTGACAGGTAAGTCTGGATTTTAACTAAATCCGGAAGTCCAGATGAGATAACTATTGTTTCTACATATACATGCATTTAAAACAGAAATAGGAAGCTTATTCAACACCAAGTTCTTAAAACAATCCAACAAAACACTAACAGAGAATATGAACTTAAATGCATCCTCAAGTGAGGCAGCTAAAACTCATAATTGGATTGCTAGCATTTTTGGTTTCTACTATTATAAAGGTCATACCGTCATCAACTGCCAGTCCCACATAACCTTCACTGACTAATATGGTAAATTCTACAAATATGGAACCGTATATTCCTTTTTAAAGAACCCAGAACTGGATTTTGATGGCTATACCAATTTCTTTATTTCTTTTATAAAAAGAAGTCAAATTAAATACTTAAACTCAAACTTCAATTGTCGGTAACCAAACTGAGAGAACAACAAACTAATGCAAAACCAGCATGTAAATTGTAATGAAATTACACAAATGGATATATATAAAATAAAAATAAAACCCATGTCTCAAAGTTAAGCAATGTACCCTGGAAGAAACCGATGGAGGGTCAGAGTCATAGTCGTTCGTGCGTGTATCTTCGGCCACTTCTGGCGTTGAAGCCGTTGTTGTCGTCGTCGTCGTCGTCGTAGCCGGGTCAGTTGTTGACTTATTACTACTGCCGCTGCTACTGCTCTCTCCTTCATTGTTACCGTTATCACTAGAGCTATAACATTTAAGCCTACGAAAACTCCTACGCGGGAACCAAACTCTATCGCTCTGTATGCTTCTTCTGCACAAGAAGCATGAACTCTTGGGCTTCTTGGGTAATCTGAAATTCGGAATTTGACGGGATTTGACAGTGAAATTGAAATCCAGGGTGCTCAAAGTGCAGGTAGTGAGCGTTCCCATTCAACTCAATCGCAAACCTTGAATTTAATAACAAGACCACAAAATTACAACATCATCTGTCTGGAATTTGCAATAGCAGAGCAGGAGGGAGGAGAGCGCTGCACTCTTCAGCTCGTTCGTTTTGGTGCGGCTGAATAAGTGAATATCCAAATGACGTCTGGAAAATATCCGTTTTTAAATTTTGTTTTTTCCCTATCTTTTTTAAAGGTGAGATTTCTCGTCTTTTCTTTTTCTTTTAAAAAAAATCTTTTCTTTTTCCTCTCTTTAAGATTGTACGGAAAATGAAAGTATTATTAAAATACTAACTTTTATGCACGCACTTCCATACTTGTGAGAGGCTTTTTTTCCAAAAAAATTAAATTTATTTTAGAATTAAAAAAGATAATGGGTAGTTGTGTTCCATAAAAATAAGATCTATTATCTGATTTTTATTTTTATTTTAATTTTTTTTAATATGAAAAAGTGTGAATTTACCTTATTATCCTCATTTAATTAATAATTTCAATTTTTAATGTTTGCATTAACCAATGACATTTTCTGGTATTTTGAATGTTTCACCATTCTCTGCCTTTTGCTGTATATATATAGGTATATACGAATGCATATAATACAAATATTAGACGGGAAAATGCTAACTAAGGTTATATTGTATTGTTGAAGTTTATTTAATGCCATCAATGCTCCAAATATACCTAGAAAGCATATAATAACCTACATTCCCATTCTCCTGGACCGTGTGGTACAAGGAAACTATGGTGTAATAACCCGATCCTAAATTAATATATAATTATTGAAATATTCAAGTAAAATACAATTTTACCCCGAGAGTATTTTAATGGGCTTGAAGTTGACTTTTTGTTCGGGCAAGATTTTGGGGATTTGGGTGGTACCGTTGCGTTGGGCTCGTCGATACGAGTTCGTAGACAGGTGGCACGCCCGATTCTGAGTTGTAACAAACGCACACAGTTTTGAAAACCCAAAGGACGTATTGGTCATTTTGAAAATTGTTAAAAAACCCTAAATACCCTACCCTTTCCCCTAGCGCTCGAGTCAGACCCCCCCACCCCCCCCCCCCCCTTAATTCTCTCTCCTCTCTCTCTCTCTCTCCTCCCGACGGCGTCACCTCTTCTCATTGTCGATTCTTCGTCGTCCGACCATCTTAGGTCATGGCACCAGTCCCAAATTTTCTTGTAGTGCAGTTGCATGAATACTGATTTCAAAGCTTGTGATTTTTCAAGAGCCACTACAAGACTAATGGCCTAGTCCCTAGTAGAGTCACCATTTATGTTGGGGTCTTTTTCCGTCGGATGGCTCGTCCAGGCTTGTTGATTCTCGGCCCGCCATAGAGTGGTGGATCAAGCATTCGTTGCCCCTTTTTCTGAGTTAGCGAGGACTAGGCCCAAAGCATCCCGAGGGAGAAGCAAGTCCCAGGGGAGTACTCTGTTCTTCTTCTAGCGGCTGCGTGTTTGGTGCTGATGTTTCTAGCAGCTTGACGAAGAGTTGAAGATGACTTGCTAATGTTTCCGACAGCTTGACGAAGAGTTAAAGATGACTTGCTGATGTTGATATGAGATTATATGAGCTTGGCATGAGAGCTTGGAGTGTGGGAGCTAAAGATCCACAAGTTTAGCAAATGAGAATGCATGTGCTTGGCTTGGTGTTGGATATGCTTGAGTTTGGGTGTTGATAATTTGTTGTTTGTGGCTATGGTGTTTATAGCTTGGAATGAAGGGAAAGCTTAGAGTTATGCTTGGTGAGGCTTTATGGATTTAAGAGTTTCAAGAGAAGGATAATGGGAGGAAAAGCTTGAGGTTTGAAGGCTATGGTGTTTATAGCTTGGAAGGAAGGAACGTGGTTTGATGGTTGTTGGGGTGCTTGAGCAACCAAGAGGTGTTGGTCGATGGCTGTTGGGATGCTTGCAGCAGTCAAAGGATGAAGGTTGATGGTTGGGATGGCCGCTGGAATGCTTGCAGCAGTTGGAAGGAGGAAGGAAGATGAGTTCTCATGGTTGCTGAGAAGCTTGCAACCACCAAGAGAGACTAATTTTGCCCAGCAAATGCCTCCCAATTTATAAAGGGTGAGGGTTTTCCTTTATTTCCAATAGGCAAAGAGAGGTGCTGGAACCAGCCTATTTCCAATGGGTAAAAGGGAGCGTTGGGGCATGCTATTTTCCAGCAGGCGAAGCTAGGTACCATAAACTGATTATTTCCTATGGGTAAAAGGAAGCGCTAGAAATGGCTTGTTTCCAGCGGGTAATAGGGAGTGCTGGAAAAGGCTTGTTTCCAACGGGTAAAGCTAGGCATTTGGAAAATGGCTATTTCCTATGGGTAAAAGGAAGTGCTTGAAAAATATCTCATTTGCTCACCCAAATTGGAGAACTAAGTAATGGGCTTGGACTTTGGTGCTCCCAAGTAACTAGCCCAAAGTCTCCATTATCCAAGAGCTTCCGTGGGCCTTGTGGACCTCCGTCACCTTCCACACCCCAATTCCTCGTGCATGCCCCGTAAACCACATGATTTGGGTTCATGTGAGCTTGATAGGTGATTGACATATGAAAAATGTATTATTGGCCCCGCATGGCATGGACACTATTATTTATTTAATGAATTAATTCACAAAATACAGCTTAGATTAACGCATGACCAATATTTTATGTTATTTTGGGCTTTAAATGTCTTTGGGCTTCTCGTGACTTTTTTGGGCCTCAACAACACCCATGTGCCGCCAGTGCGTGGGCACTGTTTGGGTGTCCCTCCTAGTCTAAAAATTATCCTCATGTCGTCCCGAGCATGACAGTATGCTCGGATTTTATTTTGGCTACTGTTTGATTGTCGAGCGGATATCGCATATTAGGCGTTATCCAGATTTGATATGTTCGGACCGTTGGATTGACTTCATTTTCAAATATGTTGATCTAGGCACATCTAGGATCGTATAGGAATTCGCGGATCGAGAATCGGAGTCCCGGATACTCCGATTCAATAATTCAAAGTTTAGATCGTGCAATCATGAGCGATCCGACCGTTTGACTCAGACCAAACTAGCAAGACATGTTTATTAAACCTTGTTGAACCCATAGAAACTTTCGGATCGAAAATCGGAGGTCGGGAGCCCCGCAGGCCCGGTTGACCCAATTTAGAAAGTTTGACCACTCAGTTGACCAAGAGTCACCCGAGGTAGTTTCATCCTTCAAGAAGCGTAAGAACAACTTTATAAACGAGGCTTGACTGTTTTGGGAATTATTATTTTTTATGGCTGGATGTTAAGATTTGTATTCTAGTATTTCTGGTATTCCTGATGTTATTTTTGATATTTGAAGTTGTGCATGATTAGAGTGATGGAATCTCTTGGAATTATTTATTTATTTAGTTATTTATTTATATATCTACTTATCTGTTTATTATTATTATTGAGGTATCGGATTGAGTGTTAGTGGATGATTTATTGCTTATGAGTTTTAATGTAATCGCTTTTACTTTCTAAGGATATTATACTATGCCTAATTGTGTAAAGCTGGGAACAACGTATTAATTGGTTTGGAGCGGGCGAGAGATTAATTAAATAACTTATTATACGTTTATATTTAATATATATACTCAGTGGCTTGAAAGTGATGAATCATGGATACTAGTTCTTAACAGAATGTGGTATATATATATATATTAATTGTAGTTGAGAACTGGTTTATGGAAAGTTGATATAAGAGTTGGAAAAATGGATTTGCGGAATAAAGGATGGTTATGAATAATCTCATAATATGGTTTTCAAACCCCCCACGGGAGTACCCCCCCCCCCCCCCTAGTTGCTTTGAAACAGTTTTATCATTTACCACAATGCCCCACGAGTTTTGGGGACGCCTGAATCGTGTGGTGCGAGGATGTGCGTTCTTCGGCTGACTACATGTCCCCCGAGTTCTGCGAGGATTGCGGCTCGGGTTGACCTTGTGTCGCTGAGGCCTGCAAGAAATGCGGCTTAGGTTGACTTTGTGTTACCGAGGCCTACGAGGATGTGTCACATTATGAGTCACAAGGAATTGACAGTTTAATGTGGAAAACAAATGGAAATATAATTTATCTAAATTGTAGATGTTGACATTCAGATTTTGTGCGATTAATGCTATTTTATTAAATTTCTCGTTTTTCCTACTTATCTGTAATAAGCTAATTATATATCTATTTATACATATATGTATTTATAAATTAGCCTTATGTGAGTTTCGAAGGAAAGGTTAAAAGTGTCTTCGGAGCTGTTTGTTATATATATATATATATATATATATATATATATATAGTTTAAGCAAGTAATATATAAACTGATTTATGAATTAGAGGGAACTCGGTGAGTAGCCTATGTATGTGCAAGCATGAATTGTTTTAAGAATTGGGAATGTTGGAAAGTATTGCTTTAGGGTTTGTGAATATTATTGAGCATATCATTAACATAAGAACTTGGTTTGATTTGCAAATCACATTGAAACATAATAAGCGATAAAGATATACAAGTGCATTATAAAAAGTGAAAGAATTACGTGTGGCTTAATCCCTTGTTAAGGGTACGTAGGCAACCTCTAGAGTTACTAGGTGCAGCCGCGAGACCAAGTGATTGAAAAGTTGTTCAGTTAAGTTATTCTAGAATTTGATGACGTATCCAGGTTGTTCAAAAAGTTGAGATCCATTTCTGATGGCAGAACATTTTATTTGGTACCAAGAGGCCTAAGGCCATAAAGATTTGACGTTTACTTGCGTGAAACCTATTATTGTGCATGCTGAACGGTTGTGTATATTTAAATTGTTTGTTGTACAGGTGAAAAAGTTTGGGAAACGACCGATTTACAGGGGAGACTCTGTCGGATTTTCGGCATAAGTCAAATCCTAAAAGAAACTTTGGTTTTCTTTAGAAGGGCATTTTGGAATTACACCATAAATATAAAATGCAAAACTCAAATTAGCAAAAGCACACGAGGAAACACAATTTTCTTCTTAACTTATATAAGGCCAAAGATAATCCATGAGTAATAATCATTTTAAAACAATTTCTACAGGCTGTACACAATCTCAATTTCTACGTTCAAACACAAAAATCCCTAGAAGACAACTATGTTAATCATTCAAGTGTTGAACCAAGACCTAACATCATTTTCATGGGCATTAAGGATTTTTTAACCCCTTGTTAATTCCTTTCAGTTTTCACTATGTTTTAACATTTATGAGACTATTGCCATTGAAAGTTGAATTTGTCAAGATTTTCTATTGAACTCGAAACACAGACTAGAGATAGCAAAAAGCTATTGCAATTGCAAAAGCAAACTATAGTCTGGCCAACAACGTTCCTGTCATGTGGCTAATGTAGAGATTATAAATGAACACCTAAAATTTTCCTTCTCTAGATGAAAGAAAACAATAAAGAAACACATAACCCAATTGCAGAAATTGACATAGATATATAGCCAAAACCATTCAATCTGATTTCATTTCACATTTTCTCATTGAACAAAATTAAAACAAAAAAAACATAAGGTAGCTGCATCTCCTTTATTAACATATAAAAATTCAACTAAACTCATCATCGGCTCATTAATCAAATTGAAAAGAGTCAACATTAAGAAAACTTTTCCATTTCGAGGTTTAAAGCATGAGAAAAGATGTAGTAATGAAAGAAAACAAGAAAAAAAAAATAGAAAAATCTTAAAGATAATTCAACAATGCGAAAGAAATGTAACCATTGTATAACAAAATAGAACAAGCACACATAAAACATACAATGTAACCAAACATATAGAACGCATACCAATTTCCCCAAGATGCACTAATGGTTGTTTTAAGATAAAAGACCAACAAAAAGCAGCAGTAGTTGCATATGTATCCACTGCAATGTTGTTATATTCCAACATTTGAAACAAGTCCTACCAAACTAGTTAGTACAACAATGGGGCAGTCACTAGTTGCAAAAAAAATTGACAAAGAAGTGGGTCAACCTCACATGGCCAAAGGAACATGCTTATTCAAAAGCAAAATGATGTTAAACATTTACACAAAGACAAAGTTTTCAAAATGGCATATCTACATAGAATTTATTCAATAATGGATATTTCTTTAAAGAACAATATATTGAATCTCATAATATGTGAGATAATAATCTTCCAAAAGCCACTAGAGACCTCAATTTCTGAAATTCATGTTACTATAATTCTTCATCCAGATATGACAAAAAAAATCATGTACTCTGTGAAAAGTTTATCTTGAAAATTATTATAAACAACATCAACAAGGCATTTCCCAACCCATGCAATGTATCCTACATCAGTGTCTATAGAAATAGCTTCTTCATACGTTGGAAGAAGACTTCTTATTAGCCAATGAAACTCTGTAAACTACTACAAAAGCTCCTTCACCGAACTTTTTCCTCATAGTCAATCATGGACAAAACCAAAAATTCCAGACATTTGTATAAACAGAAACCAAAAGGCATAAAAGTAAGATAATTTGTAACATATATAAGTGAAAACAATAACTAATTATAACTAGCAGACAAGCTAATCTAATGATTACAGAGTAAAAGTTCCCTCTTTTAAGAGTAACTCATCCCCATTATTTGGTTGTAGAGAAAATTCTACAAAAATATGAAATCAAAATGTAAGAGTTGAACAAGCAAATCAAAAGGGGTATGCCATATTTGAGAGACCCAACTGAGCAACTTAACACTAAGCCCAAACACAGCACGTGAAGGGCTAGGGGGTGAGAGACGAATAGGAGAAAGAGAGAGGAAGAGAAAGAGGCATGTTACCTCGCATAAGTAGGTCAGAGAGAGCGACCCACACACACACACACACACACACACATATATATATATATATATATATATATATATATATATATATAGAGAGAGAGAGAGAGAGAGAGAGAGAGAGAGAGAGAGAGAGAGAGAGAGGGTTTAGGGAAAAGAAAAGGTGATAAGGGCCCAATAATTATGTATTTATACTAGGTATTTCCAAAATGTCCAGCCAAGGATGGTATTTGGAGAAGTAAGTTTGGCCTTATGGTATTTTATGGTATTTCCCATGGACCCAGCCCGATAATTGTATATTTATTTTTAAATTAATAAATATATAATATAATATAACAAAGCATAAGTTACCCTAGAGCCACTCCTCATTCCTCCTAACCAAGGTCTAAAATATCGATGGTTTTGGAAATATCAGTAGTCCAAAAACACGGAAATTTCAATGGAAATATTGGGATAACATCGATATCGATAAAAATTGAATAAAAACCACAAAAATTGTAAGAAAAGCTTGGAAATTTTTCTTGAAACTTTGGAGGATGTTTATTTAGTCAATTATCTATTACTTTATCACACACAAAATTGGAAGGAAATGCATTGTATGATGGGTTTAACTAATTTAAGTTGATTATATAGCGAGTTGACAAACACTGCGAGTGTAGAAAATATGTAGTAATTAATGAAGGGAGATTAAACACACCATAATCATTTATTTATAATGATTTACTACAATATTTTACACTTTATATATTGCATGCTAAGATACATGAGTGATTTAGTACCACATAGAGTTCCTATAATGTTCAAATTTGAATTATTTACTCTAACACCTCCTGAGGTTTTCGATTTTTTCACAAAACTCCTTGAGGTTTTAGAAATTACAAGAATACCCCATGAGGTTTTAAATTGTTTTCACAAAACTCTTTTTTATTGATTTTATATTCAAAGATTGATGATTTTATACAAAAAAATTCTCTAAATCACAAAGTTGGCCTTTCAGATTATATCGCATATACTTCATTGAGGTTAATTTGTCATTTGCATAAATTTTTTTTTCAATGAAATCATCAATTTTTGGACAAACAATCAATGAAAAGGGGTTTTGTGAAAACAAACTGAAACCTCAGGGTTCATGTAATTTTTGAGACTTGATGGGTTTTGTGAAAACAAAAGAAACCTCAGGGGGTGTTAGTGTAAATAACTCTTCAAATTTTTCATTGTCTTACTCATCTCAATATTATCGATATTATAGCGATATTTTGGCCAAATGTTGCTTAAGTGTGAGAGAAATTATCGACGTTGATATTTCCGATATTATCGTCGATATTATCAATACTTATATGATATGTGTATGGATATGTTCCAAAATATCCTAGATCCGAAAAAACAATAATATCCCCGATATTTCGTCGATATTATCGATATTTTAGTCCTTGCTCCTAACTACACAACTACTACACAGTAGCCCCAATGAATCCCTATTAGGTTGCTGCATTTGGTTCACCTATACCTCCTGCAGATGGAAAAAATCATGGAGGAGCACCGAGCTTGCATATGAGAGTATATTGGCAGTTGTCAATCCTTAATCATCGAAGCCTTGCTTTTCTCAATTTTCCCCTGGTCAGATGGATAGTTTGATGCTAATGTTAATATTGTTGGTGGATTTGTTAACTTCTTTGGGTTTCTGCTCTCACTTTACATTGTGTTTTGTAGGATTTGCAGTAAAAAAAATTACCTTATAGTTACTGTGTGTATAATCTTCTCCAAATAATGAGGCCATATATCTTCTTTTGTTGTAGTGTGTTGCACCTTGCAAGATAAATTTTTTTATATAAAAAAAAATAGGGAATTTAGAGCGAGTTAGAGAGATAGTCTCCCATGGAGACGGGGGTTGGGTATGGCAATACAATTTTTGACAAAAACATTCATTTGGTGTAGAGGTGAAGGAACTCAAGCAACTGAACTATACCCCACTGGCAAATTTCGTCCATATTATTTATTGGGTTTAGGCATAGGCTATATATGTGGTTAATAGGAAGTTGATATACAAGTATATCCGGTGTATAACCAGCAGATAAAACGTGAATATATTTAATTGGACATTACAAAACATATTGTGGGAATAACACTACACTCTACCCCAAGTGAATTACAATCGCCACAACAATGACATTTATAAGGTTGTCACAACAATTGCCACAACATCTACTATATTTGAGTCGAATACCCGTAAAATGTTATTGAAATGTTATCTTGACAGAGTTAGCTTAGAACTGATATGAGTACAATTGAAACCCGAGATGGTCCATTAACAAACTAATCTAAACTACAAAAAAACATCTCCAAAGCAGTCGAATTTGCAGCAGCAACTATTGCTGTAACCATTCTGAGTTTCGCAGAGCCATTGCCTTGCCACTCAAGGAATTCACAGCTTCTTTATGACCTTCAAAACCAACTGTGTAACCATTCAGAGGACAGACAAAATGAAAAAAAGAGCAAAAGATGACAAGATCAGATAAAACATACAATTACTGGAATCTGCTAATCTAGTCTTAATGGAATGGCTTGCCAAAGCTCACACATGAAATAATAAAGGAGAAAAAAAGGGGAATCTAAAAGAGAATTCAAACTACATTGGGATAGTTCAATTAAAAACTAAGAATAGGAAAGTTCAAATTCTAAAACCCTTGTTTTTTCCTCAACACCACATTGATAATCTCCATTACATATGTTAACTAATTTCTCATTTGCACCAGCAGAATATAACTCTACTAAAAAGGTATTTCCTTGAGGTTATAAAGTATTTATAAGGTGCACAGAAAGATGAAATTTGAACCACATATAATAACATCTGCATAATCACTATAGCATAATGTAATGGGAAAGAACTTACTGTAGTGTTGATACCCATGCTCTAGCTGCACCAGGAGTCTCTGCACAAAGGAAGGAAGTGGTCTTTTTTCAGCGCGGTCCCAATATATAAAGAATAAAGTTAAGGAGCATGCAAGTTCAGAACCCGATCCAGTTTTACAAGAATGTTTTCTATAGCAGTTAAAAGATACTACCTCATTTTCATTTCTACATAACCAAAATACTAGATACAGAAACACAGCATCCATCACACTTTGGCATCCCACCGAAAACCCAAACAGAAAAAGAAGCCATGTAAATCATTATTGAAATTAGCATGTCCAACATTGTCAAATACAAAAAAATGCATGTAAATTATGATTTATAAAACTAATGGAATCATGTATATCACAAATTCACAATTTGAGTATCGTAGAATCAAACATAAAAAATAATAATAATAAATCCCACTTGGTTTAGTCAAGGTCAAGTCAAGACACAAGGCGTGAGATAAGAAAAACTCATAACTAGCACAAGAGTTATTGGCTGTTGCTGTCAATTTCTTAACAAAATCACATAAAGAAACCATGTAAGCAAAATGATTCATCTAAGCTAAAAAAGGCTTTCTAATAAATACAAAACAATTTAAAGAAAGGAACAGAATGTGATACTGAAGGAATTTTGCAGTATCAGAAGAATCTCAAATACCAATTTGGAAACCAAAACAGAAAAAAAAGCAAAATTCTTAGCAGAACTAACCCAAAATGTCAACCAAATCCAATTCAAAGATTTCACACATCTCAATTGAAGCAAATACTGACCTAACTAACCTAGTCCTTGACCTAATGGAATAGCCGGAAAAGACATCCATCGTTTTAATATACACAAACAGGAAAGCATAAACCAAACAGAGAGAAAACCCACCATAAAAAGTGAATAAATTACAAAAGCGAAACCCAAGAACCATAATACAGAGAGGATATATTGCTAATAAAAAAACCCAAAATCAGCCTTAGAAAAAAGACAAGAAAACAAAGAGGTATCCCACTCTAGTACATGTAAATCTCAACTAAAAGCTGGAGGACTTCAATAAACAAAGAATGCATCAAACAAACTTTCTCATGCAGAGGCACATTGTGACTGTATATATGTATACTTGCAGATTATATGTTAAGGACGATGAGGATGACTACGACCTCCAGCACAAAAACCGCCAGCACCCACCAACACTGCATCACACAAACTTTGCAGATTTTATACAATTCTACGGACAAGACTTTGATAGGAAATTTAAAAAAAAAGAAAGAGAGATTATTAGAATAAACTTCTAAGAGAACATGGTAAGCTCTATAACCTAAAATTATTGTATTATAGGGTGGCATTGTTCACAAAACTACCCTAACATATCCCTCTGCTACACCAGACAGTCTTCTTGCCACACTAAACAAAAATGGAATTTTGTGTTTAAATTCCTTTTCTCTTTGCAACCTAATGTCTTCTTTCTGTCCATTATGCATTAACTACTAGACTTCACCTTACATACAAGGAACCCTATCATAGGCAATCCATAGACAAAAAATTGCCAATGTAGTATGTACCATGGCCGTTAAAAATAAAAAAGCACTGCACAGAGCATAGCAGTTTGTAACTGTAATTATAATGAAGCTTATGTTAATGGTATACACACAAAATCAAAATCTCCGGGATATCATCATAGTAGAGTAATCTAGCAAAGGGAAAGGTACCTCTGATTCTCCTCCTCAATGTCGATTGTGGGGGTGTGGTTGTCAACTAAGCCTGGGTGCCGCTCAAGGCTTTCATCTGAATGTGGTTGTTGTGGTCAGAGGAGGGAACAGCATTGGGCAAGGCCTCGTAAGAACCCAATCTGCGGATTCCAACGGACTTGGAAACAACGGCATAGGTGACCATGACAATGAGCAAGACGAACATGACGTGGACCAAGAACACCAAATCCAGAATGGCCACAGCCCTGAAGCGGGACTCGTCGAGGTCACACTTGGTGGAACCCTCAACCCCGCTCACCACATCCAGCAGCCTGTGGCAGCCCTCCGGGATGAACGCCTCCACGTACAGCGACAGCCCTGTCTGCAACACCCACAGCCCCTGCAGGCACATGGCCGCCCCCAATCCCACATCCGCCACAAACAACCTTGGCTGGCATGCCAACACCACGCACAGCCCTGACGCCACCGCCGAGATCCGACCCGACACTGAGTCACACTTGGCCTGCAGATCCGACATCTGCACTGACGCGGCACCCCACGAGACCAGGCACTGTAGGTAGAAGAGGGCGGCAGCCAGGCCAAAGACCAGATCGGAGGGCAGTGGCAGCACAGATGGAGCCCACTCCGAGAGCAGCAGAGCGAGCGTGAGCAGCAGAAACAGGAAGAGGGAGGCTGCGGACTGCAGAGAGGTGAACCGGTGGACGGGGGTGCGGCCCTTAAGGAGTGGATCAGCGTCGAAGGAGGTGAAGGTCTGGTGGGCGACGGCAACCATGAGGAAGGCAATGATGGCGTAGAGCTGCAAGTACCTGAGGCGATTATGATTGGAAGACGAAGACGAAGAGGACGAAAGAGGGAAGGGGTGGTAGGGCTTGGCGGAGTACGACTGTGGGGACTTGAGGTGGTTGCGGGTGGTGGCCACCATGTGGTAGAGTCCCAGTGACACCAGTGCTGAGGACGACAATATCTGGTATACCAGGGCTGCCATTTCAATCTCTCTCGCTCTCTCTCTCTTTTTCCCTTCCCTTGGAGGAGTCTAAAGTAAACAAATAACAGCAAAAGCAGCAGCATCCAATTTTAATTAATTAAAACCAAACAGGATAGATAGATACAGAGGAATTGCAGTGCAGAGGCATGCATAAATTAAATGAGAGACGGCAAAAGGTCAAAGTAAGCAAGCAAATTAAATCTAAATCTCCAAGATGGCTGATCAATGATCAATCATTCATACAATTAGCATTTAGCATCAATCCTATAGATAGATAGATCAGGAATGAATCATTATACGAACAAAATTAAATCATATAATTAATTAATTAATTAATTAAAGAAGAACAAGAGAAAAAGAAAAGAAAAGCTGAAGAAACAAAGTTAGGAGGAGCTCCGGAGCTGACTTACCTCTCTCTCGGAAAAGTTGAAATTTCGATCGAGGCTGGATAATTCACAGCGGATCCAAATTCTGAGGCTGACGGGGGTTTTTCATTTTCCTTGTCTTCTTGTTTTCCTCCTTGGGTAGATGGGTTCCGAAGAGAAGAAGAAGAAGAAGATAATCGACTGGAGATGGGAGATTTGAGGTTTAGAGATGGATGCCCAGAAAGAAAGAAGAGATCAGAAAGGCCAAACGGTGGGCAATGAAAGAAAGAAACAAGGAACGAATGATGTGCCTTATTTTTATGGAAGAAGAAAAGACAGAAAGAACCAACTCATAAGATGAGAGGGCTGGCTGACGGAGATGGGGGGTACCGTACAGAACAGAAGTAACGGCGGTGGTGTCGGGAGGGAGGCTGGGTGGGTGCTGTAGCTGCTAGGGGGAGATCATCGAGGTTGGGTGGGTTTTGTTTTTTAATTTATTCACGTTCTTCAGGCACCGCTGCGCATCTATTATTCTCTTTCTTTCTTTTTTAATGTTTTAAATTTGCCTTACTTAATATTTGAACACCAAAGTAATATCATACCAATCAAAAACTTAAAAAATAATATGATACGATGTTATCCGGAACCGCACTAAACATAGTATAATTTTGTTACATTATTTATCTGAATCAGCACCAAATACCTTATAATATTATGAATAACGTGGAAACATATATTTCAATGACCAATGAGCGGGTGACACGTGGAAAATAGAAATTCTCTAGGTCAATTAGTTACCTTAATTTAATTAAGGAAAATATAATTGATTTAAGGTGGGAATATCTCCCTAAATCAAGGATGAGATTTCCACCAAATCTACTTGATTAATTTCAATCTCCTAGTTTTGGGTAAGAATAATCCTAATTAAATAAGATTACTCTTCAAATCCTAATTCCAAAAACCCTAGAGAAATCTCTCTCTCTCTCTCTCTCTCTCTCTCTCTCTCCCCGCCCGTCTTATCTCTCTCGCCTCACATGGTTAAGTGCCACCACACACGGCTAAAGCCACCCGACTCTCCTCGTGAGAGAAAACTTTATCCACTTTATCTATTGTCGTATGATTATCAAGTTGTCATCATTGTAGTTGAGATTTACAAGCTCCTAGTTGCCGGCTTCATTAAAGAAGTTTCCTACATGGAGTGACTGGCCAACGTTGTCCTGGTGGCTAAGAATGACCAAGGCAAGTGAAGAGTGTGCATGGACTACACTGACCTTAACAAGGCATGCCCGAATGACAACTTTCCATTGCGAAGAATTGATCAGCTTGTAGATTCAACGTCCAGTAACCAACTACTAAGCTTCATGGACGCATGCTTCGGCTACAATCAAATCATGATGCACGGGGACAATAAAGTGAAGACTTCTTTCATAATTGAAAGAGGTACATATTGCTATAAAGTCATGCCGTTTGGGCTGAAGTACGCCAGGGCCCAAATTGTGGCCCAAATCGCACAAGGCAGCAAGTCGCAACCTAAACAGGCCCAAGACTACAGGAGCAGCCCATGGTCTTGGCAACCTAACAGAGAAAAAAAAGGGTAGCAGCCAGCAAGTGACGCCCACAGTCGATAGCAACAGGCCAACTGGTCCTCACCACGAAGAAAAATAAAAACCCAAGTGTGATCTACCTTGGTGTGCACGACAACTCCTCTCCTCAACAAGTAGTACAATCCTCTAAGATCTCTCTCATAAGTTAGAAAGTATAGGAAAGTAAGTTTGTGATACGAAGAGGAGCGAAGAAAAGCCTTGCATTTATAGCATTTGGGTATCCTTGACCAACAAGGAGTCACAAGCCTACTCCCACTAGGAGCCCAACTCATAATTGGAAGCCCAAACATAGTTGGAAAGCCTGAAGAGTATTTCACATCTCCTCCCTGCCATGTACGTTCCATGCAGAAGTTAAGAGGCATTTGTTGGAGCATATATTTCGACGACCAATGAGTGGGTGACACATGGAAAAGGGAAATTCCCTAGGTCAATTAGTTACCCTAATTAAATATTTAATTAGGGAAATTATAATTTATTTAAGATGAGAATATCTCCCTAAATCAAGGATGAGATTTCCACTTAATCTCCTTGATTAATTCCAATCTCCTATTTTTGGGTAAGAATAATCCTAATTTAATAAGGATTATTCTTCAAACCATAGAATACAAGCAGTGGCGGAGCCAGAAAATTTTCACAGAGGGGGCACCTTATTATTGAAATATATTTTTCTTTAGGGTGACAATTAAACTAATTTTTTACTTGATACAAAATCCCTAATTTTTGTACTCCATTATTTTACATATTATATTAACTATCCACTTAACATCGATCCTAGGAAAAAAATCAAATGAAAAAATTACACACAAATTTTGAACAATAATTTATCACTACAAATCGAAGTACGACAATAAGAGATGTGAAAGGGTAGCAATGATAGTGAGAAAAGGAAAATTAGAAAAATACAAAGAAAGAAATACATGGGCATTTCAAAATTTGGTTAGAAAAGTATGATTATATTAATAATACAATAGCCTAAAATAAAATTTGAGAGGGGGCACATGCCCACCCTGGGCCTTAGCTCCCTCCGCCACTGAATACAAGGAGCCTATAAATATATGGCTACATTAGGCATTCAAGGTCATTCTAAATTCCTCTCTAATTCCAAAAACCCTAGATAAATCACTCTCTTCTCTCTCTCTCTCTCTCTCTCTCTCTCTCTCTCTCTCTCTCTCTCCGCCCCTCTTATCTCTCTCTCCTCACACAGCTAAGTTCCACCACACATGGCTAAGGCCACTCGGCTATCCCCGTGAGAGAAAACTCCATTCACTTTAGCTATTGTCGTATCTTTATCAAGATCCAATCAAACTAACTTAGGCATCGAAGGGCCTATGGCCAACACCCCTCAAGGGGGGTCTATTTACTCCAATTTATTTTGTAGGGATCGAAGAAGAAAGAGAAGAAAGATCGAAGATTGAGGAATCAATCAGTGAATATTCCATATGCATAATTTTTGCTCAAATAGATAAACAACCACTACTCTCTAGAATAGATTAATACTATTCGACTAAAATTAGTTAGTACAGTCCAACGTACCAAACGAGCCCTTAGGTTCTGCCCCAAAAAAAACTTAAAAGGAAAAAATAACTATAGTGTGTGTGAGGTTTCAGGTCTCAGGTTTGAACCCCCATGACATCTTGATAGTGTTTATGTGTGTGAGAAAACCAAGTCCCCTCCCCAATATTACGAGTGGGCATACAAACTGCAAACAAGAGAACTGAATAGAACCGAACTGAAAAAAACCGTTTGACCAAAAAATCAAACAACGGCTCAAGAATCGAACTAAACTAATTTTGTCTGGTCTAGTTCACGATTTTAGAATATGAAAATGGTCGATTCACCGAACCAAAAAGGCCACAAAAAATGGTTAAATGGCACTAAAATTCAAAGACTGGAGCCATAGGGAGTCAAAATCCTGACTTTTTTACTAGGTGGTGAGATGTGTATTGGGTTCGATTGGGTGTTTGGTGGTGAATATGTAATAACCCGAACCTAAATTAATATTTAATTATTAATTTATTCAAGTAAAAGATAATTTTACCCCATAATTTTTTTAATGGTTTAAAAGTTAACTTTTTATTCAAATCTAAGTTGTAAGGAGAGAGATATGATCAAAATTCAAGTAGGGGCAAAATCGTAATTTTGCAAAACTGGTTTTTTACAACCAGATTCTCTCTCTCTCTCTCTCTCTCTCTCTCTCTCTCTCTCTCTCTCTCTCTCTCTCTCTCTCTCTCTCTCTCTCTCTTCGATTCTCTCTACTTCGGCCATGGCAAGGGCCGGCGCTGGTCTTTTTCTTTAAGGCCCTCAAGGGAAGTAAACGGCAGATTGTTTGGACTGCCGAATGCGACCGAGCTTTCTAGGACCTCAAGGCTTACATGAGCAGAGCGCCCCTATTATCCACCCCCTTCCTGGCGAGGAACTCATTCTATACCTCTCTGTTTCGGCAACGGCACTCAGTTCTGTGCTCATTCGCAAGCCGAACGGCATAGAGCTTCCAATTTTCTATACTAGCCATGCTTTGCAGGACGCCGAGCTTCGGTACCCCGAACTGAAAAAGCTCGCCTATGCTCTCGTCCTCTCAGCTCGAAAGCTTCGGCCATATTTCCAGGCTCACAGTATTACCGTTCTCACCAATCAGCCTCTGCGCCAAATACTGCAACGACCCGAGACGTCCGGTTGGCTAGTCAAATGGGCTATTGAACTCAGCGAATTCGACATCCGCTATCACCCTCGCCCTGCCGAGAAGGGCCAGGCCGTCGCTGATTTCATCTTCGAATTGACTACATCCGAGGACGCAGATCCGAGGGATGTCGCCCCCAGTATGGCTTCGGCGGTACCAGTCACCCACCCGACCGAAGGGACTTTTCTTCCATCGATTCCCGTATGGACTCTCTATGTAGACGGCTCGTCCAACCGACAAGGCAGCGGAGCCGGCTTAGTACTAAAAGCCCCTGATCAGACAACCATCGAATATGCCATCCGTTTCCAATTCCAAGCTTCCAACAACGAAACAGAATACAAAGCTCTTCTGGCAGGCCTTCGGCTCGCTAGGGAGATAGGAGCTCAACAACTAAAGATATGCAGCGACTCACAACTTGTCGTCAATCAGATACTGACTGAATTCGAAGCTAAGGATACTTCGATGGCTGCCTACTTGACACACGCTCGCCGACTGCTTCACCACTTTGCTGCGTATCAAGTTCAGCAGATCCCCAGATCCGAGAACAGCCACGCCGATGCTCTATCACGCCTTGCATCGGCAATCGACGACAATGTTGGTCGCCATGTGCCGATCGAAATTCTCGCTCGGCGCAGCACCTCGGACGCTGAGGTACACTCTATCCATACTTACCTCACAAGCGGAACGCTACCAAGCGACAAAACCGAGGCCAAAACTCTCCATCACCAATCGGCACGATACTTAATTTTGAACCAGATTCTCTATCGGCGTGGTCACTCTTTACCGCTGCTTCGGTGCATGACTCCACAGCAAGGTAGCTACGTTCTACAAGAAATCCACGAAGAAGCTTGCGGGGACCATTCTGGCGCCCGATCTCTGGCCTTCAAAACCATTCGCCAAGGGTACTATTGGCCGACTCTCCATGCCGATGCCACAGCACTTGTCCAAAGGTGTGATCATTGCCAGCGTTTCGGCTCCGTCCCGAAACTACCTGCCGAACCGCTCACTCCGATTGTCAGCCCATGGCCCTTTGCTCAATGTGGTTTAGATCTCATTGGCCCCATGCCCCAAGGAAAGGGACAGCTTAAATTCGCCATCGTCGCTGTCGACTACTTCACGAAGTGGACTGAAGCCGAAGCCTTGGCAACCATCACCGCAGCCAGGGTTGAGCATTTCGTATGGAAGAATATCATTTGTCGGTTCGGCCTCCCGAACGCAATCATCACCGACAACGGTAAACAATTCGACTCCTCTCAGTTCCGGCACCTATGCCACCGATTCAACATCAACTTGTTCTTCGCATCTCCGGCGCACCCACAATCAAACGGCCAGGTCGAGGCCATTAACAAGATCATCAAGAAGACACTGAAGAGGAAGCTTGGGGCAGCCAAGGGAGCCTGGCCCGATTTGCTCCCAGAAGTGTTATGGGCCATCAACACCTCCTACCGACGATCGACTGGCGAAACACCATTTTCCCTTGCTTTCGGTACCGAAGCTGTTGTCCCAGTCGAAATCAACGCACCCACGTGCCGAACGGCATCTTACACGCCAGAGAAAAATGAAACTCTTCTTGCAATCAACCTGGACCTCATTGACGAACACCGTTCCCTGGCTCAGCTTCGGAATGCTGCCTACAAACAGAGAACTTGCTGGTACTACGACTCGCGCGTCAGACGCCGATCGTTCAAAGTAGGGAACTGGGTTTTACGCAAAGTCTCTCTCGCCACCAAAGACTCCAACGACGGCACCCTTGGCCCTTCATGGGAAGGCCCCTACGAGATCGTCACCATCTGCCGACCGGGAACTTACCGATTGCGTGGTACCGATGGCCAAACCCTTGGCCACCCTTGGAACGTAGAACATTTGAAATATTACTACAAGTGACTGCACCTTCGGTCATCACTTTTTGTACAAAGTGACTGCACCTTCGGTCATCACCTTTGTAAATCGGTTTGTTTAAAAAAAAAAAAATCATATTCTATACATACAGTAACTCCCTAACGGTACTATATTCAACTTATGTTACCTACGGCATGCACACATAAGAATACAGAAGTTAATAAATTCAACCAAATCAAAAGCACACTTGGGATAAAAAGGCCACAAAAGGACCATTTGTCTTAATGTATTGCCATTCGGCATGTTCCAAAAATATACATTTCCAAAATTTTAAATAAATTAAAGGCCTGACTAAGGGGCAGAAGGTTCGGCATCAGCGGTCGCATCTGTAGGCTCGGGATCGGCAGTCACAGGCTCGGCACTGGTCAAGGCCTCCACATTCGGTGCAGGATGGCCCTCGTCCTCCTCACTGCTAGATTCAGTGTCATCGGCTTCCTCTGGTTCGGCATCCTCGCCTTTGTAAGCCTCCACCATTTCCTCGGTTACGCCCTCTGGCAGCGGTGGCGGATCCCGAAGGAAGTTGAGATTCAGCTTCTTGTCCGCGTTGTATCGTTTGAATCGGCAGACAAAGTCGTCACATTGTTCCATGACTTCCTTGTCCACTAGAAGCGTGAACTCCTTCGACGATCGGTAGTCGGCAATGGCTTTCGCCTTCGCCTCTTCCACCTCCTTGGCACGCGACCGTTCGGCCGCATCCATCGCCACCTGCACAGCCGCCTTGCCCTCATGAGCAGCCACCACCTCCAATTCGGTCGCCGCAAGCTTGGACGCCAATTCTGCAATCTTAGCAGCGTTCTCCTCGGCACGCCGATCAGCCTCTTGAAGCATCTTCCCAGCATCAGCAATATTCGAACGGCCCTCCTCAAATTTCTTCTGGTACAGTTCGGCAGCATTGACGGCCCGCTTTGCGCAAAGCCACATCTCCATATCCGCCTGCAGAAACACCAAGTTCAGCAAATACCGAAACCAAGGTTCCTTACCGCTGCCTGAAGCCAAATCTCAACACACTTACCGCTGCCTGAAGCCGGAAGGCCCAACCGGTTTGTTCACGCAACGTCTTCGTCGACAGTTGCTCTATCTCAGAAAGCTCAATCTGGGCGCCATCAATCATACAGTTGATAAACGGCACCGCCTTCCGAGGACAAGCGATGTTAACCGGCCCCTCCTCCCCCCCCCACTTCATCATCAGGGATCAGCACCGACGTCCCCTCATTCGGACCCCTTGGCCGTTTCGGCAACGGCGTTGCATCGAGAGCACCCTCGATCATCCTCTTACCTGTCACTTGGAGGTGGACCTCCCCAACGGCCTCAGCTTCGGCCGCCCTCTTCTCCCGGCGGCGATCAGCCACCGTCTGCTCATCCGCCGAAGCCTCTCCAGGAGCTCCTGCCGCCTTCTTCTTCTTCGGTCTGGGGGATTCCCCCTTCTTCTGCTTTGGCGCCCCATGCCCCTCCAACCGCCTCCTAGTCGCCTCGCTCATGGGCCTTCCACCTACCACTGCATAAAAACACCAAGTTAAATGCAATTCGGCAATCTTAAAAGCGATATAGGAAGTAGACTGCCGAACGGCGTCACTTACTCTGCCTTCTCTCTTCCTCCTCTTCCTCCTTCACTCTTCGGTCGTGTTCGGCCTTACCGATCAGGCCTGCCTTGAACAGATTCCGAAAGTGGAGCAACTCCTTGAAAAAGCGATCTTCTTCGGCAACTTTCGCTCGGACACGCTCGATCGCTTCAACCTCTCGGATCGGCGCAGCAGGCCGTTTCAGAGACACTGGAACAAATTTGTAAACGGTTATTAAAAATAAAATAAAATAAAATAAAATAAAAATTAAAAAAACCCCACAGCCCTGCCGAACGGCAGGTTCTATCCTACCGACTGTCTGAAAGGTTGTAGGGATCCGCCTCTCCACAATGACTCCCGGTGCCGATTCCCAATCACCGGAGACAATCACCCGACGCTTACGCCAGGTCTTTTGGGAGCTCGGCACCCCAACCACGAAGTGCCCACGCTGCCCTGCCGATAGACAGTTGGACTGCACCCACCCCCCTTGATCGGCACTCTTTGCCCTTGTCACACTGTACAGCTGGGCCCACTATTCATAGCTCGGCTCCCCCTCGCCAGCCAGGCCGAATGCTGTGATCGTCCCAAGCAATGTAATCCAAAAGTTTGGATTATATTGCCCTGGCGCATACCCAATCGCCGCCAAAATCTTCTGCACCGAATGTCTCAACGGCAGCCAAAGCCCATGCTTGAAAACATCGGTGAAGAAGACCACTCCCTTGTCATTGTCACTAAGCAACTCTAAGGGCTCCGGAATTCGCATCCCTACCGATTCCGGAATATTGTACTCCGCCCGAATCTTAGTCAATTTAGATTCGGTCAGTGTGTTCGGCTCTAAGTGGTCTACTCCGAACACCAGTTCCGTCGGCCTCGCCATCGGAATCCGCTGCCTGCCACTGACTACCCTCAGCACCCTCTCCCCTGGTGCAGCAACGGACACGCCACCAGCATCGGCCTCACGACCCGAAGTCGACGGCTCACTACCTTGGGGCAATCCACGCGAAGTGCCACCAGCTTCGGTGCGCACTCCTGCCCCCTCCACTATTTCACAGCTTGAAGAGCTCCCAGAATCGGCACTCTCACTCCCCTCGAACGAACTCCCCAATGACGATTCGTCCTCATAGGCCCTCGGACTACGCCTACTCTCGGATTCGGTATCTGATATCTACAAACACAAATGAAGGGACACTAAGGGCCATGCTAGAATCAAGAGTCCTATTCTACCACCCAAAAACCTATGCTCATGCTTGTTCATGCTTATTCATACTTGTTCATGCTTTATTCCAACAAATATTCATTGAATTCAACACTTTGATTCATAAAAATTCAAAAACACGGCAACATACCTTGTTTGCACGGTGGTTCAAGTTCGCCGGAAATCGCCTCCGCCTTGTTCAAGCTCGCTGGAAATCGCCTGCTCAGCCTTCGCACGGTTGCCAAAAATCGCATCTCACAAGCTCTGATTGCTCTCAAAAATTCCAAGTATTCGAACTCTCGTCACTTCGTTACATTTATAGGACGAATCTAGCATCGGGAATCGAAGCGACGCATCGGGATATGAAACGACGCGACTCGTCACAGCCATGCTGACACGTGTCACGCATGCATATGGGAGCCCAAGCGTTGTCATTCGAAACGTTTCCAATCCTCAGAGACGCTTCAACTTCCCGAACGTTGCAGCTCTCGCCACCTTCCAGCACAACTCCATTAGCGAACGGTAGGCGCACATTGATGAGTTTTCACTCACCTCTCGTGCCGAACGGTAGGCGCACATTGTTCAGTTTTTCACTCACCTCTCGTGCCGAACGGTAGACGCACATTGATGAGTTTTCACTCACCTCTCGTGCCGAACGGTAGGCGCACATTGATGAGTTTTTACCCACCTCTAGTGCCGAACGGCAGGCGTTCCTAAAACAAGACTTCCACCTCTCGGAACAATCGGTGCATCATGCCGTCTCTTTTCCAAGCTCACTCGCTCGGGCACTTAGGGGACTACATGCCACCATCGGCAACAATGAGACCATCGAGTCTGGATCAGAATGCCGAAGACAGATTCAAGTCCCCAACCGAGAAGCTTCTCAATCGGTAACTTGGGGGACTAATGTTTGTACCATATCTGATCCTCCACTCATCAATTGACACGTGGATCACTTAAACTCCCCAAGTGCCCAAGGCTCCGAACAATCAGCATCGGCTACCGATGGTACTGTCTCAAAGCAGCAAAAGATCGCTACAGGCCCAGCACAGTCTACAATCGGTATTCCCTACCGATCCTACAGAATCAACCTCGAAGCACCCGCCCGAAATATCTAAGGACTCGTGTCAACCTCGTAGGGCCCTCCCACGAGTCCCACATCGAAATTAAGTGCTAAGAGCATACAAAATCCCCTCTATAAATAGGCCCCTTCACTAGAATACAGGGGTAAGACTTTTTAGCTTGACCTTTATACTAATATATTGTCAACAGCGAGGGCTCTTAGAAAACAAACTTACTTTAGCATCGGAGGGTCTTAAGCTGGTTCCACACCGGTTCCATAGACCTCACGAATCTCAACTCTCTTCTATTCAGGATCTGCATCCAAGGACAAGAAGAATCTGCATCTATCACTCAATCGATCTGCTAGATCATCCTCACCACTTGTAAGTTGCACTCATCTCTATCTGTTCAGTTTTAGTGCCAACAGTCTCTGTCCAACGATGTGAGAAGTAATGTTTTTGTTTCTTTATACATATTTTTGAGTGCATTTTGTCTTAAAATGCATGAGAATCGTTTGTTTGCCATCAGTTGCCATGTGAAGTGTGTATGAAAGTTTAGATAGATAGAGAGATGGTATTAGATAGAAAGGCTCCTCTTCTCATCCTTAGCCATCCTTAGCAGAGTTGGTGAATAGGTGTATATAGTTTTGTAACTCTGAAGAGAGAAGTACAATACTAGAGAAGAAAAAATCTCAGTACTTTCTCCTTCAGTTTTCAATCAATAAACTCCATTTGTTCATATACTTTCTCTTATTATACTCTCTTACTCCGACCATTATTAATACCGCCGATCATAACAGTTCTAGCAACAAAAGCAATTAAGGAAGTCTTTTTCTCTTTTATTTTTGGTTTTCTTAGTAGACTTCTTGTCCAAAACAGGGAAACACTTTTTATAATTATGTTATTATCTTGCTAAACTGACGATCAATACTTTGTTTGAGCACTTGGTCATGTTTGATATTTGCCATAACAATAACTAGATGTCTGTCAGGGAACCTCTGATTTCAAAGGACCTCTGAGTTCTACTCCATAGCCCTTTAAGTTGGCGTCTTTGCAGTTCCATGTTCTAGGCATGGTGTTTGGTTGTTATTTTAGCCTTTAGAACCCTTGATCGAGACCTTGCAAAAAAATATGGTATCAAAACTTAAGTTTAGTACCTTAGTAATATAATTATAACAATAAAGTACCTTGAGGGCAGAAGTCAATCAACACAACTGATAAAAACCAACGTTTTATAACATGTTAAAATTTTGTTAATTACCAGAATCACCAGTTAAGAACAGTGAACTCATTGCATGTTTAGTCCTTGGTGGACACCTATTAGAATAAAAGAAAAAGATAGACTTAGATAAATTATATGATAGAGTACCTTAATCTAGAAATCAGTGAACAACAAAAGAGAAAATTAACTTTAGATAATAATACATTAGTTTGTTATTTTTCACAAAAAGAACACAAACATCCATTACATAGCAGTAACAGTCCCTTAGAAAATAGTATTGTTGACCTTTTAATTAATCAAGCTGAAAGTGTAAAATTTTGAACATAATAAACATAATAGAATAATTCAACAATTATTAGAATATTTTCAGAAAAATTCCTTAAGAAAGAATAACAATATTAGACAAAACTTAGATTATATAACATCTCAATTAGAAGATAATAATAAAAATATTCAAAGATTTCCTAGTAAGAAAGAAATCAAAGACCTCATAGAGCTTATAGATAGCAAGCCAAAACAAATAGAACTCCAATCATTAGAAATTATTGAGCAACTAAAAATAGAAGTGCAAAAAATTCAATTAGTACAAAAAACACTAACTGAACAAGTAGAAAAGTTAAATCATAAAATAGATAGACTTTTAGTTTAATGACATATTCTAAAATTAATAATAAATATATCAAAGCATTATAAGAAGTTGGTGAACTAGATAACGAACCAGTAGGTCGTACAGAATTTACAACATCTGTTGTAAGTAGTGATGAGTACATAATTATCACATTTATTATCCCTACATTATATTTGTTAGTAACTAATTTTATTTAATTTGATATTATTTTGTGTGTTTATCTCTTTGTAGCTAGACTTTGAGGTTCATTGGCTATGTTCATACCCACCACACATAAAAGAGTAAGAAAGAAAAACATGAAGTGGATGAAGCAACAAACAAGACTTAATGGAAGTAAACAATTGTTGTTTGGATGGTGGCTTGAGAAGATTTGGAATCATGGAATAATAAATTTATGAGTGCAGCAAATGAAATGAAGAATGAAGATAGAAGGTGCCGCACTTAGCCAAAATAAAAGAGATTGAATAACAAAAGCAAGAGGAAGTGGAGTCATCAACACAATGAATTAAGCAAAAGGAAGCATTTGATGGCAATTGACGGGTGAAACACTTGGTAGTAGCAAGGTGGAATAATAGTTTAATCAAAGCAAGTTGCAACATGAGCAATTCCCATTCTCTATAAATAGAGTGTTGCCATAAAAGGAAAATACACCAAGCTCACAATCTTCTCTTGAGCTCTCTCTCCTTCCTCCAATTCTTCTAGTTCTAAATTTCTGTTTTAGTTTTATTTTATGGGGAACTAACTCCCTAGCTAAGGCTAGGGAGAAAGCTTTTAATATAAGTGTGTAATTTTTATTAGTTTGATCCAAACTTAAGCTTTAATGTGAATTTGTAGTTTTTGTTCAAATGGAATTTGTAGTTTTCTTTTTAATTAATTGATGAATGTTTGATAATCTATTTCATGGGTTCAATCATGTTTTTCCCATTGTGTAGTAAAAACTTTCATGCTTTTAAAAGAAAAGAGAATTACTAAAGATTAATAGAATTTCGATGAAGTTTATTTTTTGATAGTTTGTTGCCAATGGTACAAGTTATGCTTAGAATACTTCTAAAGGAAATTAAAAAGAGCTTTAATTATTTTGAACAACTACAATGGAAAATATTTTGTGGATCAAATTATTAAGAGTTGCATGCTTATGTTAAAAGTGGAACCCCAATGCCTTAGTGTTTTAATCAATTAAATTTTCTCTAAATCAAATCTTGCATAAATCAACCTCTCAATCACACTTGTTCTTTTTCATCTATGTTATTTTCTTTACACTGCTCTCTGTGGATACGACACTCGAACTTCTGAGCTACACTGCTATACGACACCTCCCTTGGGTTTTGCAAAGTGGTGCGAACAAATTGGCGCCGTTGCCGGGGAGCGGCTTGTCAAAGAGTACAGAGATCCCCTTGGTCAGAGGTTTGCTGGTTATGTGAAATTCTTCACATATGGTACACTCTTTCCAACTTTCATCTTATTGTTAATAATTTTTTGTTTTTTGTTTTTGTTTTTATTTTTGTTTATTTATTTATTTACTTTATGCGACCTAGAGATCATCTAGGAAGGTTTGTCAAAAAGTCTGAAACTGTTAATTTAGAACATTCTGCTTCAACTTCTTCAACTGAAATATCTGTTTGGGCCCAAATTTAGCACGCCAAAAACAAAAGCCCACACCATCTCCTAGGCCGCTTGTATCAGACGACCTCAAGCCCATCAGCACGACCCAGCCTATTAAATGAGTGGACAGGCCAAAAACACGGCCCAAAACATTAAAGGGCTTGTGAACAATAGGAATCAGAAAAAAAACTTGGGCCTCGAAGAAATCCAAAGTTAGGCTAAAAAACAAACTAGACTCAAGCTGGCCTTCAAAACGGAACAGTCCCACGTGATCCCTGACTTGGAGGAGTCAATAATTTCGGCTGAAAACTGGAAATAGAACAGGAGCAGGTATAAAAGAAAAAATCTAAAGTAGCTTGCTACCAGAAGATTAGAACCCGCTTAGTTTATCTAAAAGATATTCCGATATTTTGGAGGAATACCATTTTCGAGGATAAGCAGACTCTGTTTTTATAAAAAGAGAGATAAGCGGGAAACATGAAACTGTCCAAAAGCTGAGAGCCAGCCATCTCCAAGACTCCAGACCTTTTGCAGAAGCAAGTGGAATGGAAGAACAGGCAGGGCACTCCATCAAAAATACAGAAGTGGTCACCTCAGGAACTGATCGTTGAGTGCTTACTCGCCAGAAAATGGATAGAACCCCTGTTTATTTCATTTTAAAATTAAAAAGATCTTTTGATTACTTGCCGCCCATTCTCGGAGGAACACTTCCTATATATATAGGAGAGGGTGAACAGAGCAAAAAAATCAATCAACCAACCAACCAAAACTCAGTCAAAAGACAAACACTCAAATGATCACTTGATCACAAAAATCCCAAACAAGTTCCAACAGACTTCGAGCCTGAAATATTCAAAAGCTTGCCAACAAGCTTGCAGAATCATCTTGTCTTCTCCCAGCAAAGACAAGTCTAAATCGCTACCTCTGGTTTGAATCCCAGTTCACTAGTCAACAATAACGAGATTTCCCTCGTTACAAATTTGGTTCAGTAAAAGCCAAGCTAAGCAGAGTTTTGAGTTTTCTCAAAAATGAAAAACTCAACAAATTTGTGAAGAGCCCTGACTAAGCAGCACATGTATTACAGCTCATTTCTAGCTCGAGTCCAGCCACTTCTACCCCTTTCAGACTGGAGAAGTCCCAGTTCTGCCCATCCAAAAAACCTTCCAGGGTTCGAAACAGATTAAAGCTCTGCCAAACTCAAGCTTTGGTATCGATTTGCAGCTGAAGCCTAGCATTTGAAGTTGTTAAAAGTCCAGTCCAGCACAGGCGTACCCAGTCCAGCCCAGAACAGAGGCAACTATCCAGACATAAATGGAAGCGCAGCCCTCTTCTTGTCCTTGTATAGTCAGTTTTTTTCCCTTTTTGAGTCTTGTAAAAGGGAGTTCTGCCTGAAATCGGTTCAATCTGTCATCTTTCATTCTGGCCAGAACTACCGGTTTTCGCACTGAGATAAATTGTAAAAGTCCTTACCAGTCTAAGGCATAGAAAAGAACTTACTTGAGAGATATTCCTCACCCAAATTCACAATCGTTTGGTCAAAGTTAGTAGCTTGGGGCGCAAGTTATTTTTACCATAAGTCTGTTAGGGTTGAAAAATTGCTAACAGTGGCACGCTCAACACATAAAGAAAGTTAATTCGCTGACCAAAACATGGTCTTTGATTTAATGGGGAACTTTGCCCTGTCATCTCAGGAAGTAAATCAGAACGGGTGAACAATATCCAACAAATCTGAAAGCATGGCAGCAATTGTGAATGATGAACAAGAAATTGCGAATAATGAACGAGAGATTAATGCTCAGATTGTGAATCATGAAATGAGAGAAGAAGTAGTTGAACCTAGGACTTTAGAGACATTTTTGCATCCTATTCGTGCACCAAATCCTTCATGCATCATGTTTCCACCTAACATGCCAAATTATGATTTCAAACCTGGAATGATTCAATTACTACCTATTTTTCATGGCATGGAAAGTGAAAATCCTTATGTGCATGTTAGGGAATTTGAAGAAGCAATTGGCACCTTTTACAATGTTCAACTTGATAGGATTAATTTCATAAGGTTGAAATTTTTTCCTTTTTCCTTAAAAGAAAAGGCTAAAGGTTGGTTGTATTCATTAAGGGCTAGATCCATAGGTTCTTGGGGGGAAATGACTCAAGCATTTTTCAACAAGTATTTTCCTAATCACAAGACGATTGCTCTTAAAAAAAGAATCTCAAATTTCTCTCAAAAGGAAAATGAAACTTTGTATCAAACTTGGGAAAAATTTAAAGAGCTTTTGAATTTGTGTCCGCACCATGGCTTTGAAAACTGGCGTCTTGCTAGTTATATCTATGAGGGACTTCTCCCCCGTGATCGCCAATTTGTTGAGTCTATGTGTAATGGAAATTTTATGCAAAAAGACCCTGATGATGCCTTAGAATTTTTGGATGAAATTGCTGAAAAAGCTCATCAATGGACTGTCCCCAGTCTAGTTGAGACCACTGATCGTTCAAGAATTGCCACATCTTCTACTAATAAAGGAATTTATCAATTAAAAGAAGAAGATGATTGGAAATTAAAATTTGAGGTTTTGACTAAAGAGATAGCTGCTTTAAAAACGGAAAAATCAAATTTGCCTCAACCTGTTTTTCAAGCTGATGTTAATCAAGTATGTGATTCTTGTTATGAGATTGGTCATACTGTTAAAAATTGTCCAATTTTTCAGGAAATGAAAGGAGCTTATGAGGAGCGTTGTGCTGCTGTTGGAAACTTCAAACAACAATATTCTCCTTTTTCCAACACTTACAATCCAGCAACAAGGAATCATCCAAACTTTCGTTGGAGCAATGAGTCACATCCTCAGGTAAGTGACATGAATTCTTCCAATAATCAGTTTCAAGCACCTAATGCATTCAATGCTAGGCCATCTTTGAGCGATACTCTTCACACATTTATGCATGAACAACAGAAGCAAAATCAAAGGTATGATACCTTGTTTGGTCAAATGGTTGAAGAAAATAAAGAAATTAAGAGTCAAATTTCCAAGTTGACTAACTTTTTGGCTGTTAATGAAAAGGGGGTTTCACTAAAACACCCAATCCTAGGCATGTATTTATAAAAAAACCCACACACTATTTAAACATAGAAACACACCCAAAACCCATCATTACACACACTCAAAACCCATTTATAAACACACCCAAAAAATATACAATTGTTGATTTTGGGGTTGATTTTGGGTGTGTTTCTATGTTTAAATAGTGTGTGGGTTTTTTTATAAATACATGCCTAGGATTGGGTTTATTTATAATAATCTATAATGAAAAAGGAAAATTTCCTGCCAACACTCAACCAAATCCAAAAGGGGCCAATTCTTGTGAATCTTCACTTGAGCATGTAAAGTCTGTCATTACTCTTAGAAGTGGTAAAATAATTAACAACACACCTTCACATAAGGAAGTTGAAAAACCTAAGAATAATGATGAACTTAACATGTCCAACTTGAATGAATCAACTGAATATCATTTTCCTGCTCCTTTTCCTCAAGCTTTAAATCCTCCAAAGAAATTGAGTCAAAATTCTGAAATTTTAGATGTCTTTAAAGAGGTCAAAGTGAATATTCCTTTGTTAGCTGCTATTAAACAGATTCCATCATATGCTAAATTTTTGAAAGATTTGTGCACAATCAAAAGAAAGCATCAAGTGAAGAAAAAAGCCTTTTTAACTGAACATGTGAGTGCATTGTTACAATATAAAATTCCTCCAAAATATAAAGACCCTGGAAGTCCTACTCTTTCGTGTGTAATTGGAAATAATTTTATTGATCGTGCATTACTTGATTTGGGCTCCAGTGTAAATTTATTGCCTTATTCAGTGTACTTGCAGCTAGGTCTTGGTGAGCTTAAACCTACAAAGGTAAATTTGCAATTGGCTGATCAATCAGTAAGGACACCGCGGGGGATTATTGAAGATGTGTTGGTCCAAGTGGACAAATTTTATTATCCTGTTGATTTTATTGTTTTGGACACTGCACATGTTTCAAATTCTGATAATCAAATTCCTGTGATTTTAGGACGTCCTTTCTTGGATACTTGTGATGCTAACATTAATTGCAGAAGTGGAGTCATGAAACTTTGTTTTGGAAATATGACTATAGAAGTTAATGTTTTTAATGTTTATAAACAGTCATCTGGGGAGGAAGATGAACCTGAATCTGTGAATTCTATCTCAACTTTATCGCATGATCAATTTGCGAAAAGTAGTGTTGTTTCTTGTGAAGAAAAATTTCAAATTAATTCTAATGGTTCTGATTTAACAAGAAATTCACAAATTACTGAAATTGGTTCATTATTTGATGCTTTACAGGTACAGGAAGGGATTGGCTGGAAACCCAAAATTGACAAACTTCCACCTTTATATGATGAACCTATGGTGTCAAGTGTAAATGAGGCTCCTAAAGTGAAAGTGAAATTGTTCCCTAAGTCTTTGCCGAACACTAAAGTTGACACTTCTCCTGTGGTATCCATTTCTAAACCTAATTATTTTCAGGGAGAAAATTATTCAAAGACTTTTCAGCATTTAGGTGACTTCTATCCCACTCGTTATAATTTCGTTCCAACATGTCTCTCATATTTTTCTTTTATAACACATTGAGGACAATGTTTCATTCAAGTTGGGGGGAAGTGGAATTATTTCTGGCAATTTGTGTGTTTGTAAATTTATTTTCTACACAAAAAAAAAAAAAAAAAAAAAAAAAAAAAAAACCTTCATGCTTGTTGTCATCAAAATATATTTGCATTAAACTGAGATTTGATATTCATGCATGAATTTAAAATTGAGAACACTTGAGCGATACAATAACTAATCCAGTCTTTAGTCTTTTTCATTTATTTCTACTTAATGAATGATTTATGAGCTAGGCTTTGAAAAATTCACACTCACACTAATGCGCTTGAGAAGATAGAGTTTGAGATTGATTATATTTATCTTTGTTGTCTTAAAAAAATAATAATAAAAATAAAAAAAGAATAAAAAGAGAACTTTCACTTAGTAACCGGGCCTCTTGCCTAATCAGTAGTGAGTGTTCGCGTCAAACCGTGAAGTTCTTAAAAAAATTAAAAATTGCATGTGTGACTTGTTTAGCTTTGTAGCCTTTTTAACTCGAGTTATTAAGCTCATCGGGGTGTTTCAACACCTAATGCCTTAAAGCCTTTGTGTTTGAGAGTCATTGGCCTAACACTCGCTACATGGGTTAATTAGAAAGCTTAAGGGAGCTAAACATTGCACAGTCCACATAATAGCATGTATATATTTATTAAAAAAAAAAAAAAATCTAAGATAGCAAGGATGGTGTGATTATGATTGAATTTTTGTCTTCTCAACTGTGTTAGTTCACTTTACACCAAAGCAAGCAAATGAAAAGTTTATTAATGGTGATAAATGACTTTGACTTTAGACTGGGAGAACTTAAAGTTTTGGATTTGTGTTCGCTCTTTTAAATTTGTTCATGAATTGAGAATCTTGGTTTTTGAGCTTTGACATTCTTGATGATGATTTGGCAGGAGAGTTACTTAAAATTTCAGATGTTTGTGGGTATCATCCCTGTAAACCCTCACGAGACTACAACTCGTCCACTAGGGCAACCTAGGGGTTTAAAGGCTTATTGCATGCGCTAAATGCAATCGAGATCCCTACGAAAGTGGCTTAGTTAGTTTTCATTTATGCTTAGTTTTTAATTTTAGTTTGCTCGAGGACTAGCAAATTATAGGTTTGGGGGTATTTGATGAGTACATAATTATCACATTTATTATCCCTACATTATATTTGTTAGTAACTAATTTTATTTAATTTGATATTATTCTGTGTGTTTATCTCTTTGTAGCTAGACTTTGAGGTTCATTGGCTATGTTCATACCCACCACACATAAAAGAGTAAGAAAGAAAAACATGAAGTGGATGAAGCAACAAACAAGACTTAATGGAAGTAAACAATTGTTGTTTGGATGGTGGCTTGAGAAGATTTGGAATCATGGAATAATAAATTTATGAGTGCAGCAAATGAAATGAAGAATGAAGATAGAAGGTGCCGCACTTAGCCAAAATAAAAGAGATTGAATAACAAAAGCAAGAGGAAGTGGAGTCATCAACACAATGAATTAAGCAAAAGGAAGCATTTGATGGCAATTGACGGGTGAAAAACTTGGTAGTAGCAAGGTGGAATAATAGTTTAATCAAAGCAAGTTGCAACATGAGCAATTCCCATTCTCTATAAATAGAGTGTTGCCATAGAAGGAAAATACACCAAGCTCACAATCTTCTCTTGAGCTCTCTCTCCTTCCTCCAATTCTTCTAGTTCTAAATTTCTGTTTTAGTTTTATTTTATGGGGAACTAACTCCCTAGCTAAGGCTAGGGAGAAAGCTTTTAATATAAGTGTGTAATTTTTATTAGTTTGATCCAAACTTAAGCTTTAATGTGAATTTGTAGTTTTTGTTCAAATGGAATTTGTAGTTTTCTTTTTAATTAATTGATGAATGTTTGATAATCTATTTCATGGGTTCAATCATGTTTTTCCCATTGTGTAGTAAAAACTTTCATGCTTTTAAAAGAAAAGAGAATTACTAAAGATTAATAGAATTTCGATGAAGTTTATTTTTTGATAGTTTGTTGCCAATGGTACAAGTTATGCTTAGAATACTTCTAAAGGAAATTAAAAAGAGCTTTAATTATTTTGAACAACTACAATGGAAAATATTTTGTAGATCAAATTATTAAGAGTTGCATGCTTATGTTAAAAGTGGAACCCCAATGCCTTAGTGTTTTAATCAATTAAATTTTCTCTAAATCAAATCTTGCATAAATCAACCTCTCAATCACACTTGTTCTTTTTCATCTCTGTTATTTTCTTTACACTGCTCTCTGTGGATACGACACTCGGACTTCCGAGCTACACTGCTATACGACACCTCCCTTGGGTTTTGCAAAGTGGTGCGAACAAGTAGTAATATCCCAACAAGACAAAATAATTTAATTATCCAATTAATTTTAAATCTAGTTGAAAAAGTAGACCAATTGGAAGAACAAATAGTAGAAATCAATCAAGTAGTGCACAATACTACTTCCACATTACCCAAAGAATTAATTGATAAATTAGAAAATTTAACCTTAGGCAATAATCCTCATAAAAGAAAAAGTATAATAAATCCATTTGATAATAGTGAATGGAACTCTTTAGGGCACCTCCACCCAAAGGGTTTGGCAAGGCAAGGTTTGTCACCATTCACATGAATAGTGGCAGCTCTTGCCTTTTTTGTTTCCACCCCAAAGGGAAATTACTATTCACATGAGATATGAGGAAATGAATTTGTACAGAGTTTTTGGTGTGGGAAGTAAAGAATATGGCTAGGTATTTTAAATAAAAAAATTCTGAAATTTTTGGTATTTTTTTCAAATTTTTTTGGTTGCTGACGTCATTATGACGTTAGCATTACATCATTTTGCCTGGGCTCTTGGGACCCAACCCTTGCCCAGGCTGCATTTGCACACTGAAACCTCTGGCTGGGGCTTGGGCCCCCTCCTACCCAAGCCACAACCTTCCACTGGAAGTGCTCTTAAGAGAAAAGGAAAAGAAATAGGTAGAACATAATATATATACCTTAGTGAACAAGAAGCACAAGAATTTCTTAGAAAATATTTTGAAAAATCTCATAAAAATAAATATAATTTATATCGATTAGGAATATTTGAAAATAAACATAGTATTGTAAGTAACATTAGTCAACATGAAGTAAGCTATATAGATAAAGAAGTAATTCTTAATTTACATAGTGCCCGTTTGACATTGCTTATTTGGGGTGAAAAGTGATTTTTTAAAAAATTTTGGAAGCCCAGCCCATTTGGTAAACTATGAGAAAATCACTTATTATTAAAATTTGTTGTGAGAGAAAGCTATAAGGGAAAGCAGCTAATAAGGTGCTTTCATTTTCTGATTATGCGGGAATCAGTTTCGAAGAGGCGCTGGGTTTAATGATTATGCAGGAATAATGTTTTGATTACGCGGAAATCAGTACCAACAACACTTTTAACCAAAAGTTTACCAAACGCAAAACTGCTTTCTCTCACAGCAAATCTGACAATGATTATTTTCACAGCACAGCAATGCCAAACTAGCCCTTAGTGCCCGTTTGGCATTGCTTATTTGGGGTGATATGTGATTTTTTAAAAATTTTGGGAAGCCCAGCCTGTTTGGTAAACTATGAGAAAATCACTTATTGTTAAAAATTGTTGTGAGAAAAAGCTATAAGGGAAAGCAGCTAATGATGTGCTTTCATTTTCTGATTATGCAAGAATCAGTTTCGAAAAGGCACTAGGTTTAATGATTATGCGAGAATCATTTTTTGATTATGTGGGAATCAGTACCAACAACACTTTTAACAAAAAGTTTACCAAACGCCAAACTGCTTTCTCTCACAGCAAATCTGACTGCGATTATTTTCATAGCACAACAATGCCAAACTTGCCCATAGTAACACAGCAATAGAACATCTTAAAAAGTCACAGTATCAACAAATTCATTTCAGAACAATTATGATAGGAATAGCTGGACTCACAAGAGCACAAGTAGTGTCACGACCTAATTCGAAAATAAGGAATATTCCCGTATCATTGTATGAGTCTTACCATAGTTATAAGAATAAAATCATACAACCATGATATGATGAGAAATAGAGCCACCAATAATACAAATTTACTTAACATCACAAAATCAGAGTCATAGTAGCTCGTAATTAAATACACACTAAGATCTTTATTAAGCAGTTGACTACTTACAATAATTAATTACTCAAATCAAGAACAAAAGCCTAACAACTTAGTTGAAACCCGCTTCCTCAAACTTTGTCTTGAATCCTGCACAATCTATTAGGATATGAGCATTCTAATGCCAAGTAGAGTACTGTCAAGCCCCTCAAGGTCAGTTATCACAGTTAATCAAAGTGTCATGCATCAAACAACACAAGATATATAATTATGCAATCAGACTAGATAAATAAATTTGCATCAGCGGTGATGCCATGAACTCACTCCCTTCTAATCCCACTAATTCATACCTTAGGGCAACAAGCTTGCATGTCCCATACCATGCGTTTTACCACTGTGCATCCGAATACTCTAAAATATGAACTAGTGTCCATCCGTCCCTTAACCCTTTTTTCTTTTGTTTACGAATTTCTCAACTTTCACTTTTCATTAGAGGCCCTGCTCCCATCACCTCACTATATTCAAGCCCTGCTCCTGTCACCTGAATATATTCAACATTTTTTTTTACTCAGATATATCTAAGGCCTTCTCCCATCCCTTAGATATACCTCAAACGAAACACACACCCTAAACACCACTGTATTTATGATGCATATGTAATGCAACGCAAACATCAATTATCTTTGCTAAATAATAATGCAGATAATCACAATAATATTTCATATTTAATTATATGAATAATAATATTCACCCAACGTCAAATAATATCCACGAAGAAATATCAATAATAATTTTCACATAACATCAAATAATATTCACCGAGCAACACAACAAGAATATTCATATTTATAGTACTATATATAAGCACCAAGATTAAAAGTGACATAGCCCAATCATCGAGAAATCAGGAAACCCTACCTCATGTCCCAAAAAGCTAAAATGATGAAAATACCCTTAGGAGGTTGCCGGGTTCACTCCCGTTCCTAGATTTGAAAAATATAACATAAAAGAGGTTAGAAATTCTAATTTTTTTAAAAAAACTTTTTTTCTCTTAACATAGAGAGTGTGGTACCCTCTCTAAGCTACAACTCTCAAAACGATCCAAAACCTATATCATCGGACTCGGATTGAGAAATTGAGTGGAATGGACTAAAAATATGGCGTTGGAGGCTGCCGCAATAGCCGCCACACGCTGCCACTTGCCAGAGCCGCGAGTGGGCTTGTTTTCCGGTTACCTGTTCATCATCTTCCCCAAAAAATCTCCATATTTCCGCTGTTTTTCCATATTAAAATCCAGACTTTGTGAGACGTTTTGACCAACCTAAAGTTAACGAAATTGGGCAAACTTGCAGTGGTTTTGAAGCTTAATACCTCTAGTTTCTAATCCAACAAACCACACTCAAAACGGAGCTACAATGACGAAGAAAACTAGCTCCAAAGTTGGACTCATGGCTGGTTTTTCTGCAGAAAACAGAATATATTTTTTTCCAAACTTTGCACATGTGTTTGACGTATCAAAACTCAACCAAATTCGACAAAACCAATTCGTTTTTGTTCCTTGCCAAGTCTAGTTTAAAACCCAACAAATGGATTCCTCAAAAACGCAAAGGATTGGGAGGAAAAGAGAGCCAAAGTGAGGTTCGCGGACTGCAAATTTCCAGAAAATGCAAATTTCCAGATTTGGTTCTAAGTGAGGCCCCCAAGTTGTTCCTAAGGCTTCTAAAACTCTTCTAAACTTCATACTATCATTAGAACTCATCAAAAACTCAAAATGGAACCAAAATCTTAAACACCCACACTTGAAAAATTGCTCTATCCACCCAACCCGAAAATGGAAGTTCAAACTCTTCCAATTCAATTTCCCCATCACTCAAGTGACTCAAAATACTCTTTAAAGGACTAGAAACACACAAATACAAAGTAAAAAATCACAAATTCAAAATTTGACTCACCCTTGGAGATTTCTCATTTCTTCCTCCTATTCTTCCTTCTCTTCCTCACCCAACTTCCATCTCCTTCATCCTACAATCTTATCTTAGCTTAAGAAATCATTACACTTAGTCTAGACTAGGTGATTCATCTCTAATAAGTGAACAACTCACCCCTAATTGAGATCAAGATTAGATTTTGAAGGGAATGTATACGGGAAGGGGGAAATAATCAAGCGAAGAGCATGGGTTTTGCTTACACGATACATATTCCTCTTGCCTACAAGGGTATTTTGGTAATTTCCACACATAGGGGTATTTTGGTCATTTTGGCCCAAAATTCAGAAACGATTTCCTAGGTGTTGGTTGAGTCGACTAGTATCGTACTACCTAAGAATCATAATGGTCTCACCTTAATTTCTTAAATGTCCTTTGAAAAATTCACAAAATGTTACGTAAGGGCATTTTTGTCCAACTTGAAATTAAACACACTTAATTCAATAGTCTCAATCCAAAATCACTTGATAAAATACCCATAATCATTCTTCACCATAATATTATTTTTCACTGAAATATGAAAATCCACTTTGAATTTTTGGGGATATTACAACTAAAGCATTAGTATACATATATGATGATAGATGAGATAACCATCAACAAGCAGCTATATCTACAATAGAAGTAGATCTTAGCACAAACCTAGCAATCATAGGTTGTATTCATAATTATGTCATGAATATTAGAGAATTTAGTAAACATATTAAAATTAGTATAAGAACAAAAAATTATAATATGCAAGGTGAATACAAAAATTTAAGTATTAGTCTTATGTATGTAGGAAAAGTTTCAGACAACTATAATTATAAATTTAATGTAGAATTTCAAAATTTAGTACAAACTTTTGGTAGTAAACATGTTAATATGATAGAGGCAAAATCAGTAGATAATAGTTTTTTAGAAGGAACATAATGGATATTACCCAATTTACAAGTAGCAAAAAATAGATAACCTGATAAAGCACAAATTTTTTGAAAATCGTATAGGTGAAGCAATAGTAAGATTTACTAATTATAAACAAATAAATGATATAGAAGACTTAAAAAGTGAAGCAAAAGAAATACACCTAGCATTTGATAATTTAGAAATAAATATGATTGAGCATAATTTTGATAATGTAGTTGATAAACTCATAGATGACATATGCATAGACTTATGATTTAGGATTACATAGATTGTCAGATAAAGAAATGAAATATTTAATTTTAAATATAGGATTATAACATATTTTAGGAGAAAAAGAATATCAAAATATGTTAATTGAAGTAGAATGCATGCTAGCAGAAGATCAGTATAGTTCAACTGGACCATCTGTAGTCAATGCAAGTAAAACAAACCAGCAAAATCTTAGGCAAATTAATGAACCATATAGAAAATAATGAAGAAACCTATAGAAATCCTTTCAACAAGAAACAATTGGACTAAGAAAAATTAGAATCCCTTATAAAGGAATTGAACAAATTAGTTTAGCAGGAATATATTAAACTTAGATCATGTAGATCCACAAGATTGGGAAAAAACAACAGAAAGATGGGAAAAAGGATGTGTTAGATTACTTTGAACATACTTTGGATGGAATGGTGTTTGATTACTTTCAAGCATGGAAAACTAAAAATCCAAGAGAACATCAAGTAGCAAAAGAAATGTTTAATATAGATGCTTTTGTTAAATTAATTAAATATGAATTTTTAGATCATAATAGATTAGATGGTAGAAATGAACAAGAACAAATTAGAGCCATAAGAAGTTTAGAACAATTACAAATTTGTGATTTGCAATATATTATTGAATATACTTTAGACTTTTTCAAGTATTTAAGTAAAACTGGTAGAATTGATGATCTTAATTTATTAGATACTTATATGACAAAAATTAAAGGACCAATAGGAGAAAAATTTTGGAATGAATGGCAAAAACACCCTAGGAAACTAGATGTATCCATATGAGCAACAATACAACATGTATATGATATATTACGATTAGAATGTAGTCAAATAAAAGCAAAAAGACAAATTAGAAAATAGTTTTACATGAGCTGTAAAAATATAGATTTACCTAAACAATATGGATGTCATAGAAAGTTTAGGCATAAAAAGCTATATAAAAAGAGTTATAGAAAATATAGAAGGTATAAACAACAACATAAAATTTTTAAAACTCAACCTTCAAAAACTTTTAGAAGAAGAAAATATATCCCTAAACAATTTAGGAAAATAACAAATAAACCATGAATTAGAAAATATAAAGTACCCAATAAAAGTACATGTAAATGTTATCTTTGTGGTGAAATAGGACATATTAGACCTAAGTGTTCCAAATTAGGAAAGCAACCTAGAGAAAAAATACAATTAATTGAGCAATTTCAGTTAAAAGATGATGAAGACTTAGAATCAATTTATAGTCTTGATGATAATTTAAGTGATAATGAAAGTATTGATAGTGTTAATGCCTTAGACTCAGAATCAGAATCATATTATTCTTGTAATTATGATAGTGAATTAGATGAATATATGTATATGTTTGAAGAACAAAAACAGCATGAGGAATTTAAATATGTTAATTTAGGATGGCCTCAAGAATGTAATCAATGTAAGAAAATAGTGGTAGAAAAATATTACACTAAGACAATAGTTTATTGTAAACCTTGTTAATAGACCAATGGAAATAAATACAGTTGAAATAATAGATTAACAATAATCAAAAGAATAATTGCCATAGTATAGAGAAACAATAGACAAGTTCATTAATAACAATTAATTGTGAGTTAGAATTGTCAAAATAAAATAAAATTCAAACAACAGCTATGATAGATACAAGTAGCACAAAAAATGTAATAAAAGAAGAGTTAGTGCCAGGACAATTTAGGCAAAAACTAGCTAGACCAGTAAGAATAATACAGTTTGATACAAGACCTGTATATTTAACACATTGTATTAATAATATACCAATTAGGATAGAAAGACAACAGTTTAATTTACCCTTAAATTTTATTTCCCTAGTAGGATCATATCCTTTTATCTTAGGCTTAAATTTTTTTAAAAAGTTTACAAGGAGGATTTTTATATACACATCCAGATATTACATATTTTAAGAAAGGTATAACCACAACTAATCAAAGTAACATATTAGAGTCTTATGATCGGTGCATAATTACATATCATTTTGTATCCTTCTAACTTATGATTTGGTTATGTTTTTAAGTTAAACTTGTGCTTTTAATAAGTTTTGTGTTTGTTTCAGTGTAATAAGCTTGAGACTCATTAAATGCATTTTGGAGACAAGTTAGCTCAAAACGGTGTTTGCAGATCAGTCAACTTTACAGATTGGACTATACTTGCTCAAGAAGAACCAGATAACGAGCCATACATCATTGGAAATATGCGGAAGTCTAGTTTCTGGAGAATTTTACGGTTCATGATTCCGAGTCTTCTAGAGAAAGTTATACAAGTTTTGGCAACTTAAGGTCAAATTCGGCAGCATCTGCGTTACTGGGCCAAAAATGACATTTGAAGGGCTTTTCGATTTTTCCTTGAGCTAGGCTGCATATGCTTGGAAAGATAATTCAAAGGGTTTGAAGATCCAGATTTTTCCAAATTTTTTAGGAGGGAAGATCAGGCCCAAAACAAGCCCACAAGCTGACTGCAATGAAGTCAATTCCAGTCTATTTTCGGCAGTCAACTTGCAAGGCCCAAAACATACACTTGTATTGCTCAGATGGGAATACATTCTTCATACAAGTTGTTCCAATGGGTGTCTATTATGACATATCCAAATTTGAGCCCCATTGGATACGTTTTGAAACCTCTGGCCTTCCTACACCAAGCTTGGTTCAGAAAAATCATTTCTTTTCAGCAACCAAAATAAAACCACATGGGTTGGCAGCAAAAGGCAGCCACAATTGAACACCTTTGAAATCCCATGTGAAAAAAGCTTGAGGTGCAGCAAAAGAAGTATGGGATGGGATTGATTCCAACCACACTAATATAGACAAGATGATGTGGGAGTTATGAATTGTATTAAAAGAGGAATGATGGTGTTGGAATTCATCATGATGTTCCTCCCTCTTAGCCCTATAAATAGAGAAGTCTTCAAGCTTCAAAACACACCCCAAAGGGGGGAGCTCTCAAACACTTCTCTAGAGCTCCCTTCCCTTCTCTCCCTCAAATTCTCTTAGTTTCCTTTCAAGTTGTCAATTGTTGTAACAAAATGATTTTACTAAATTTTCCTTCAAGTTTTCAAGTTCTACTTTAATTTTATTTGTAATGTACATTCTTTCTTAAGTATTCAAGTTTAATTAGTTTCCAAGTTTCAATTATGGTTTTTGTTCTTATTCATTATGCTTATAAGTTAATATGCTAGTTTGAATGATTGATCACCATTTAGGCTTGCATGTTAGCTATCTTGGTTTGAATTAAGAGTAGACACCATGCTTTAATTCGAATTGAACTATGAATAAGAAGAGTATGTATGGACATTCGACAACAGGGATTAGATACATGCTTGGTTGTTTAAATTGTTCTTCTATGCTTAATGGGTTCCTAATGCTTAATTTTAGGTTAGACAACAAATGATCAAATTAGGGAATTAGGAACACAAGGTTAGGATCAAACACCATGGCTTAATCATACTTTAGCTAGAATCAATCCGTTAATCTAATTGGACTTGGGAACTTATTTGCTTGAGTTATTTTTTTTTTTCTTGTTTTATTTATTTTCTTTTTCATTTCTGTTTTGTGTAGGGGAAATGAATTGGATCATTCAATCACCAATCCTCGTGGGATCGACCTCGCACTTACATATGCTACACTACCAAACGGCTCGTGCACTTGCGAGTATCACAAGTTGAGGATGCAACTAAATCCATGTTGGTGCAACTGAATCCATGTTGGTGCAGCTGAATCGACGCAACATCTTACAATAGTATTAACATAGAAGAATAAAATTTTAAATATTATAATATAGAAGAATTAGAAGAAATAAATGAAGAAAAGATAGATGAACAAAATAATCTAGAATATGATGATATAATATTTTACCATGAGTATCCAATTGTAGGAGAAATAGAGAAGATCCCCAATTATATTGGAATAAGAATAAGATATTAACAAAATTAGATATTATCAATCCAGACTTAACAATTAAAACAACATATATGCCCTGAAACTTGTTAGACAAGCAAGAATTTGAACACCAAATAAAAAGAGCTTTTAAATTTAAAAGTAATTAGACTTTCAAAATCTAGGCATAGCTCAGAAGCCTTTGTAGTTAGAAAACACTCAGAGCTTAAAAGAGGTAAAGCTAGAATAGTGTATAATTATATGAGATTAAATGATAATACTTATGAAGATAGTTAAAAATTACCAAATAAAGATGAACTCATGAATAAAATTCAAGAAAGTGAATATTTTAGTAAATTTGATTGTAAATCAGGATTTTGGCAAATTAGATTAGCAGAAGAATCAATTCAATGGATATCATTTACTTGTCCAGAAGGACATTTTAAATGGCTTGTGATGCCATTTGGATGAAAGAATGCACCATCAATCTTTCAAAGAAAGATGGATCGAATTTTTAAGAAGTATGGTAATTTTTGTAGTGTATATGTAGATGATATACTTGTTCGTAGTAAAAATAAAAATGAACATGGAAAACACTTTGAAATTATTTTGAAAGAATTTATCGATAATGGTATAGTCATAAGTAGGAATAAAGTAGAGCTTGAAAAACAAGATATAGAAATTTTAGGTATGTATATTAAGTCAGGAACTATACAATTACAAGAACACATAGCTAAAAAAGTGTTAGAATTTCCAGATAAATTAGAGGATAAAAAACAATTATAGGCATTTTTAGGATTATTGAATTATGCTATAAGTTTTATCCCTGATTTAGGAAGAAAGATTGCAGCATTGCAGAGTAAAACTAGTAAAATAGGCCAAAAATATTTTAATAGTGAAGATATTAAATTAGTTCAATATATCAAACAAGATATAACTCAACTTAAACCTTCAGCATTACCATTATATAATAATTACAAAATAATTGAGACAAAAACATCATCAAAAGGATGGGCTTGAATTTTATATCATAAGAAATATAAAGAAGAACCTAAATCTGAAGAAAAGGTTTGTAGATATGCATCAGGTAAATTTAGTGATATACAGGCTAGACTTCCAGCCACTGACTTAGAAATTTTATGTGTCATTAACTCCCTTGAAGCATTTTCATTGTTTTTACATAATGAGATATTTAGGGTTAGTTTGAGATTGCTGGCACTTTTTAAAAAAATTGCTTATGCTCTGCTTTGAAAATAATTAGCTGTAAAGTAAAGGAACTCCATGTTTGATAAACAATATTTTTAAAGTCCTGTTAATACAAAAAGTAGTGTCAAAACCGTTTGACAAATTTTAATATAAAACTGTTGTAATTGTGAATAATGACTAAAATAGACATGATGTTGAAAGTGTTATGCACTAATCATGTGGTGGTAGTGGTAGTGGTAGTGGTGAAAGAGATGAAGGTGAAGGTGGTGGTGGTGGTGGTGATGAAGGTGGAGGTGGTGGTGGTGGTAGTGGTGGTGGGGATGGTTAAGGAGGAGTTGGCGGAGGTTGAGGAGGAGGCGGTGGTGGCATGGAGGAGGCGGTGGTGGTGATGAAGGTGGAGGTGGTGGTAGTGGTAGTGGTGAAAGAGATGAAGGTGAAGGTGGTGGTGGTGGTGGTGATGAAGGTGGAGGTGGTGGTGGTGGTAGTGGTGGTGGGGATGGTTAAGGAGGAGTTGGCGGAGGTTGAGGAGAAGGCGGTGGTGGCATGGTGGCGGCGATGTTGGAGGTGGTGGTGGTGGCAGAGGAGGATGTGGTGGTGGTGGCAGTGGTGGTGAAGGTGGTGGTGGAGGTGGAGGTGGAAGTGGAGTGATGTCATTTTTAAAAATTAATGATGGTATTTTGGGAATTAAAAAAATTCATTAAAGGCTCATCTTTGCTTTTTTTTTTTAAAGCAGCTTTGAAAAGCAACCCAGAGCCTACTTTTAAAAGTTGCTGTCAAAAGGCCACTACTTTTAAAATAATCGAGACATTTTACTTTTACCAAACACCTTAAACTGCTTAATTTTAAAGTGAAGTAGGTTTTTGGCGAAAAAAAAGTAATCCCAAACGGAGCCTTACTATTAGAACAGATTGTCAGAATATTGTTTCTCATTATAATAAAATTACTACTAAAAAACAAGCAGCCCGAAGATTGGTCAATTTTGTTGCTTCTATTACTGGAAATGAATTTAAACCAATATTTGAGCATATTAAAGGTATGGATAATACTTTAACAGACATCTTAAACCGTATTATTCATTAACAGGTATGCAATATTTGGAGCATCATACTCTGGCAGCAAAAATAATGGTACACCATCACAAGGTGGTAATCCATTAAGCATGATTAGTCAAGCAAGATTAGTAGTAAATACTTATTATTATAATGGAATTTCAGTACAAGAAGTTAGAAATCCTGCTTTAAAATATCGTACTCAAGCATCATTAGCAGATAACCAAAAAGTTCTTTTAGGCAACTTTTGGAACATTAGAACTAATAATGAAAGCATGAGAAGAGGGCATGAAAAACTTATTAAAGCCCTTGAGCAAGAGTTTTTGGCATATAATTATGATTATAAAAGAGTAAAACAACAACTTTCTTTTTTTCAGGAAAAACATGAAGAGCAAAAGAAAGAGTATGATACAATAGTAAGAAATTTTAGAATCATTAATTTAATATATCAAAATTTAAGTATGATTTTACAAGAAAAAGAGGCTAATGAGCCCAACTTACTTGAGCATAATAGAGAATTTTCCTTTGAACAAAAAACTAAAAACCCATATTTTCTTCAAACCCTAGCCAGAGAAAGGTATAGACTTTTACCAGAAGATATTAAGAGTCATATAATTAGATTAGAATATGAGCAAAATATGTCTCTTCAGTTATACATTCAAGGTTTTTTTTTAAAAAAAATTTAAAAAAATAATCCACATCATGGTATAAAAATCATTACTGAAAGCTGTTCTCATTATACTATTTATTTAGCTAGTATCAACATGGTTGAATATAGAAAACTGCATTTAGAGCATAACCAAAACACTATCACAATTTCCCCATCATTTTTAACAGAGTATGGTTATTTAGGTAAACTTTATATTGAAAATAGTAATCATTTAGATTCATTTTCCTCAAAATTAAAAGAAGTTATAAGTTTTTATATCCCTATCTAGAAGAGCGTAAAATTAGTTTTCACTAGCATGCCCCCAGAGTGGTTTAAGGATAGTATTTACCCAGATAGAGCACAACATAGTATTATTATTTCTCATAACTGTTTAGTCTGGCAGAATCAGTAAAGACATAGATCTTTACCAAGCAAGACATTCAAAAATACAGAGGAGCAATAATAGTTAAGCAACAATTGTTCAATGATGATCGTCTGAACCTCCTTCACCAATCCAACTTTATCAAGATTTATCCAGAGACTACATCTAGGAGACTAGATGACACATATGAATTCAGGATAAACACAATAGGTGCAATTTTTTTGATGAAATCTATAACCAGATAGCAGAACAAACTGAAGCAGAAGACAGTGACAACTCATACTAGAATAGCTTAGGAGAAGAAGAGATACACAATATAGATAAGATGTTGGAAGCATAAACTCCATGTGAAGCCAAAGGTATCATCATCTCGCATGAAGAAATCATCTCAACAAAAAGATGCAGCATCAGTCCAAAGCAAGAAAATATAACTTTTTGGTTCCATACGGCTAGCAGGAAACAAAGACTCCTTATGCAATTTAAAAATGAATAAGGGCATTATTGTCCAAACACTAGAATTTTGGGTCTCTTTATAAATAGTTCTCTCATTTTGAGTTTAATTATAAGTTGCCTAAATCTAATTACTCCCGAACTTTTATATATACCTGTAGTCCAAGATATCGGTACTGATATATATATACTCCTGTATTTTTTAAAGAAACTTTTATATACCCCATGTATGATACGTAAACATGCCCTAAACTCCTTTTAAGTAGCGCATAAGTTGAGGCAGCATCGCTCGAAAATTAGCCTACAGCCCATAAGGCGCATATTACAAAAAGAAAAGAAGAAAAGGGGACTTGGAGCGAAAGTTCTTTCGAAGAGCAGAGAGTAGCGCGAGCGTGCGATGCAATGGGCTCTCCTTCCTCCGCCACTCTTGTCCTTCTCATCACTTTCTGTCTCTCTCTTTCGACCCTCTCACTCGCCACTGACGACGGCGCTATCAAAGGTATCTGTCGTCCTCCTTTTCTTTCCCTCTGTATTCGGTTTTCTTAGTGTAGATGGTTGGTCGCTTGATTGGTTTCGGGGAAAATACAGGAAAATCAGTTACTTTTTTTATGTGGGTTTGTTCTTTTAATGTCTTTCCATTTAAGAAAGTGAAAGCTTCTACTTGACTTGTTCTGCATATGTTTGGTATAGTTTGCAGCTTGTTCATTTGCTATGGAAATTATTAGTGCCACTACGCTTTAGTCTCCACGTTTTTCTTTCTATCTTTGGCTTTCAAGGTAACCAGAGGGAGAGTTAGGTTTCCGCTATGCTGCTTTGGTTTTTTGGTTTTCTCTATTGCATGAGTGAAGTGTCAAATTGTTGGCTGAGTTAGGGTTTCAAACATGTTGATTTTGGCCTAGAAATAGAGTGGTACTTATTGTTTAGCATTATTTCGTTCTAGATTTGGTCTATCAACATATATATTTTACCATACCACTCAAGTTTCTATTAGTGTCAGATCAATAACATACACTAATCTGTGCACTTTATTTAGCTATGATTTTGAATTTGAATTTTTTGTACCTATTAATATATTTTTATGCATATTGAACTTTGAAGATTTTGATTGATGCCTTTATGTCTCTTCTCTTTTATACTTTCCCGTGTTTGTTTCTATATTTCAAAATAACTTTCAGCAATTTTAAATCACAGGTGTTGATCTTGAAAACCCAGTACTAGATGTCAGCCCAGCACCGCTTTCTACTCCTGGTTCTAAAGATGTTTTATTGTGTGAACGGGTACGAGTTTCTGGTATATCCAGGCTAAAACTTGGGAGTTATGCAAGTTCACTTCGAATTACTTTGTCTCCATCTCTTGGAATCCCAGAGAAATTGTATGGCAAAATTGAGGTCTGCTTTCACAGGTGAATAAAATGTCACATCTTTTTACTGTTAAGTGCATGCTTGTTTAACCCTCCCTCTTCCTGTTGCTGTCACTTACTCATTTTCTCTAGCATATATTTATATTTACACACACACACACACAAATACAACTTATTTTCTTTTTTCTGTGGATTGCTTTGTCTGACTCATTAGTTTGTTTGCAGGAATAATTCTCTTGTACTATGTCAGTGTGAAAAGGATAATTGGAAAAATCTTCAGAAAGAGTTATGGAGCACTGTCATGTCCCCTTATGATGAAAAATATATTGATGTCAAGTTCAATGATGAAATACCTGGTTCGGTCACCATTACTGTTGATGAAGGTCTGCCAAAAGTAAAATAATTTATAGCTGACTACAATTTCTTATGCTACAATTTGCAAGCTTTGATAATTATTTCAATTTTGTCTTTGCAGATTCTCAGAAATGGCGCCTTGTGTGCCTGGCACTGGGATTCTTTTTACTATTGCTGGCACCAATTGTCAGTAGTTGGGTTCCTTTTTATTATAGCAGTTCAATGGCTATAGGAGTTTTTCTGGTCATTATAATCCTTCTTTTCCAGGTACTTATTTGTGTTTCCCAGATGTATATCTGTGCCCAATTGAATGATTTTTTATTTTTTTCTTTCAATTCTTCATTTAATTTATGTTTGGCTTTGACTTTTTCTTTTACTGCGTGAGAAGCATATGGATTGAAACACAAACCTGGAGTCTCTGACCATATCCAGTATATAACAAATACTGCTCAAGTAAATAATTAAAGGAGGCCTCTGTCCATTGCTTTTATGATTATGATCTCCAGTGTGCACTCTGCTTAACTTATAAACTTGGAGATTGTGGCTACAGTTTTTTTTATTTATCCCAAAATTGAATTTAATATTTTTTAGGCTAAAGTTTATTTTTGGTCCCTATAGTTTGCTGGCTTTACCACTTTGGTCCTTGTTGTTTCAATTTTGTCAAATTTATCCTTATAGTTTCCATTTGGAGCAATTTAAGGACAAATTTCAATTTTTTGTCAAATTACTCCAAATTACGTTAAGCTTTGACCACGTGAGGGGCACGTGGATGGGTATTTTAGTTCACTTGAGCCATCTAGTGGTGAAATACAAGCGAGAGCTCTTCCCATTCACTTTAAGCGCGATTTTGGGATTTAGGGTGTTGAAAAAGAATTTGCATCTCTGTATTAAAATTTTGGTCAATTGGGAGGAATTTGACTCGAGTGGACCAAAATACCCCTTTATGAGGGTCACGCGGTCAAAACTTAACGGAGTTGGGAGGAATTTAGGCAAAAATTGAAATGTGTTCTTGAATTGCTTTGAAAACTACAATGATAAAATTGAAAAAATTGAAAACTACATGGATAAATTGAAAAAATTGAAACTATGGGGACTAAAGTGGTACAACCGGCAAACTACAGGGACAACGATGACTTTTTACCTATTTCTTAAATACCTTATTTTCTATGCACTTTGCTCGAGTAAATACTTAAAAGGGGACATCTGTGCATTTCACTTTGCTCAACTTCTGCCCTTAGAGGTTATGGTTTCCTCTTAAACTAGGTGTGCAACATAAAATCAAGAGTAGTTTTCTTTTGGCTTTCTGTTACACATGTATCTGTTAGTGCACACAATAATGAATTTGTAGGAATTAGGTGATGTTTTTGGCTTTCATCTGCAGTTTTTAGATCGCAAATTTGTAGGCAATGTTTTTCATAACCCTTTTTCTTTAATCAAGGGAATGAAGTTGTTGCCAACTGGAAGAAAAAATGTCTTCTATCTTACTATCTATGGATCACTGGTAAGGCTTGGTATCTCGAATCTTCGCTTGCTTCAGAGTAACTCATTAACTTCGTATAATATATAGTGCAAGTAAATCTCAGAATTTATACGCCTTTCACAGCTTGGAGCAGGATCTTTTCTTTTTCATCAATTTTCTATGCTGGTAAATTCAATTCTTCTAAATTTTGGGCTAAGTGAAGAGATGCACAACCCGGTAAGTATTTGTTCCCTTAATCTTATCCTAATTGTATTGAACTGTTTATATTTTGGATGCTTGTAATTCCAATTCTAATATTAGGTATATCATCCATATTTTCAAAATGACATGAAAATATGGACCAGCGGATTTATTTCGCATTATTGGGATAAATTCTGATGAGCATGACAATATATCTGCAGTTTGGCATTGAAATTAAGAGATATCAAGGAAACAGTCTTTTGTGCCTTTTTCATACATTCATACTCTCTCTCTCTCCCACACACACACCCGCCCCCTCAAGTGTATACTGAAATCCTTGATTATTGATAAAAGGAAAAAATGCAACCTTGTAATCCTTAATTTTGAAGGCACTCCATGTGGACCAAATTGCTTATATTAATCTCGTAATTATAACATGCTGAATTCAGACACTCAGAAGAAAAAAAGGTTCTGCATAAACATTTCATGATATGCCTATTTTCATATTAATTATTTTTTAATAGGATTTTACTATGTGGACTACCTTATTTCCCGTTTCATAACATTTTTGTCTCTATTTCTTCTTATTTAAAGAGAGGGCGGAGAGATACATAAACAAATGAGAGTGGTTGATGAGAGATGATGAAGGAAAATACATTGGTAACTAAAAACACATCAGAATAAAAATTTGGTTAAGTTGGATGGTGCATATAGAGCCCTAAACTTATGAGTAGTGTTTGTTGTTCTCATTTACTTATGTGATGTAAGTTAGAACTAAATTCAGTCTTATGCCTTCACCAAGAAGGAATTCAAATCTTATTTGTAATATGAATGAATGAGCTCACTTTTGAGTTCCTGTAAAAAAACAAAAACAAAAACCTCTAATTTGAATATTTCTGAAATGTATTTTAGCTATTTGTAGGTTCATCCAGATTTAAATAGTGGCACTGATAAGTGACAGCAGTGAGGATAAAGGGCATACCGTCGTTACGGATTTTTCTTTATTATAACATTGTCTAATATTTTTTACAAAAAAGTAAAAAGCTATTTGATAAAATTATTTTCAAAGGGCTGGTTTCCTGTGCAACTGGTTTCCTATAGTTGCTGGGATCACAATTATGCAAAAACCACTTAACATTAGTATGTCATCTGTAGAGTATAATTGCAATTTTGGATCCAATATGTCGTGCTTCATTAGTTTACCTGAACTTCTATTGTTTTTTGTTTTGTTTGATGTGGTGTTTAGTATTAGTGGAAAGAAACCCTGCATTGGTAAACACTGTAAGGTTGTCTTGTGCACGCATGTATGCAAATTAACAACTAGCAAGAGAGATAATCAAACTAATTTTGTAATCCTTATAATATAAGGCCTTTACATTTACTTGTGCGAAGATAAATGGTGGGAAGACAAAGTTTAGACTAATTATCTGCTTCTGATATTTTTCCTTGGTTTACATCATGATATTATTGTCTTGCCTAATTACCCAGTCATGTTTTGCTGGCAGGTCTCTGTATTTTTACTAGTGGGAATTATCCTCGTGGGAGCTGCTTTAGGGTACTGGATTGTGAGGAGGTTTGTCGTCTCAAAAGATGGAACAGTAGATGTTGGTATAGCCCAATTTGTTAAGTGGGCGATGCGCATAATTGGAACCACCTCCATCTTGCAGGTGTTTTCTCACTTTCCTTTTGGCTGTATATTCGATATTCAAGTAAAAACATTTCCCGCTTAATTAAACCTAATGTGGGATAGCAATTTGTAACCGTATTGTTACTTGGAACCTTAGAAGAGAAGTACCATTTGAAGACACAGCATGGCGAACAATCTTCTAATCAAACATCCAAATCACTGCATGTGTAACAAATGAATCTGACCTAGCTAAAATTATTTTTGAATGAACGTTCAGTGCAAACAAAGTCAGCAATTTTTATTATCCGAAATGTGAAAATGGAGCCTAATTAGAATTATTGGATTATAAGGCCATGTCTTTATGTCCTAAGATTTAGTTAGTAAATGAATGTACACTGAATACTCAATAGACAGATACAACATCTCACTTTGTATAGCCAAGTTTAGTAAACATAGATTTGTGTTTCCTGTACTATTACTTGTTGTCCCTTTGAGGATCAATTTTCAACCAGAGAAACACCATTTACCTCTTCATTGCCTGGTACTATTAGGACAATGTCACTTCAAACTTTTTTTATTTACATTTATCGTGTTGACCCACTGGCACTTATGATTGAATTGGTTGATTCTGGAGTAGTCTGCTGTTAAATTTAGTTTTATAAATTGTAGTAATTGCCAACATTTCATGTTATTGCTCTTTGCTGTTCTCATTTCTTCTTAATATGTGTGCTTTTTCCTTTTTGCATTATTTCTCAGAGCACTCTCGATACTCCTTTAGCAGTGGGGGCTTTGGTTTCTTGCTGGATTATCTGCAAGCTCATCACTTCTCTGAAACGGCAAGATTTACATTCTCTCTACATACTTTCTTGTTATTCAAGAAGTGAATGCATCGTAGTATTGAAGAAATCTTAGTAGGGATGGTTTTATTTCATTACTGTACTGTCTCATCATTCAATTAATTGCAATTGTCAATAACAGTATATTTTTCTTGAAACAAGTTTAGCGATTCTGACTTGATTTTGTATTTCAAAGGTAAAAATTAGAGGTCTAAGAAAGTGCAGTTAGATGAATGGGTGCAGTCGTGACCATTGATAAGGAGAATTTTTGAATATTCATGAGAATATGGTCATTATGTTCTTAGCATTTGATGACATAACATTTTGTATCCCAGAACTATTTGCAGCTGGTCATTTTTGTTGTACCGTTTTTCACATTAAAATATATTACTATGATTATATGCAGGCATCAGTTGGGTGCTGGGAGCGGGAGTCCTTGGCTGCAGCAGGGTAGACAGGTCAAGGGCAGACACGGTCGTCCAGAATTTCTTAGCAGGTCTAGCCCACAAAAGAACTGGAAGAGTCCAAGGACTCTATCTGCTTGGTCTGACTCTCCAGTCAAAGGTATTTTTTGTTTTATTTTATCTGTTATGTTTCTGCATGTTTTGATTGATTCTTTGTTCCAGCTGCTCATTAGTACATGGATTGCTTTCTTATATACTTTAACAAAGAGTTTGGGTTATGTTCTGGTTATTTAGAGGAAAAAAAAAACCAAGTCTTAAAATGCAGAATATCCATTTCCTTTTCAGCTTTAACTATCATGCAAAAGGAATCCCTAAAAATGTATGTTTTTATACACGCTGAAGTGTATCATGACCAATATGTTATTTTTTCATTGCGGAAACTCTCTCTCTCCCTCCCCCCCCAATGATTTTTAAAGTGAGAAATATTCTTCAAGATTTTCCTCACTTCTGTTTTGGTTTTTATGCCCCTCGCATTACTTTCTTTGTACTTTTGCCTTTGGTGTGAAGGAAAGTAAGATCCCCTCTTCGATTCAGTTCCTTTACTTTTTTTGTTGTTGTTTCATTGATCACTTTTATCTAAGTATTACATGTTGGGCATGGTTCTGGGACGGCTCTTTGACACATTCAGTTATGCTATTTGTGTCTGTTTCTTGCAGGTGTCATGTCACCATCCTTTAGGGCACGTGATCAACATGAGTACTATTCAACCTTCCACAAGATGCAAAGCCGAAAGAAGTTCACAAAGAAAGAGTGGGATGATTTCACACAGGAATCAACCCGCCAAGCTATAGCAGAATGGGCGTCATCTCCTGAAGTCACTGATTGGATCATCGAGCATGCTGACCGTATACAACTCCTTCCAAGCGAGAGTTCAGACGAAACCGTGGGAAGTGCATCAGATTCTACCGATGAGAATGTTGTGGGTAGCACGGATCGAGTAGGTTTTCTCAAGTGGTAGTGCCATCTGCAGTTGGCTTAGGTTGTATTTTGTGTAACTTCTAAGGTAGATGACACTAATTTGGACTGCCTCCTTGAAGTAACATGTAGTGGCTGTATAGAACGGGTAGGAATGACTTAGTTAATTTTATGCACCAGTCAGCATTCTGGGAATTTTGGTAAAACTAGTTAACCATGTCATAGGCGCAGCTTTTGTCATACTGCTTGTTTAGGCGTCCAAAGTAAATTTCTGCTTCCAGCTAGCTGGAGGCAAGACACCATAGAAAGTGCTGTAAGTTCTGAGTTCTGACTCTAGTCGTGTACTGAATGTGAATTTGGAAAGGATTTCATGTTTCTGTATATCTTCTCAAAAGGATTTCATGTTCCCCTACTTCATACCCATCTTCCGTTTATTTATTTTTTACCCTTTTATCATGGAAGACATGGATTTAGAACCATTTAAAAAGCCAACGGGATCTAACTTAATGAAAAATAACATTGATTTTATTTATTTATTTTTTTGTCATAAACATTGACTTAGAAGTCTTCCCCTGACACTTGGCATTGTGTGCGAAAACCCTCTGCCCCTTCCCTTCCTAACTTTGGCAGAAAGTTATTGAAAACGGGCCTTACGCGGGGTTACACTTTGTTCTTTTTCCTCGAGAATTCCTTGTAGTTTTCAACCGACGCAAACAAAGAGTCAATATATATATAAGCCCAATTCTCGTTCATCATCTTCCTCAAGCAATTAAGTAGCCTTCATTCAAAGACATGCGAGAAACTCAAACTGGATGGATGTTCGATGTGTTCGTTAGTTTCAGAACTGAAGACACTGGCAAAAACTTCACTGATCATCTATGCACTGCTCTGGATCACAAGGGAATTGTCACCTTCAGATACGACCAAGCACTTGAGAGAGGAAAACCCATTTCCACAGAAATTCAGAAATCGATCAGAGAATCGAGGTTTTCGATCGTTGTCTTCTCAAGAAGCTATGCTTGTTCAAATCGGTGCTTGGATGAGCTTGTGCAGATCCTTGAGTGCATGTCAAAGGGTCAGATCGTTTACCCAGTTTTCTATGACGTGGATCCATCTGATGTGCGCAAACAGAAGGGTTGTTTTGAGAAAGCTTTTTGTGAACATGAGCAATATTTCAAGGACAAGGTGGAGAGCTGGAGGGCTGCAATGAAAGAGGCAGCTAATCTCTCTGGATGGGATTTGAAGAACAAGTAAGTTGTCAGTTGCAACTATTAATTTAATTATTATTTTATTTGTCTTTTAATATCTTTTTTAATTAATTAACAAACTTTATACATAAATAGGTTGAAAAAGAAAAAAGTACATCAACTTATCAAACTTTATACATCTGGAACAGGGATTTCTTTTGAATTGTCGATATGAGTCCTTCAATGATCGGATCAAATTTTCCTATGCAGACATAACTTCTTCCTGTGTTATTAGACTGAATATCTGAAACAGCATTTGGTGGTTTGAAGTTAGTTGTGTTCATGTGATGTCATGTAATTACAAGAGCCAAAATATCATATCTTAAGAGAGAAAACAGGCAAAATTGTTATTAAAAACAGACAGTATCTTGTGAAGCTCTGGTGAAAGCGGTATACATGGTTTTCAGAAGGCTGTTATGAACACACTATTCCCAACGGATACCATGGCTACGTTGAATCAATCAATGGGATGGTTTCAGATAGTTTTCAGATGGATTTTGAGAAATTTATTCAAACAGAGTTTTTGCGCTTTGGACTCAAATTCTGTTTTCAGTTTAAAAATTTGGATTAGAATAGAACAATTCCCAACTGTTGCTATGGTTATGATGAATGAAGCAATGAGACTTCCATCTTTTTGACATCATCAATATGCCCATTCTTGTTTTGTCTCTTGTTATTAAAACCATATGAATTGACAAGACCAGAAGCTCTTGGGTAGAAACTGAGGCCATTATTGCCTCCCAAGTGCAATTTGAATCCAGCTTTGCTTTGTATACTTTCCTTGAAAAATTACCAATCAGCTCTCTACAAATCAAAGGGCATACATTATATTTGAAATTGCAGCTCCCTTCTTCCCTTCAAATTTTCAGTCTCAGTGAACAGAACTAAAGAATACTACATATTGCATAATGTTTCTTTGACAAGTTATGGCTCATTTTTTTCTCCTCACACAAACTCCTTGTTCTCCTTTTTTCAGGTACCAGTCAATAGTTATCCAAGAGATTGCTGAAAGGATATTCAATCAATTGAGCCAAGAGGTTTCAAGTGCGCCCAAGGATTTAGTTGGAATAGATTCCCTCGTCAAGGAAATGAATCTGTACTTAGATACGGGGGTGGATGATGTTCGCATTACAGGAATCTGTGGGGAGAAAGGAATAGGCAAGACAACTATTGCTCAAGTTGTTTTTGACAGTCTGTCTGTCCAATTTGATGATCGCAGCTTTCTTGCCAACATAAAAGAAGTTTCTGAAAAACAGGGCCTAGTTCCATTACAGGAACAACTTATTTCAGAAATCCTCATGGAAAGGAGTATGAAGATAAGGAATGTTCATAAAGGTGTCAATACAATCAGAAACAGCCTATGCCGTAAAAAGATTCTTCTTGTTCTCGATGGCGTGGATCAATTAGAACAACTAGAAAACTTAGCTGGAAACCGTGATTGGTTTGGTGCAGGAAGTAGAATCATAATAACAACCAGGGACGAAAACTTGCTGATCAGATATGGAGTGGACAGAATATACAGAGCAGTGGAGTTGAATCATGATGACGCTCTTGAGCTCTTTTGCTGGAAAGCCTTTAAGCAAGGCTGTCCCCCAGAGGATTATGCAGGACTATGCAACCTTGTTTTAGATCATGCTAAGGGCATCCCGTTAGCACTTGAAGCTTTGGGATCGTTCTTGTTTGGTAGGAGAATACCTGAATGGAAAAGTGCCGTGGATAGACTAGCTCAAGTTCCTTGCACGTGGAATTACTTAAAATGAATTTTACCTTTCCGTTTCTTATGGCTCGTTAGGGAGTGCTTTTGGAGCAGCGAAAAGCGCTTCTAAATGAGTGAAAGCGCTTCTGTCTTTTAAAAATGGTCTTTGGCAAAAATTGCAAAAGTGCTTTAGGTGAGATCCAAAAGCACTTGGAGTGGTTTTGGAAGAAGCACTTGAGATGTGCTTCTTCTTAAAAGCGCTGTAGGACAAAACATGGGAAGCACTTGGCTCCTTTCAATGAAACTTTTAAAATGCCAAAAATACCCATATTTAATTTTTTTAAATGCCCAAATACCCTTTCTTTTTTTTACAAAGAGCTGTTGGTGTGCATCGCTTGGCAGCCATGGATGATCGTTTTGTAAATTCCCTCGTTTGGCTCCCTACTTCAAGTCTCTGTTGTGACCAGAGTTGCTATGTAATCTGGAACCAGTTTTTGACTGAATATAAAGTACTATTACATATACAACTTCTTGTCTTTTCCTTCATCTTTAACATTTTGATTGATTTTGTAAATTTTTTTTTTAGAGTTTGGATGAAGATGAAAAACTATTGAGCATAGGTTGCAAATTATGATATGAATTCACCAATAATCTTTACAAGAGCAATTTCCATCTACAAACCGATGGAATCTTGAATTATCCCTGATAACAATTTCTCTGTAGTATTGGATGAACAAAGTTTGTATAACACAAATACTAGTCAGTAGTGGATCATAAGACTTCCAATTGATGAGTCTCTCATATGTGCTAAAATATGAAACCTAATATGAGAATATTTGTTTGTGGGAATTTTCTGGGTATTCTTCTCCTTATAGGAGGTCATATTTATAATACAACGGAACTTTAAAGGGCAAGTAAATAATAAATTATTATTTCTATTTACAGTAGGAAATTATGAATTAAAGTAAATCAAATATAATTATAATGGGAATTCTTGGTGTGTGAGGTAAGAAAGTCAATGGTCCACAAGTCACGCCAACACTCTGTAGGAATTTCAAAACATTTTTCCAAAGTTCATTTGAATATTAAACATGCATTTAATCAAATTAATCGCAGCGGAAGTCTAAGGTGGTTGTTTAAATTCAAAAACAAAACTTCTTCCAAGTATCTTAAGCCATGAACATTGATATGTTTTTCATAAATGAAAATTCAAGAGAAAGGATAAGATCTAATTACCCTTGAAGCAATTATATGAACCAATTTGTGTTTGGTCTTCTCTTGATGATTTCCTCTTTGTTGATCTCCTCTTTGATCTTTGATCTTTGCTCCTTGATCTTTCTCCTCCATGTGAGCCACAAAAGTATATGGCCTCTAAGTCTCCACACCAATGGAACCTTGAGATGAGAATAAGTATCTTGAGAATACTTGGATGCTAGTGCAAGATTCTCAAGATTGGTTTCAATCTAAACCACTTTGAAAGATGAAAGTGTTTCACTCTTGAAAACTATCATTTTTCTCTCTTTGATCTCCCAAACCTCTTTGGTTGATGTTGGATTGTGTTTGTGTGTTAATGAGCTTATGGAAACAATTCCCATACACATTCACTTAAGCATTTTCGGCCAAAACCCATTGGGCTTCCAAAATTGGGCCTTATGACACTTAAACCATAATATTTAGTTGTCTTAAGCCCTTGGGCTTAATACCCAACCATTTGGGCTTCCCGTTAACTATTACCGAGGCCCAAATATGTTTTTACACGTAGTAAATCATCCACATCAAATCAATCAAATTGATTTCCTCATTCTCATTTGTATTACTCAAAGTTAACCATTTAAGGTGTGCGATCCATTAGGTTCTAATTAGCAAGGCAGTGGGAAAATATTAGAACTCTTTCTAACCAACTGGAATTAAAACCCCTTTTTAATTCTTCCTTTATTTGGATCGATCACAATCAATCCTAGGACTTCCACAAGCCAAGAGTGACATCTAGCAATATATCAAGGCTACCCAAGCTAACCAGAATAGATGAAGAACCTATTCAGTTGGAATTGCAATGCAATACGGTCCTTCTCTTATACAATGTTTCAAATCATATTATTAGGGTACGGATTGATTATGTCAAACCCCTAATATGATTTATAACCTCATGTGATTCAAAAGAACATGATTAAGAACAACTTTCTAAATCAAGCTCAAAATACTTTGGCCAAAGATTTACTGAATCACATCTTGAAACATTCTCCTTCTTTATCGAAAGTAGAGATTCCTTATTGTACATTCACATACCCCTATGATGAATTAAGAGATCCCAACAACACTTAAGACAAATCTTTTACGGCTTGCCTTTAAGAGCTATCAAAGATCAATAACGCATCACAGGACAACCATGATGCCTCAGGTCTAAGGACTAATTTGCATTATTGCAACTATGAGTTCTCATTTGACATGTAGATAAATACTCCATATGAGAACTACGGTTGATCGCGTTCAGTGTACTCATTCACTAATGAGCACCCACATACTTGTATTAGTGTCAACTACACAAATGGTTTGAGACTAACCATCCTCCCAATTGAGCATACATAATATGTGCTAATCTTGATGGTTTATCAATGCCCATTTGATAACCTATGATTAGGAACATTTGGGATGCTATAATTAGAGATTAAAGGTCTCCTAAATCTAATCCTCTTTAGATTACTTTATCTCTTATTTAGCATACCCTGGACATTTGTTTCTTTACACGATGTAAAAGATAACAAATAAGTTTGCCCTTTATATATCATATACGAAATGTATTCTAAGGAGATTACATCAAATGTATTGGCTCTTAGGGCACATTTCTAACACACTCCCCCTTACGTTGGTGCATAGATGTTGCCAATGCCCAACTAGTCCAGTGAATTGTGGAATGCTTTACTGGAAATTGCCTTTGTCAAAATATCCACCAATTGATCCTCGGACTTTACAAAAGGAAACTGAATTACTTTAGCTTCGAGCTTCTGTTTGATATAATGTCGATCTACCTCAACATGTTTGGTGCGATCATGTCAAACTAGATTCTGTGCAATAGCTGTTGCAGCCTTATTGTCACAAAAGAGATTCATTACAGATGTAGATCTATACCCAAGTTCAGTAAGCAACCTCTTTAACCAAATGAGTTCGCAAATTCCTTTGGTCATACCTCTGAACTCGAATTTTGCACTGGATAAGGCTACCACCTTCTGTTTCTTGCTTCTCCATGTAACCAAATTACCTCCCACAAATGTGAAGTAACCAGATGTGGATTTCCTATATGTTATACTTCCTGCCCAATCTGCATATGTGTAACCATTAATATTCAGATGACTATGTTTTGAGAACATAAGTCATTTTCCGAGTGTAGACTTCAAATATCTAAGTATCCGAATAACTACATTCATGTGGTCTTCACTAGGAGAATGCATAAATTGACTGACGACGCTCACCGCATAAGCAATGTCTGGCTGAGTATGAGACAAGTAAAACTTTGGTATCTTTCTTTGTTAGTTGGAACTTGATCCGGGTATTCTCCAAGATGTTCTGAACAGACATCATTCGTGCAATTTACCATACAATCATGAGATTGAAAAGACGTTTCGACACCTACTCAAGGCAAAAGTGAAGCAAGAAATGGACGTCATTCTGTGCTTTCTTTCTTTTCAGGTACTCTTGCTAGTTCATGAACAGATGTCCTTCATGAAATTTTGAGCTTATACCATACAATCCTGAGATTGAAGAGACGTTTCGACACTTACTCAAGGCAAAATCGAAGCAAGAAACACCAACTAAGAGATGGCACTTGTTAGTGATGATGCCACCAGGACACTCAAGGATTTTTCGGTCCCTACAATAGATACAGTCCCATCCTGCATAGTCCAATCCACCATGACAACCAATCATTTTGAGCTGAGGCTGGCCTTCATCCAGATGTTACCCTCTTTCTACGGCCTATCTACTGAAGACCCCAACATACACATCCACAATTTCTTGAGAAATTGTGACACATTCAAGATCAATGAGGTTAGTGACGAGGCTATAAGATTGAGGTTATTTCCATTCTTACTGAAGGATAAGGCAAAGGCGTGGCTAATCTCTTTATAACTGGCCTCCATCCCTACTTGGAATGATTTGGTGAATAAATTCCTTCAAAAATTCTTTCCTCTTGCTAAGACAGAGAAGCTCATAATGAAATCATGACTTTATGTCAATTAGATAATGAGGCATTTTATGAATCATAGGAGAGATTCAATACTACTCAAATGTCTTCGTCATGGTAATGGATGCAATTGCAAACTTTCTATCAAGGGTTAAATCCGACAAGCAAGGTGATGATGATTGATGCTGCCAGTGGAGGAGCTTTGATGGAGAAAACTGTTGCTGCAACATTTGCTTTATTCAACTCTATGATTGACAACTATCACCAATGGGGAACCGACACAGGGCAACCAAAACATGTTGGAGTGCATGAAATTGAGGCTTTCACTGCTATGGCTGCACAGATTTCAAACTTAAATAGAAAGTTTGATAATTTAATGTCAATTAATTTTGTGCAATCTACTAATGCTGTTTGAGGAATTTGTGCAGATTTACATTCTACTGCCAATTGCCCATTGAGTGAATCATTCCCAGCATACATGCAAGAACAAGTCAATCATGTAAATGCTTTCAACTATTAGAGGAACAACCCATATTCTAATACATACAATATGGGGGTGGCGACAACACCCCAATTGCCAATGGAGTAACACTTAGAATGTTTAGAACCTGCCTAGGCGGCCACTTGCCCAATCCCAACCAACAGAGAAAAAACTTGCAGTAGTGGATTTAATTGCTCAGCTTGCCCAAGAAACTAACAATTTTATGCAGGCTACCCAAACAACTTTGCAGAATCACAGGCTTCTATTCAGAAGTTGGAAGTTCAACTGGAGCAAAAGACCAATGCTTTCAACACGAGGGAAAAAGGTGTACTCTTGAGTCAAACTGAGGTGAATCAAAAAAATCAAGAACAAATCAAAGCCATCACACTCAGGAATGTGAGAGAAGTGGAATCGGCACCTGAGGCAAAAATTCCCAAAATTGCACAGAATTCCAAAACTGGTCATAGTGTCAAGACCACCAAAATTTCAGAATCTCCACATGCAGCTCCATCTAATATTTTTCTTGAGCCAGTGAAAGCTTTTGTGCTACCAATTCCATTCCCTTAACGTCTCAAAAAGGATAAGAAGGATAATCAATTTTATGAAATTATTGATTTGTTTAAGAAAGTTCATATTAATATTCATTTGCTTGATGCAGTGAAACAATAAGAGACGATTTGTTGAGCATGAGAAGGTGATGCTATCTGAAGAATGCAGTGCAGTGCTACAAAAGAAGTTTCCACCCAAATTTATGTTGGTGAGTAGAATATATCCTATTCTATTTGGGTTTTATTTATTTTTCCTTTTGTATAGATATTATGTAATTAGGATTCCACTTATTTCCTAATTAAACTCTATTAGGGTTTGTAACCTGTATTATAAATACCTCCTTTCGGAGAATGAAATATATCTGAAAATATTCTACCATATTGTTTGACTTGGCATCAGAGCCTAGTTTCTGGTGACCTGTGTGTGTTGTGTCCACCCGTGTTCTTCTGTGTGCCCTAATTTCTTTTAGGGTTCTTGTGTCTGTGCCTTTGCCGTGTTCCGCTGTGTGCTCTGTCGTGTTTGTGCCTCTACTGTGTTCGTGCATCTGCCTCTACTGTGTTTGTGCCTTGTGCTCTGTCGTGTTCGTGCCTTTACTGCGTGCCTCTACTGTGTTCGTGCATCTGCCTCTACTGTGTTCGTGCATCTACCTCTACTGTGTTTGTGCCTCTGTTGTCTTCGTGCATCTGCCATATTTGTGTCTGTACTGTGATCTGTTGTATACCCTGCGTGATTTGTTGAGTTTCTGCTACAATCATGGGTGATAATTCTATTGTTGGTGGTGCTGCTGCTTCTGCAAATTTGCGTGTTTCTGACTCTATTCCAGGTACTGGCACTAATACTTGGATAATTGACACTGGTGCTTCTGATCATATGACTTATAATGCTAAATTTTTTGATGAGTTGTCTAGTAACACCCGTGACCCATACATAACTAGTGCTAATGGTTTGCCATCTCCAATTATTGGCGAGGGCACCATTTCTCTCACCCCAACTCTGTCCTTGTCTCGTGCGTTATTAGTTCCCAATATCCATTGTAACTTGTTATCTGTTGGTCGCTTACTTGATACACTTAATGCTTCTACTACTTTCTATCCTACCCATTGCTCTTTTCAGGATCTCAAGACTCATGAGGTGATTGGGCATGGTAAACGGATAGGGGGGGTTGTATTATTTGACATTACCTTCTGCACCAGTTCGTGATCGTGTCGTTAATACTGTTCAATGTTGCAGTGTCAAAGACAAACAGCAAATTTAGTTATGGCATCGTCGCTTGGGACACCCGTCATTTGGCTACCTTAAGCGTCTGTTTCCATCTTTATTCCGCTCCTGTGATGAGTCTAGCTTCAAATGTGAGACTTGTGTAATGGCCAAGAGTCACCGTATTGTTTTTCCCTTAAGTAATAATAAAGCTGCCTTGCCTTTTGAGTTAGTCCATTCTGATGTATGGGGTCCTGCTCGTGTGACTTCAAATGGTTTCCGTTGGTTTGTTACGTTTATTGATGACTACACTCGCTTAACATGAGTGTATTTGATGAAGAATAAACATGATGTTGCCTCTATTCTCCCTGTTTTTTGTGCCATGGTGTCTACTCAGTTTCATGCTCATGTTAAAGTTTTTCGGACCGATAATGGCGGTGAATATGTGAATCATACATTGAATCAGTTCTTTCGTGATCACGGTATCATTCACCAAACTACCACTCCATTCACTCCTCAACAGAATGGCGTGTCTGAAAGGAAGAATCGTCAGTTACTTGAAGTTGCCCGCTCTCTTATGTTGGATATGTCTGTTCCCCATCATCTTTGGGGACATGGTGTCTTGGCCGCGACCTACTTGATTAACCGTACTCCTAGTCGGGTTCTTGATTTCAAGACTCCACTTGATGTGTTATGTGCTCTTACTCCTCCAGTTTCGGTCTCTAAGTTACCTCCGAAGGTGTTTGGGTGTGTTGCGTATGTTCATGTCTACTCTCATCAAAGGAGTAAACTTGATCCTTGTGCTCTCCGTTGTGTCTTCATTGGTTATTCTACGACTCAGAAAGGTTATAAGTGTTATCACCCGCCTACTCAGAAGGTACATGTCACTTTGAATGTCACATTTCATGAAGAAGTACCCTATTATGTTTCTCCCTCCTCTTCAATTCAGGGGGAGAGGGGGAGTGAATTGAAGAGTTTCGGAGTGGAAAATATGGAATTTTTTGGCGAACAGGATGAAAACGACCGGTCGCTCGCGTCGAGCTGGGACTACAGTACCGATACGAGCAAAGCGACCGGTCGCAAACGAATCTGTCTGGATACGACCGGTCGTATAGAAGTGGGCGACCGGTTGCGACTGAATCTGCTTGGAAACGACCGGTCGCACATAGGAAGCGACCGGTCGCCCGCGTCGACGAGCGATAACAGTACCGATACGAGTAACGCGACCGGTCGCGAGGAAAGCCACGACCGGTCGCCAGACGAAAATGATGGTGTTTTCGAGCCTCTCTCATAAGGACATAACAGTGATATTGGCGACTCTCGTACAGATGAAATTGATAATATATCCCCCTCTGCCCTGCCATTGCCTCAATCAAATTGTGATAATGAGGTACTTTCTAGTGATATGCCTACCTATTCTTTGCCCCCACGTACTACCCGTGGGAAACCTAAAGTACAATATTCTCCTGATATACATGCCAAGTCTAAATATCTCATTAACCATTATATGTCAACTCATCGTTTATCTAAGTCATATGCATCATATTTGTGTCAATTATCTAGTGTATGTGTGCCAACTAAGTTGCAGGATGCTCTATCTGATCAAAACTGGGTAGATGCAATGCATGTTGAGATGGAAGCCTTGAACAAGAATGCTACTTGGGAGTTAGTTCCTTTACCAAAAGGAAAAAAGGCAGTTGGGTGCAGATAGGTGTTTACTTTGAAGCACAAGGCTGATGGTTCCATTGACCGTTACAAGGCAAGATTGGTAGCAAAAGGGTATACTCAGACATATGGAGTGGATTACACAGAGACTTTTGCTCCAGTAGCTAAGCTCAACACTGTACGCGTACTCTTATCCTTAGCTGCTAACCGTGACTGGCCGCTGCTACAATTTGATGTCAAAAATGCATTCCTCCATGGTGATTTCAAGGAAGAAATATATATGGATCCTCCGCCAGGTATCCCTGTGACTTCTAAGGAGGGTGTGGTGTGCAAGCTACGGAAATCCTTGTATTGATTAAAGTAGTCTCCAAGAGCGTGGTTTGGAAGATTTGCTGCATCTATGAAGAAGTTTGGGTATGTGCAAAGTAACTCTGATCATACTTTGTTTCTGAAGCGTCATAAAGGTAAATTGACAGCTTTAATTATTTATGTTGATGATATGATTGTGACTGGAGATGATCATGTAGAGATACAGAGTCTTCAGAAGTATCTGGCTTCTGAGTTCGAGATGAAATCATTGGGTGATTTAAAGTATTTTCTTGGAATTGAAGTTGCCAGATCTAAACATGGTATTTTTCTATCCCAAAGAAAGTATATTTTGGATTTACTTGCAGAAACTGGAATGTTGAATTGTAAACCGATTGATACCCCTAGTGAGCAGAATCATAAGTTGGGGATATATCCCGATCAAGTTCCAATTGATAAAGAATGTTATCAACGACTTGTGGGGAAGTTGATTTATTTGGCTCATACTCGTCCAGATATTGCGTATGCTGTAAATATAGTGACTCAGTTTATGCACTCTCCTAGTGTAGATTATATGGGGGCTGTGACTCGTATTTTAAGGTATCTGAAAGTAACTCCTGGCAAGGGGTTAATTTTCTCCAAGTATGGCCATACAAATGTAGAAGGGTATACAGATGCTGATTGGGCAGGTTCAGCCACAGATAGGCGTTCGACATCTAGGTATTTTATGTTTGTGGGTGGCAATCTTGTTACGTGGAGAAGCAAGAAACAAAAGGTGGTGTCTAGATCTAGTGCTGAGGCCGAGTATCGGGGAATGGCCCATGGTGTATCTGAGTTACTATGGTTGAGGAGATTGTTGAAAGACCTTGGTTTTGGGCCTAATAAACCCATGGATTTATATTGTGACAATACGGCTGCGATTGCAATTGCTCATAATCCTGTACAACATGACCATTCAAAACATGTGGAGGTTGATCGAAATTTCATTAAAGAAAAGTTGGATGCGGAGATTGTGTCCTTCCCCTTCATCCGTTCAGAGTATCAGTTAGCTGATGTTCTTACGAAAGCTGTTTCTACAAGTATCTTTCTCAACTCGCTTGACAAGTTGGGCATGTGTGACGTCTTTGCTCCAACTTGAGGGGGAGTGTTGGCGAGTAGAATATATCCTATTCTATTTGGGTTTTATTTATTTTTCCTTTTGTATAGATATTATGTAATTAGGATTCCACTTATTTCCTAATTAAACCCTATTAGGGTTTGTAACCTGTATTATAAATACCTCCTTTCGGAGAATGAAATATATCTGAAAATATTCTACCATATTGTTTGACTATTTAAAGATGCAGGGAGTTTCACTACTCCTTGCACTGTTGGAAAATTTTATTTTGATAACTTGTGGTCAACGAAAGAATAAATATCGGTCGTAGGTTCTCCTACCTTGGGAACGAGGCCTTCTCAGTGTTAATCACAACAAAACAAATTTGGCAAATAAAATAGGAGGCCCTCGCCGAGTTATGGCCTCGACTATATCCCAAGTCACCTATATATTTAACCTTCTAACATCACCTTCTAAACTTCTTCAAAGCGACTGTGGCCGAGGAAAGAACAAATCTTGGTCGTAAGTTCTCTTACCTCGGGACGAGGCTTTGTCGGTGTTAATCACAGCAAAACAAATTCGGCAATAAGCTAAGAGGTTCTCCTTGAGTTATGGTGGTCAAGATGGTGCTTGATACGATTATATTTAATTGCTTATGATTGATTGCATGCATACTTTGAATTGTTAATCATTGTTTTAAACTATCTAATTGTCTTAATGCCTGATCACCATTAGGATCTTTAGAAAAGTAATTGGATGTAATTTTGGTTGGAAGGTTTGGCTTCTTGTGATTAATAATTGTAATTTCACTTAAGATGAACATCACGTCTTAAGGGTTGCATGGTTTTTCAAAGGGTTTTCACAAAACGTAATGAGTCTTTCATGTTCAGATTTGATCCAAACGTCCGGATGGGTTGCATGTTGGATATACGTTCTATGTTGGAGGTTCCAAGTAGAATATAAATTAGTAAAACCTAACTTTCAAAGTGGCATGTGCAAATCATAAGTAATTGGTAAAATTTCATAGGATTGCTAGGTGATGGTGAAACCCTAGTGCTTTTATCAATTGGTATTTAAAACTCTTTTCTTCAATCGTAATTGTTTTTGTTTAAAATTTATTTTTTTAGTATCAAACAATTTCATAATCATTTTTCTCAACTTTTAATTCTAGGCTAAATAGTCCTTGAGGAGAACGATCTTGCATGAGCATCTATACTACAATAGTCTTGTATTCTTGCAAGTATTTTATGTGAGCTGAGACTTGCAAAGAGGTGTTGACCGACTCGAACAAGTCCACACTTGTGTCATATCTGAGCAACAGCTACGATATAATGGTGTAGCAGCTGCATTTGTCATTTAAAAAAAATCTAAACGCTCTGTCGGTTTCGAGAAAGTCATAAAACGCAGCTTGTTTTGGCTCTCATTGCAGACCCCTTCATCTCCCCCCTCTCCCTTCTTCATTTCTCTCAAGAACTCAAGAGCCTTGTCTCTCTTTCAGCACATTCATGTGGGTTCATCTGTGTGAGGGCGCTAGATCCAGAAGACCTTCAACAACATCAAAATCACCATCCTCTGTGGCTTCGTCTAGGAGACCAATTGGATCCTCGCCGAGATCCGTTCCGACTCCGAACCCAACGACCCGGATTAGCTGACCCAGACCGAGAGCAACCCCAACGCCACATACACTCTAAGTTCCCGAGCTTGGTTAACGGTAAGCCTCGCATTTTGCTCATAAATGGGTCTCAATTGGGGGACCATTTTTTTGTTGAAAGTAATTAAGAACAAGATTGATTATTGTAGACTTCATGGCCTCATCTGTAGAGACTAACTAAAACAACATCGTTTGGGAAGTGGCAATTTTTGCTTCAATTCAGTCAGAACTGAAGAACCTCGTTGCCTTGTCTTGAGATACTCATCCACATCTGTTTTCATGTGCTTCAATTTTAGAGTTGCATCAACCTTGGAAATACTACGTGGAGACTGGCGGATTTTAGCGAGCAATAAGTCAATCTTCAAGTTGGGAGTAGGTATAATATCGAATCCATCCATCTCGTAGGTATAATATCGAATCCCGACCCCCAAACTTGCATCTTTGAGTAAGCTCATGTTAAGTGCTTTAACTTCTAGCATAGTGTAAATGTGATGATGTTAATGTAGACTTGCTGCTGGGTGCATGATTCCAGTTGTTATTGGGTGCATGATTCCAGTGTAGGATTTTATGCTTTTGATGCTTGTTGCTGATTGTTGTGTCCTGCATTGAATCAATATGTGTCAGAAGTAGAAATAGGAGAAAAATAAAATCAACTAGGTAAAGACAAACAACAAAAAGAAGTAAAGAGGTTAGAAAAATTGGGTTGCCTCCCAATAAGCGCTTTATTTTAAGTCTGTAGCTAGACATTGCAGAAGCTTGGTGGTCAAATCACTGGTTCCTTCAGAATCAAAGACTCGTTTGCAGTGTCAAAGGGTGTCTCCACATAGGGTTTCAACCTGTGACCATTCACCTTGAATGTGTTTCCTTTAGCCTCATTAGTTATTTCAACTGCCCCAAGAGAAAAAATTTGAGTCACCAGGTAGGGTCCAGTCCAGCGAGATTTTAATTTTCCTGGAAATAACTTGAGCCTTGAACTGAATAACAGAACCTTTTGCCCTGGCTGTTCCTTCCGTAAAATTTGACTGTCATGAAATGTCGTAGTTCTTTCCTTGTAGATGCGAGAACTGTCATAAGCACCCTGATGAATTTCCTCTAGCTCATTTAACTGCAATTTCCGCTTTTCCCCTGCTGAATCATATGCGAATCTTAACTCTTTAATAGCCCAGTAAGCTTTATGCTCCAGCTCCATAGGTAGATGACAAGCTTTCCCATAAACAAGTCCAAATGGTGACATCCCAATAGGAGTCTTATAAGCTGTCCTGTATGCCCACAAAGCATCAATTAATTTCAAACTGCAATCCTTGCGTGTAGAGCACACTGTTTTCTCCAAAATACGCTTGATTTCTCTGTTTGAAACTTCAACTTGACCAGATGTCTGTGGGTGGTAAGGTGTAGCCACGCGATGATTGATCCCATACTTTGCCAGTAGGTTAGCAAACGGTTTATTAATAAAATGTTTCCCCCCATCGCTAAGAATAACGTGCAGAATCCCAAAATGTGGAAATATAACCCTTGGAGGAACTTCAGGACCACTGATCCTTGATTAGTTGGTGCTGCAATGGCCTCGACCCACTTTGAAACATATTCCACAGCCACTAAAATGTATTGATTCCTGTTAGAAGATGAGAATGGTCCCATGAAATCAATACCCCAAACATCAAATAGTTCAACAATCAAGATACTTTGCTGGGGCATCTCATTCCTTCTGGACTAGTTGCCGACCCTTTGACACCTATCATAAGCCTTGCACCAATTCTGTGAATCTTTAAAACGTGTTGGCCAAAACAACCCACTCTGTAGGATTTTCTCTGCTGTCCTTTTTTGCCCAAAATGTCCCCCACAGGCATATTGATGAGCAAACTTTAAATCACTTTATTGTTCAGCCTCAGGAATACACCTACGAATAATCTAGTCTGGACAATACTTGTATAAGTAGGGTTCATCCCAGGAATAGTGCTTCACATCAGATAAAAACTTCTTTTTCTGCTGGTAGGAAAAATCTGGATGCACCACACCCTTAGCCAAATACTTAACAATATCTGCAAACCAAGGTGCATCAATTTGGACAGCAAATACTTATTCATCTAGGAAACTTTCACTCAATGTTAGAGAATCTGCCTCCATAGCTACTGGAATAATCAATCTGGATAAATGGTCAGCCATAACATTCTCACTGCCCTTCTTATCTTTAATCTTTAGGTCAAATTCTTGAGGTAAAAGAACCCAATGAATCAACCTAGGCTTTGCATCCTTCTTAGACAACAAGTATTTTAATGCAGCATGATCAGTATAAACAATCACTTTAACCCCAACCAAATAAGACTGAAACTTCTCTAATGCGAACACAACTGCCAACAATTCCTTCTCTGTAGTTGCATAGTTAAGCTGTGCATCATTGGGAGTACGACTTGCATAATAAATGGCATGGGGAAGCTTATCTTTCTGCTGTCCTAAAACTGCCCCGACAGCATAATCTGATGCATCACACATTAGTTCAAATGGTAAATCCCAATCTAGTGCAGCAATGATGTGTGCCGAAGTTAGGAGTGCTTTCAATTTGTTGAACGCTTCTAAACAGGCCTCATTGAAATTAAATGGTGTGTCCTTAGAAAAATAAATTGCACAAAGGTCGGCTAATCTTGGAGAAATCCTTGATGAACCGATGATAAAAACATGCATGTCCTAAGAAGGACCTCACACCTTTTGCTATTGTAGGGGGCGGCAGCTTTGCAATAACTTCAATCTTTGCTTTGTCAACCTCAATGCCTTTGCTAGAAATCGAATGTCCCAAGACAATTCCCTGTTTCACCATGAAATGACACTTTTCCCAGTTTAGCACTAAATTTGTCTCTTGACATCTCTCAAGAACTAATGATATATTCTGTAAGCACTGATCATATGAATTCCCAAATACAGAAAAATTATCCATAAAAACTTCCACAATATTTTCGACCAAGCCAGAAAAAATACTCATCATACAACATTGAAACGTAGTCGGTGCATTGCGTAATCCAAACGGCATCCTTCAATACGCAAAAGTCCCAAATGGGCATGTAAATGTTGTCTTCTCTTGGTCCTATAGGGCAATCGGGATCTGGTTGTACCCAGTCCAAGAAACAATAGAAAGCCCTACCTGCCAATCTTTCCAACATTTGGTCAGTGAATAGAAGGGGAAAGTGGTCTTTTCTAGTTCCTACATTTGTCTTCCTATAATCCACACACATCCGCCACCCTGTAGTTAAACGTGTAGGGACCAGCTCATTGTTGTCATTTTTAATCACTGTAATGCCTGCACGTTTTGGAACAACATGTGTAGGACTCACCCATTGGCTATCTGAGATAGGATAAATCATACCTGCATCAAGTAATTTCATAACTTCTGTTCTTACCACCTCTTTCATAATTGGGTTAAGGCGGCGTTGAGCATCAACTGTTGGCTTCACGCCGTCTTCCATTAAAATTATGTGCATACAAACTGCTGGGCTAATACCCTTGATGTCAGCAATTGTCCATCCCAATGCATCTTAATATTTTCTCAAAACCCGAAGCAATTAATCCTCCTCTGTAGGAGTTAAATCTGCTGCAACAATAACTGGCAGTGTCTCTGCAGCTCCTAAATATGTATATTTCAGATGTTCTGGTAAAGGCATCAGCTCCAATTTTGGTGGTTGCTGCCTGGACGGTTTAAGTGGCTGTTTAGGCTCCCTTAAACTCTCGTAAACATTTCGGAACCTTGGCGGCAGTTTGGGTAGACTGTCCAATGCGTGAATGTACTCAAGAACTCCTTCATCTTCAGAATTTGTCCCAAGTTCCCCTTGCAAAACATGCAGCAATTGATCTGTATTTGAACTGGCATAAAAACTGTCTTGAACCATACTGTCTACCACATCAATGCGCATACACTCCTGCTGTTCAGCAGGACGTTTTGCTGCCTCAAACAAATTAAACACCACAGATTGGTCCTAAACCCGTAAAGTCAATGTTCCAGCTTCCACATCAATTAAAGTCCTAACTGTTGCCATAAACAACCTCCCCAAAATAATAGGTGTTTGAAGGTCTTCATCCATGTCTAAAACCACAAAATCTGCTGGTAGATAAAGATTATCAACCTTAATAATTCGATCTTCAATAACAACTCTTGGATAAGTGATTGAACGGTCAGCCAATTGAAGTATAATTGATGTAGGCTTCAAGTCTCCTTGCCCCAATCGCTGGAAAACAGAAAAAGGCATCAAATTAATACTTGCACCCAAATCAATTAAAGCACTTTTAAAATTAGAATTTCCAATAGTACAAAAAATATTAAAACTCCCTGGATCTTTTTTCTTAGGTGGCAGTTTGTGTAGCAAAACGGCGCTGCACTGTTCTGTCAAAATGACTTTGTCCAAATATGCAAGCTTCTTTTTGCTACTGCAAACTTTTTTCAAAAATTTGGTATAGGATGAAATTTTCTTGATCGCATCCAGCAATGGAATGTTGATTTGAACCTTGGATAATGTCTGCATAAAGTCCTTGAGTTGTTGATCCCTCGCTCTAGGAATTACACGTTCAAGATAGGGCAATGGAGGGTCATAACCAGGCTGTAAAACTTGTTTTGGGACAGTTTCGGGACCTGCCAAATTATGTTTATCTGCAGTTTTGGTAGGTTCTGCTGATGCAAAATTTTCTGCATTATCCTCCACTGCTGGCTGCTCCTTTTCAATGCTATTTTCACGATTTTCTTAGCTCTTTCCACATCGTAAAGTCTAAACAACGTTGCAATCTTCACGTCCTCTTGGATTAGGAACTGTTTGACTAGGAAATTTGCCCTTTTCTCTGTCTGAAATCTGTGCAACTAGCTGTCCAAATTGTTGCTCTAAAGTTTTAATGGATGCTTCAATATTTTGGAATCTTTGGTTGTTGTCCTTTATGAATGACTGAGTTGACGCTGCCAATTTAGCAAGTTGATCATCTTGAGATGGTTTGGATGATACAAAAGGTTTTTGTACATGCTGAAATGGTTTTGCATTATTTTGATTGTCACCCCATTTGAAATTAGGGTGATCCCTCCATCCTGGATCGTAATGAGTGGCATATGCATCATTCCTAGGCCTTTGATAGCTGTTCATCATATTAACATGTTGCTCAACAAGCTCTGGGTAGGATTCTTTATGCGGGCAGCCCATTATGTCGTGGGTAGCCATGCTGCAAATACTGCAGACTGTCAATGTATGTGGTTGTTGTTGTGTAGAATTTGCAATTTTTTGTAGAAGAATATCAAACTTTGCATCAATTTTCTTCTCCATTTTTTCCATTTGTGCAAACATGTTGGGAGAACCCACTGATAACTCAAAAATTCCCTTTCTTGTGAATGTTCTGCTGCCCATTGCTGAGATTCTGTAGCCATCATATCAAATAATTCAAAGGCCTCTCTTGCAGATTTGTTTGACAACGATCCTCCAGCTGAGGCATTAACGTGGCTTTTAGATGTAGGATTACGTCCATAAAATAAAATATTCATTTGTGTATCTGCATCAATATTAGCATGTGGACACTTTATGTACATCTCTGTATATCACTCCCATGCTTCATGAAACTCTTCATTCAGCTCCTGTGTGAATGTCAAAATCTCTCTCTTGTAATTCAATGTCTTGGATGCTGGATAATATTTGTTCAGGAATTTTGTGTGTAACTGCTGCCAAGTAGTAATGCTATTAGCTGGTAGAGTGAACAACCAAGTTTCCGCCTTGTCCTTCAAAGTGAAAGGGAAAATACGTAACTTAATAGCTTCAGCAGAAAAACCCCTAATCAAAATATTTTTGCAACCCACAATAAATTTCGCAATATGTATGTTCGCATCTTCATTATGTAGCCCATGAAAAGTTGGTGGAATTTCAAGCATATGGTGCTTGATCACGAACGAATCACCCTCTTCTTGTGCAAGATACACAATGCAATTAGGGACATCATCGGCACGAGCAGCCAACAACTCTCTGAGTGGTCTGCTTGCTGTAGGTAGTGCTAATGCCATGTTACCCTCGTCCACAAAATCTGCAAACAAATTATGCAGAAAAGTGTCTTGCAGTGAATAGTCCCAAGCCCAGTTAACTTCTAGCCGTTGTCTGCGTTGGGTGCGCTCTGCTTCTAGATCAAACTGTGCAATCTGTGCAATTCCTGATCTGGTCTGGACCATGTAGTTTGCAGAATCTGAAATAGAAACAAAATTGTTCAATAAATTTTTTATTTTTTATTTACGAAAAATTAAAAAAAAAAATTAGAAAAAGCTTAAACAAAAATTATCTAAAATAGTCCCCGGCAGTGGCGCCAATTTATTGATACGATTTTTACCATCCATGCAAATGAGGTTAAAATCACATAGCATACTTGCAAGAATACAAGGCTATTGCAGTATAGATGCTCATGCATGGTCGTTCTCCTCAAGGACTATTTAGCAATTTATGTAAAAATAATTTCCAGTTGACTACCTAAAATTGAAAGTTGAGAAAGATGAATATGAAATTGTTTGATACTAAAAAAAAAAATTTAAACGAAAACAATTACGATTGAAGAAAAGAGTTTTAAACACCAATCATAGTATGAAATATCGATAATATCCATGTACATATCGTATAAATATTTCGGAATATATCCATGTACATATCGTATAAATATTTCGGAACATATCCATGTACATATCGTATAAATATCGACAATATCGACCATAATATCGGAAAATATCGATGTCAATAATTTCGCTCACACTTCAGCAATATTTTGTCAAAATATCGGTGTAATATCGCTAAAATATTGAAAATATCGAAAATATCGATGTAAAGGAAAAAAAAAATGGAAAAAGAAGAAAAAAAATGGAAAAAAAGGGAGAAAAAAAACACAAAGGGGATTTGAACCACTCCAATTTTACTCCTCCAACACCTTAACCACCACATCACTTATGTTTTTGTGATAATATGCTAAAATATTTATATTTATATGGGTGGCATGTTAACAATTACATGCAAAACTATTTTGGGGATTTATCATTTGATAACTACTCTTCACAATACACTTACTCTACACATAGAGATGATGAAGATAGTGAAAAGTTTGAAGCTCATAGGAACTTTAGTACTAAGTCACTCATGTATCTTAGCATGCAATGTATAAAGTGTAAATATTTCAGTAAATCATTATATATAAATGATTATGGTGTGTTTAATCTTTTTTCATTAATTACTACATATTTTCTACACTCACAGTGTTTGCCAGCTTGCTGTATAATCAACTTAAATAAGTTAAATCCATCATGTGCAATGCATTTCCTTCTAATTTTTTGTGATAAACTAATAGATAATTGACTAAATAAACATTCTCCAAAGTTTCAATAAAAATTTCCAAGTTTTTCTTACAATTTCCGTGGTTTTTATTCAATTTTTATCGATATCGATAATATCTCGATATTTCCGTATTTTTGGACTCTCAATATATCCGATATCATCGATATTTTAGACCTTGATACCAATTTATAAAAGGAATAGGGTTTCACCATCACCTAGCAATCCTATGAAATTTTACCAATTACTTATGATTTGCACATGCCACTTTGAAGGTTAGGTTTTCCTAATTTATATTATACTTGGAACCTCCAACATAGAATGTATATCGAACATGCAACCCGTCCGGACGTTCGAATCAAATCTGAACATGAAAAACTCATTATGTTTTGTGAAAACCCTTTGAAAAACCATGCAACCCTTAAGACGTGGTGTTCATCTTAAGTGAAATTACAATTATTCATCACAAGAAGCCAGAGTCAATTTCAGGGAACCTTCCGACCAAAATTGCATCCAATTACTTTTCTAAAGATCCTAATGGTGATCAGGCATTAAGACAATTAGATAGTTTAAAACAGTGATTAACAATTCAAAGTATGCATGCAATCAATCATAAGCAACTAAATAAAAATTACATATTCATGCTAAGGTTCAAGGCTTCACCCTAGCAAAAGAAAATTAGTTACGTATATTCATAATTGAAATCATGGAAAATATTATTAAGAAGAAAAAGAACGAAAACACCTTAAAGTCGCAAAACTCCAAAACCCTCCACAATGTCACGTTCAAAAGCCAAAAAGAAAGTCCCAAAAATTACTGTGAAAAAGAACTTAAATACCTCCTAAAACCCAGCTGCCCAATCCCCACAAAGAAACTAGGTTAAAATACAATAATACTAGGATATAAAGTAGGGGTGGGCATTATTACCAAAAACCCGACTGAACCGCCCGAATCGGACCGCTTTAAGTGGTTTGGTTCGGTTTTTATAGTTAAAAATGCAAGAATCGATAAAAAAACTGGCCGAACCGGCCAGGAATCGAGCTGAACCGGTTTAATTTTCTCCAAATCGGCGAAAATCGGATCGGACCGAACTATTTTAATTATATATATATTTTTTAAAATAATACACATGGCAGCGGCTGATTCGTCCATTTTATCCCAAGCGTAAGCCTTCCCACAACCGATTGCTCGCAAAACCCTAACATTTCAGCCGCTCAAAAAAAAATTTCACTTCGCTCTCTGCTCTGCCTCTCTTCTTCTTCGAGTCTCTGTTCTTCTTCGAGTCCCCAAACCCTAACACTAGATCTACCTCTCACTCAACCTTCTCTCCCCAAACCAAATCGTCGACTTCTTCTTCCACGCTCGCCTCTCTTCTTCTTCGTGTCTCTCTTCTTCTTCGTGGCTCTCTCTCTCTGTCACGCTCGCTCTCTCTCTCAGTCAATCTCGCTCTCTCTCTCTGTCACTCTTACTCTCTCTCAGTTTTGAGTTTTCCTCACTTGAATTTTTCTGTCAAATTGAGCCGCGAATTCTCATGAACGAGTTAGGGTTTTGAGGTACTAATATCTCGAATACATGATTCAAAAATTTAGGGCTTTGAGAATTTATATTGATTTTGTCTGACTATGTTGTGATTTTATTTTCTGGACAGATTGATTTTGAAGGCAGAGGAAAGGATTGGCTTGCTGCTGGTTGTGCTTTGATTTCTGGTAAATTTCTGAGTTTTTTTTTGTTCTTGGTTTAGTTGTTATTTTTGGCTGCTGGTTGTGCTTCGATTTCTGGTAAATCTCTGAGTTTTTTTGGTTCTTGTTAGTTGTTATTTTTGGCTGCTGCTTTATTTGTAATTTACAGAAATAGAATTGTAGTTTACTAATATCATGAACTAGCAATTTCAGTAGTTGACAAAAATGTGTTCTTGGTTTAGTTGTTATTTTTGGCTGCTGCTTTATTTGATTTCTGGTAAATCTCTGAGTTTTTTTGGTTCTTGGTTTAGTTGTTATTTTTGGTTGTTGCTTTATTTGTAGTTTACAGAAATGGAATTGTAGTTTACTAATATCATGAACTAGCAAATTCAATAGTTGACAAAAATGTGTATTTGCGTAGGGTATTATTTTCATGGAAGGACAATCTGAAACCCTTGTTTCAAGTAACCCACCACCACCACCACCACCACCAGACCTTCCACAATCTGTCCCTCCACAATCAGCTCCTAGCACTTTAGGAAAAAGAAGGGCTTCTGAGAATGCTTCGGGGGTTTGGGATCATTTCACAAAGATGAAGTGTGAGGATGGTAGTAGTGACCCTAGATGCATATGCAAGTACTGTAAAAAGGACTATGCATGTGATGGTAAAAACAATGGCACATCCACTTTGTGGCACCATTTGAGAAGTCAATGTAAGAGTTCTCTATTGAGACATGAGAAAAAACAAAAAGTCCTTTCATTTGAGGGTCAAGAGAAAGGGGGTAACTTAGTAGCACATGCATTTAGTAAAGAGAGATGTAGAATTGCATGTGTCAAGATGATTATTCGGGATGAGCTTCCATTTAGTCATGTGGAGGGGATTGGGTTTCGTGAATTTATGAATGAGGCACAACCTAGATTTGATTTGCCATCTCGTACGACAATTGCTAGAGATGTGTGGAACCTCTATCAAGAGGAGAAAGCTAAAATCAAGAGTGTCTTAACACATAATTCACAAAGGGTGTCCCTTACCACCGACACTTGGACTTCCATTCAAAACATCAATTACATGGTTCTCACGGCCCACTTCATTGATGATGATTGGGTGTTGCATAAGAGAATCCTTAACTTTTGTGTCATTCCTAATCATAAGGGGGATACAATTGGTAGGCTAGTAGAGTCATGTTTGAATGGATGGGGGATAGACAAAGTCTTCACCATATCGGTTGATAATGCCTCCTCCAATGATGGATGTATATAGATACATGAAGAAGAGATTAGAAAAGTGGAATTCACTCATATGTGATGGTAGTTTGTTGCATGTGAGGTGTTGTGCACATATTACTAACTTGATTGTAACCGATGGAATGAAAGAAATTCATCAATCTATTGAGAGTATTCGTAATTGTGCTAAATACATTAGGGGGTCATGTAACAACCCAAACCTTAATTAATATTTAATTAATAATTTAATAGAGTAAAAGACAATTTTACCCTTAGAATAATTTATTAGGTTTAAAGTTGACATTTTTACCAGGAAGGAATTTGGGAATCCGTTTGTACCGTTGCGTAGTGCGTGAAGAAACGAGTCCGTAGACACGTAGTGGGCTCAAATCCAAGTCGTATTGAAGATAATACAATCAAAATACAAAAAAGGGCAAAATTGAAATTTTGGAAAAAAAATCAGATTTTAAAATCAGATTCTCCCTTTCTCTCTCCTCACTCTCTCTTCTTCCTCGCGCCCCCGCTCCCCTGTTTTTCTTTTTGCTCCAACCAACACCCCAACCCCCATAACCACTGACGCCGACCACCCCAGCCCACCGGACCAGACCCAACACGTCAGCCGGACCTTGCCGTCGCACCCCCGACCTGCGCCCCCTCCGTCGACAGCTCCAGCCACCGGAAACAGCTCGGATTTGGCTGGTTTTTCTTCGAATTTCAAACCTCTCGTTCTCTCTCCTCCGGACGCCAAATCGGACGAATTAGTTACCCGGGCACAAGGTGACTCGCAGGAGAGACCTTCAAAAGGGTCCAGCTAGCTCAGAGCATCTGTGAGTGGACTTTTTGTTTTATAAATGGTTTTATGCAATTTAAACTTATTATTTGATCTTGAGTAAATTATTCATTTATCAGAGTTTTAATAGTTTCATGTATGCTTTTAAATGTTTTAATTTTTATGCTGCCGAGTGGTATTTCCTTAAGGATATAAAAACAAGAAATTCTAGTTAAGAATCAAGTTAAATGGAAGTAGAGTTTTAAGTAAACAGGAATTCAGTTATTCATTAAATCTTTTCAGAATTATATATATATATATTTATTCTAAACCGCCATAGGTACCCAAGGTTGCCTTCGGTTATAATGATGTCTACGGACATCCAGTTGCCTTCGGTTATAACGATGTCTATGGACATCCAGTTGCCTTCGGTTATAATGATGTCGACGGACATCTAGTTGCCTTCAGATATGTTAGCATGCTTGACTTACGCTCTGCGAGTCCTAAGAGGTACCAGGGACCGTGGGAGCGAGGTATGCGGATCAGGGCAACCAAGTATCCCCTGAATTCTGCTAGGATTGCAGCTCGGGTGACTTTGTGTTTCCCGAGGTCTGCTAGGACGTGTCACTTCGGTGGCACGAGGATGGAATTGACGGATTAAAGGAATTGACGGATTATAAAGGATTTGACGGATTATAAGGAATTGACGGAAAAATAAATGGGTACACCCAAGTGGTAGATTAAAGTTGATTTCAACGCTTTCAAGGATTTAATGTTTTAATCAAGTGTGTGATTGTTTATATATATAGGGGGCGGATCCGTGGCACTATATTTTATACACAAATTTTGATACAATTTTTGGGCCATTAGATTACTCCATTTTTAATGGATGAGATTAAACCTTTTGACATAAAAAAAATTATTTAAAATATTTTTCTCTCTCATCTATCAATTTTCTTAAAAAGGTAAATTTCTCTCACCGAAGTAATTTTTTTCTCTCTCCTCTTTCTTGTTATCTGTCAACTTTCTCTTTCATCAGACCCAAAAACCTTCTTGCTCCTCTGTTTCTTTCTCTCTATCTCTCAATTTTTTTTGCTTTAACCACTCGAAGTCTTGTCTCTTGATCTTCTAATGAGAGTCGAAGAATTGTACAATAATTGTGGAGATTTTTGTTTGCCGTAGTACTATTTTCTTTTTTGTCAACGACAATTCCATTCCAAACGCTGGAGAGCAAAAAGGAAACAAAGCCAGACTGAAAACAAAGAAAGCTGAAGGCAAAACATGCCCAGCAAGCAAGAAACAAACAAACTAAGAAAATCCTACATATTAGGTGAAAAGTCCCAATTTTTCATTGGTTTTTTGTCTTTTTTTTTTCGCACAAACTTCCTTACCGCTACTATCTGTAAGACGTGAGAAATGGTGGTAAAATTGATTCTCATAACTCCAATTTACAAGTTTTTCTTTTTACAAGAGCAGGGCGATACATTCTTATGTGTTAAGGCTTTTAATGGCTTGGTTCAAAGTTTGGAGTTTCAGAAATGAAGCTACACAAAATAAATATAAAATTGCCAACAGCTAGTCCTCACTCATGTTGGTTGAAAGAGAAGATTAAAATCCCTAAATCCAAAACCCAAAAATTCAGAAACATGAACAACAATTTGAAAGAAAGAGAAAGAATTATATCGAAAGATCAACAAGTGTTTTTTTTGTCTGATGAAAGAAAGTGTTAGCAGAAAACGTGATGGGGAAGAGAAAGAGAAGAGAGAGAAAAAAAAATGCTTTTGTGAAAGAAATTTAACTTTCCGAGAAAATAGGGAGAAGAGAGAGAAAAATACTTTAATTATTTTTTATGTAAAAAAATTATGTCAGATTTAATCTCAATCATCAAAAGTGGAGTAATCTAATGGTCCAAAAATTGTGTCAAAACTTGTGTCAAAAATATGGTGCCACATATCCGCCCCCATATATATATATATACGCTTGCATTGATTTCTGTACGTATATTTATATAAGACTTAAAGTTTGATTAAGCGTATGATTGGCTCTTAGATATAAATAGAAATGCATTGATTTTAGTACGAGTATAAATAAGAAAATGATATAGTTTCATTACTGTTTTTACAGAAGGGTTAGTATGTTCTAATACTATTTTCTAAAGCTTTGTTTTTGGGTCCACTCACCCTTTCTATGTTTTGCGCCCCCATGCAGTAAGCGTGCATAGAGAGCCACCACCGGGCCGAGTCCAGCTTCCACCACTTCTCTTGTCGACGTAGGGTCTTGTATAATTATTTTATACCTGTAATCTTCTGTATAGAGCTCTGATATTGCCCTAAAACGTATGTTTAACTGTTAGAATGTAAATTTTTGCATACTGGCAGTTGGTGTCTTTACTGGTTTGCTTGTTGACAGGTGTAACTTTGGGATTGGTCTAATTACAGGGGAGACTCTGCTGAAAGTTCAGCAGAAGTCCAACCCCAGTTTCAATTAAATTTTTAACTAGAAGGGCAATAAGGTCAATTGTGTCTGGCACCTGCTAGGTGTCGGATACGCACAGGGTTCGGCTCAGATTTCAAAGTGGAATTTGGGCCGGGTCCTGTCAGGTCATCTCAACGGTTAGAGAAGTTTAGGGCTTGTTTGGAGATGGAGAAGGTTGACACAAAAACCATGGTTCCTTTAGATGTGTGCACAAGATGGAATTCAACTTACATGATGTTGGAGAGTGCTTTGAAGCTCCAAAAGGGTTTTGAGAGGATGGAGGAGGATGACACAAACTTTTTGGGGTACTTTGAGGAGTACAAAGTTCATGGTAAGGAAAAGAAGAAAAGAGTGGGGCCTCCAACATTGTTAGATTGGGAAAATGTGAAGGTATTTGTCAAATTTTTGAAGAAGTTTTATAATGCTACTTTGAGATTTAGTGCCTCTAAAACCGTGTCTTCTAATGCCCCAATCCATGAGATATGTTCTTTTTTGGAGGAGATAGATGCTATGATGAATGTTGATGATGTTGTTATGTGCAAAATAGCAACAATGATGAAGAGAAAGTTTGATAAATATTGGGGGAATGTTAATAACATCAACAAGTTATTCTTTGTGGCGGTTATTCTAGATCCTCGATATAAGATGGAATATGTGACATTTTGCTTGGGTGACTTGGTTTCCGATGAAAGTGGGGTTAATGACATGTCATTGGAGATCAAGACACTATTACATTCTTTGTATGATTATTATAGAAAGCAAAATCCAGCTGCTGCCCAAGTATTTCATGGTAATGTAGAAGGTGAAGGATCATCGGTTTTGAACAATGATGTTACTAAGTCATCAAGGTTACAAAAGTTTTTAAAGTCAAGGAAAGATAAGGATGTTGTTGAGATAAGAAATGAGATTGATAAATACTTATTGGAACCTCCCGTGAATCTTACCAATGATGAGTTCAAATTACTTGATTGGTGGAAGGAGAATGCTCCAAAATATCCAATACTTTCCAATGTTGCAAAAGATGTATTTGCTGTCCAATCATCAACTGTGGCTTCAGAATGTTCTTTTAGCATGTGAAAGAGAGTTTTCGATCCCTTTAGGAGTTCGTTAACTCCGAAAACCGTGGAGGCATTGATTTGTTGTAGTGATTGATTAAGGGCGGAGGAGTTTAGCTACTACAAAGAACCCGCAATGGATGAGTTAGATTTCTACCAAGCTTTGGAAAAAGTGGAAAAAGGATTTCTTTCTTTTCTACATTAATCAAAATTTATAGTTTCTTTATGTCTTATTAATTCATATATTTATTAACTGTTTTTTTTTCTTTATGCAGAGGTGCTGATTTGATATGATATGAGCAGTATGAAACTCATGGAATTTTATTTCTATATGTAATGGAAATTTACTTGTTTTGATTTGATTTTCTATTATGGTTTGTAATAATTTCTATGAATTTGGACATGTGTGATGGATGATGATTTTCTTAGGTTTTTAACTTTGCAAGTATGCAAATTGTGATTGAGATTACTCTCACAATTTGCTTGGTCTGTAATATATATTTCTGTGAATTTGGACATGTGATGGATGATGATTTTCAGGTTTTTATTTGTATTAGAATGATATGTGCTAAAATTATGCAGAAGTACAGAATCTGGAAAATATATAGGAGTCCTAAACTTGAATGGGCCTGGAAATCTGACCCAAAAAAAATGGGCATGGAAATTTTTAAAAAAAAAACCACCTTCAGCTGTTGGTCTTTTTGGGCCTCGGTAGAAACCTCCACCGACCCGGCCCGACTCGACTTATTCGGGTTTTGAATTCATTCGAAATTGGGCCTAAAAATGAGGCGTACAGTTTGCCCAATGGGCCTATCGACATGACCTGGTTCGGTGATCGATTTGGGCCTATACCCGACCCGACCCGACCCGACCCGTGTTCACCCCTAATATAAAGCCCAAATTGGATTAGGAGAATCTGCCCACAATCTTCCCAGCCACGTTTTGGACTCAAATCTCCTCCAAATCCAGCCCAAGATAGCTTGTTTTAAAGATAAAAACGTTCTGAACACTTCTCCAGGAGGCTACGAACCCATTTGAAGTCATCTTGGGCTCCAAAAACGCAATAAAGGCCCAAAACATCACCATTACAGCACCGCGCACTGCTCCTTTATATAAAAGTTGTTTGTAGGTGCAACTTAATGAGAAGACAATGTCTCAAACTGAATCGAAAAAGTTATCCTCATCTTTAAAAGCAAGATAATAAACAAGAAAAAGTTTGTAAACTTTATGCAAATTTGGGTACTTAGAGTAGTGAAATGAGAGGAGGCTTTCTCAAATGATTTACACTTAGCAAGCATACAAGTGGAACTGAAATGGGAAATATGAGAACAAGAATAATGGAAAAAGAACGAAAGCGTTATGAAACTAGAGGGAAAATGTAGAGAGAAATAAGGGGAAGGGAAAAACGAGAATTTGTTCTTTGACCTTATATCAACATATCCTCTTCATCTTTGACAAGCATCTATTTATAGGCTTACAATAGAGGTATTTAACACACAATTTATAGCTACTAATTACAGTAATAAGAGCATAGGTTACAAAGCAAATAAAGGGTAGAGGTAATGGATGTTATGGTGATCATCCACATTCCATAAATTTATAATAGAAATACACAATATTATAATAGGGCAACAAGCAATTGAAAAGAAAAAGCAAATCCCTCAAACTTTCTCGCTTTTCACTAAAGTTCTACTAACACCCCCCCATCCCCCCAACCACCCCCCCCCGCCCAAAAAAAAAGATATTTTTTCTGACCAATGAAGAGGGGAGAGGGAATGTCTTAATTGACCTTAAACTAGTTTTCCTAGAATTTCGCTTGTATTAAAAATAAAAAACAAAAAAGAATTTTCGAAAAATTGGACAAAAGAAAGTAGATGACAAGGCCCAGATAGCAATAAATTTAGATTCCAGGGGCATTCAAGACAATATCTTTCATTTTCAGGTCCCTGGGCAATAGGCGAATTCATATCCCTTTCTCTCACCTGAAACTTGGCTCACTCGAGAAAATAGACCTGCAAATGCAAAGAAAATCATATACCAGCAAACAACAAAAACCATCAAATTTCTTCTCTGCAAAAGTCGATCGGACAAATTGATGTCTTCCATCTCCAAGCTGACCTAACTTGACCTTCAAATTGCAAACCCTTTTCTTCTTCTTCTTCCCTAACCCCAAATGTTCTCACACAGACACAAGAGCCCTCTGGTCTCTCCCTCCAGCTCGCGCTTCGTCACGGAGACCGTCAACGGCTCCCATAACTTCGTCATCAAAGGCTATTCGTTGGCCAAAGGAATTGGCGTCGGCAAACACATTGCCAGTGAGACTTTCACCGTCGGAGGCTTCCAATGGGCCATCTATTTCTACCCAGATGGGAAGAACCCGGAGGACAACTCCGCCTATGTCTCCGTCTTCATTGCTCTAGCTAGCGAAGGTACCGACGTGCGAGCTCTCTTCGAGCTCACTCTGGTTGATCAAGGTACTCATGGCAAGCACAAGGTCCATAGCCATTTCGATCGCTCTCTGGAAAGCGGGCCCTACACGCTCAAGTATAGAGGTAGCATGTGGTGAGTATCAAATGTTTTTTTTTGGGTAGTTTTTTATGTTTTGGTTTTGAATTTTTGCTTTTCCTTTTGTTCATAATTCGATTGGTTCTGGGTTTTGTTTGGAATTTTTTGGAGATTGAATATTTTCTTTCTTGGAATTTTTTTAAATATGAAGCTTGTTTCTGATAGTAGTGATTATTGGATGTTATTACTTACAAGAAATAGAGGAATCTAAGCATTTTGTTACATAAATGTAGCAATTGCTAATTTAAACTCAGCTCAGCTCTAGAACCCTCATCCTATCTTTGGAAGTCCAACTTTCATCGATTTGGAGATCTCCATAAGAGAAAAGTTCTGAAGCTTGTGCAAACTGCACCAGGGGGAGGACCACCTCTTACGGAATGATAGAACCATGCCATATATTGTTTTATTTTCTTTAGCGGTCTTGTTCATCCCCTCTACTATAAGATCCAAAGACTGGACCCTCTAGTTCCCTTCATGTCAAAAGCTCCAAAGGAACAGCATTACTAGTAGGCTCATTATTACACTGGTTTACCCAGCCCACACCATTGAGACCTTTTTTTTTTTATTCTACTAGACCACTTCCTGAAAGTATCAACTGTTGAGAAGGAGAGTTCAAAGACATCCAAACTTTGCATCTTGAAGTAGGTTAGGACTTAGAAGTAATGTGCTCACATACGCTTCAAAATAATTGAATTGGTATTGCAACTTACAAATCATATGAATTTAGCCTTCGAACCCTGTGTTCCCTATAGTATATGCAGGGTGAGATGGATTTGGTGACAATGAGCTGAAAAGGTGAATTTGTGATTGTATTTTTGAGTATGTAGTAGTTGGATGGGTGGAATGCGTGTCTAGGTAAAATAATGCATGTGGAGCACACTTAATATCTGATGTTTTGAGTTTTTTTGTTTTTTTGTTTTGTTTCTGTTTTCTGTGTGTGTGTGTGGATATGGGCCAGAACAAGTTTGTTGTAGCTTTTAATGATGCTGTTCATACTTATTTGGTATGTAGAAGTTGAAGAAGATTATTTAAAAATTGAAATCAGTAGAAGGATTGTGAATCATTTAAGACTTGGGCAAAATGTGCTGCACTTCAGCCTTTAAATAATACAAGTGTCCATAACCTCAACTTTAATAGCTTCACAAAATAATCTTGTTGAAAACAAATCCAACACAACCAATTCCTAATTAATACAACCAACTGCCAGCTCACCACATATGGGTACAATCACCTAGTGCTACACAGTACATCTCCTCTGACACATTGGAGTGAGACTTCAATTTCTTTTCCTCTTTAGGTAACAAAGGGGGCAAGGTACTTAATTGGTTCTTATTTAATGATTTATAAGAAAAGGGGGGAGGTTAGTAAAAGAGTTTTGAATAGGCGGCGGTGGGCATGGTGCTTTAAGTGATATAAGTGAAATGTAAAATAGTTGAGCAATTTTTTCATAAATTGAAGGAATAGGAGGATTGATTGGCTGTTTCTCAATTTTCTTCGCTGCCATTGTTCCGTTGCAAATGAAAGAGTCAAAGGGTTTAGGGAGTGAGAGAGGGGCTTGATCTTCTAAACAAGGAAATTGGAGAGAAGATAAGTTGTGTAATCAATCGAGAACCTAATATCAAAATACAAAATTTTAATGTAATTAACAAATCTGGTGTATGCAATGGGGAAGATTGAGGGTAGCAGTCTTGTATTATTCAATTAAGGTGAAGTCACACATCAGGCCTTGATAGTTTTTAGGCTAATGAGGTTCACCTATCTTACATGCTTCACTAAAGGAAGAAGGTAATGATTATGGAATGACTGAAAGGCAATTCTATTTCATTCAATATTCTTATTATCATTAGAAATACAAATAAATTTTCACTAATTTTTCATTAATTGGATTCAGGATTTTACATTTAATTTAAAGGTTTTTCTAGCTACTATGATAATTAAAATCAAGAATCAAAACGTCACTACCAGCAGTTCATAATCATATTGATAAAAATATTAGTGGAAGTGTCTATTTTGATTGACATATTGGTAAAATTTAGGGTAACAATGGAAATTAATTTGACAACATGAAGGTTTTGTATACACTTTTAGAGGGAAGATGTTTTGCTTGAAACTTAAGGCAATGCTAAACAAATCAATAATGCATAAATTAAACTAGTAAATTTCATATAATACTACATCCATGATAATATATATATATATATATATATATATATATATATATACAGAGTTCTCCTATGCGGATGTCCGGATGCTATTACCGTGGGGACGCCATGTATTTTCTACTACCCCTCCTTGCTTTCCCCCCTGTTTACAATGGTGTCCGCACGGTAATAACATCCAGACACATATATGTTCTCCAAACTTGAATCAAAGTGCAAAAACTTATTAGTTTCATTATGCATTCTGTTGTGTACAATTGCTATTTTTTATTTACGCCACACAAACCTTGACACTTTATTTACAAGTTAAGTCAAGATTAGAGTACTCGGCTAGCATTCCTACTACCAAATTTGCTTATTAAGGGTGGCTCTTTTGAAAGGCTATTCACTAGGCCGTAGCTGGAATAGTATCAAGAACAGAAACTATTGAGAATATCTTAAAAGTTCACACAATGCGCTTAAATCCATCGACATCTCAGTGACATATATCAAGATTTGGGTGATCTCATTCCACCACTTATTGATATCAGTGGCATCAAAACATGGAATTTCGATGGAAGCTCCATGTATCGATGGATATTTTACACATTGATTGTAACGATTAATTTTGTTTATACCAATTAATTTTATACAAGTTTAATTTCGTTTAATAAGTATCTATAATTCTATAAGATAATCATAAGGTAGAACTTCAAGTTTGGTGAAATTTTAAAAATAATCCTTTGTTTAAGAAAACCATTGAAGGAAAATCACATTAAAGAGGATAAAATAGTACAGAATCAAACATTTAAAATATTTCTGTTTTAGAAAAAACAGCTGAAGTATCTCACCCTATATTATCTCTCACATCTCTCTTTCTCTCTTTGTATTATAACTTTCACCACACTACAACAACTTCCATTATGTTCCATTATATTGCACATACATTACATTCTTGCTGCCTTTAGTATGGATAAATTAGTAAATATTATAATTATGTCATATTTGATTAGTCCACCAATTAGCTAACTTAGGTAATTATGATCTGTTTGAAGTCCACAACACGGATTGTTTTCACTTTACATGCCATATATTTGTTGTAGATAATGGGTGCTTTTCTTAAAAAAATGAAAAGATGAAATTTTATTTCATAAGAGATTCTGTACAGTAAAGTAGACAAGTATTCCACCAGGAATAGAAGAGGAAAGAACACTAATTTGACAAATTACATCTAAGAAACCAAAAACATCCAAGACACTACAGCTTTCCAATCTAGAATGATATCAGATAGAGATGTATTCCGAAAAACAGGTGAAACGGATGCCCAAATCGCTGCCCAATACTTGACCTTCTCCCACACCTCCTCCATTTCCATCTCCTTAACATCTTCAAAGATCCCACTGATTCCTTTCTGACCAGATAACCTAAATGATAGCCATCACCATGCACCCCCCATATAATTTAGCCTTTTTTTTCCACCACCCAATATTTTAAATTTCGCACCCAACAAAGAGAAAGTCTTTTGGCACAACGCAACAAATATTAATCTCATTAAATAAAAAGAACCATATCCTCCAGCGGAAAGGGCAAGCTAAGAAACCATGATCCACACTCTCCCCCGAATTCTTGCATAAAATACACCAATGTGGTAATGAAGATGATCCTGGCCTATGTCTTTGGAGTAATCACAGGTGTTAACCTTCCCTTGTACCACCAACTAAGCCAAAACCTTAACCTTGGGAGGAACCTTAGATTTCCAAATCAGACTTTAAGGAGACAAGGTGGACTACCTGGTATGTTTCTTTCAATCGATTTAAGTAGGATTTACAAGAAAATTGCCCTGAAGGCTCTAAGGACCATCTTCTTGCATCTTCTTTGTATGTAAATAATCTCACCTCCTCCAGCAGCCTCAACAAGTTTGATATCTCCTCCATCAATAATGCACCTATTAAATATACTACATACCATATTTAATAGGTGCATTATTGAATAGTTTCACGTTTCCTGAAAGTTTTACTTCAAAATTTCCATGATTCTCATGATTTATATAGATATTTCCACCAATATTTCGTAGATTTTGACTATCATTATTTCCAGTGTCATAGACAATTTTTTAACCTTGCATGCATCATAGGTTTTCTAGTTCCACATTGTGGCTTAACATGGAATTTTCTGGCATCTATATATTTAAGTATTGTAATATTTTAAACATCTGAATGCATATTTGCAATGTTTCTTCACTCTACTGTGCACTTTTGGAGAATGCATGTAACATCTGCTTTGTCATTTATTTGTTCATCATCACTGTTATCTAAAACATGCAAGACTTCCAGAAATGATCTAAAGGATTTTTCATAAGATTCCTTAAACTCGTTTCTTGTATATTTTTTTTCCCCTTCAAAAAGCTTATTTGCATATGTTTCATTTAGGGGCTACAAACGTTTTTTCAGACGCACTATGCTTGAGTCATCGACTTTCCTTAAGGACGATTGCTTGAAGCTTAATTGCACTGTTGGTGTTGTGGTTTCTGCAATAGACAGTTCAAGATTGCACTCCATAGATGTCCCTGAGTCCGATATTGGAGCTCATTTTGGTATGTTATTGGAGAATGAGGAAGGTTCAGATGTAACTTTCAATGTGCGTGGCGTAAAGTTTCATGCTCACAAGCTAGTATTGGCTGCTCGGTCTCCTGAGTTCGAAAGTGAATTTCTGAATGGAATGGAAGAGGATAATCACGAAATAGTTGTTGTGGATATGGATCCCAAGGTCTTTAAGGTAGCACTTCTCAGAAATTAGTTCTTTTTCTTTAAAATAAATCCTTTTGAGAATAAATAACTAGGTTTATTTAAGTTGATGTAATTTACCAATTTATCCTGGTTTTCTTCATAATTTCTTTCATGTTTGCCGAGCAGGCTTTGCTGCACTTCATTTATACAGATAATCTTATTGAAGATGAAGAGTTCTCAGTAACAAGTTCATCTTGCATGCCATCTTTATCGGACAAATTAGCTGCAAAGTTGTTAGCTGCAGCAGACAAATATGGCTTAGCTAGGCTTGCCCTGATGTGTGAATCTGTTCTCTGCAAGGATATATCTGTCAATTCTGTTGCCAATATTCTGGCCTTGGCTGATCGTTTTTCTGCTATGGATCTAAAATCCGTTTGCCTGAAATTTGCTGCCGAAAATCTAGTGGGTACGTGTGTCCCTTTTGTTATTGCATGTTTTCTATTAATGTATTAGAATAAGCAGTTCTGTTTAGCAATATACACTTTAAAATGCCATTGGTTTGCTATTTTTTCCTTTTAAGTCCCCTTCAGGGGTTCAGCTTTACCACTTGCAGTTGTATTAGGGGTAAGTAGACTTTTAAGCGAGATGGTTTTCTGCTCCGTCTACAGATCAGTCTAAGCAAATATTTATACTTAAATAGAATAGGTGGCTTATATCTCCATCTCGAAAGAGAATATCTGAATGGAATGGAAGAGGATAATCATGAAATAGTTGTTGTGGATATGGAACCCAAGGTCTTTAAGGTAGCACTTCTCATAAATTAGTTCTTTTTCTTTAGAAGCTTGTTCTCACAACTTATTTATGTGGTGCTTCTTACTCATGACTTGGGAGGTTGACTGTTAAGATGTCTATTTGAGTGGTCCTTGAGGATATTGTTTCTTTTTATTTTCTGCATTTGTTTCTTCTCTTAATTAGGTCTTGTATACTTCGTGTTCTTGGGTTGTGTCCCCATGGTCCTACAAAAGGTTCCGAAAAAACTGTTCACGAATAGTAATACTGCTAGGTACTGTAATTGGACTCTGGCAGTTGCAAAAAGTTCGGACTTTTGCCTCTTTATAGGTTATATACTCTTACAAGTCACAACTAGGATTATATTGATTTTGAGGACTGTGATTTAACTCTTTTGTTAGTACTTTAGGGTTCCCATCCTCTTACAAGTATTAGCCAAAACTAAACTTGCACTTGGCTCCTGCCTTATCAAAAAGTAGTACTAGACTCTTGATTTCACTTATTTTTTTCTGGAAAAGACAGTGAGGATTTTTTACTTACCATTAATGTAACCTTTGGATTTCCAAGTTCCTTTGAGTAAAATCAAAGAGTTTCAAAATGAGATTTTCTACATTAGCACCCAAAGGAGGTTTCCTTTTGTTTCCCACCAGAGGTGTATTGGAATTACTCCAATACAGAAATTAAAAAAGTTCCGTGTCACACCAGCCTGTGGAATCACACTAAAGGTGTCTGGGAATCACTCCTAGTCAACTCATGCTTCACAAATTTTTTTTGAATAGAAACTTTATAAATTCAAAGAGATAAACAAAGAAACAAGCAAGTGGATTAGGAATCCACAAGAGCAAAACAAAAGTAAACAGCAACCTCAAGACCAAAACAAACAAAGGATAAGAGGACAAAAGCAAACAAAAAGGCCACCCATGAAAAAAGAAAAGAGCAACACATCACTTCACAACCGCTAACAAATCTTGTATAATAGAAGAGACAGCCAAATCCTTAAAGACAGGAGTAACCGAAGCCCATAAAGCTGCCCAAAACTTCACTCTATCCCAAATCTCAGCCACCCCCACGCCCTTGGTAGTCCTTAAAAATTCTTCTGTTACGCTCCAACCATAAGTTCCAAAACACTGCATGCACCAAGCAACCCCACAGAACTTTAGCTTTCTTCCCCCTACCCAGCGCATCAATCTTGTAGGATAACAGCTGTAAGCAGCCTTTAGGAATAACCCAAGCAGCATTAACTTCCCGCAGAAGTAACCACCACACCTTTAAGGAGTAGGGACAGTGAATGAACAGATGATCCGCGCTTTCCCCGTCCATATTGCAAAGAGTGCACCAGTGAGGGTATAAGCACATAAAGGGGTGATGCCTCTGCAAAGTGTCACAAGTATTTACTTTTCCAATGGCAATCTGCCATAGAAGAATTTTAACCTTTGGGGGGTTCTTAGCCTTCCAAATTTGAGGCTAAGGAGGGAACTCCTCCGCAGAACCATTATCCTGAATGAAGGAACAAAAAGAATGGCACGAGTATAACCCAGAGTGATCCGACTTACACCTTCTGTTGTCCCTCCTAGAGGGAATCAATCTAACGCCATCCAGGATAACCAGTAACCTAGTCACCTCATCAATCTCCCCCACAGTAAGGTGCCTTCTAAATCCGAAATCCCAATTGTCGGGATACACCTTGGAACTCACAACAGAAGAAATACTGGAATGCTGCTTGCTGGACAGAATGAAGAGTCTGGGGAAAACCTCTTTGAGCACACCTTCCCTACACCAATCATCCTCCCAAAATCTCACCCTATCTCCTCCGCCCACCACAAACTCGCAGCCTTAAAGAAACGCAGGATAACCACTAGAGATGCCCTTCCACGGTTTGTGACGAGCCACTAGATAAAACATTAGCATCCCAGCCATTAGCACTCACCCCATAAATACTCTTCACATATGAGTGAGAACTTTAATTTCTTTCACTGTTAACTTACTTTCAAACCCTACAAAGTAGTTCCTTTTGTAGTCATTAATACAGAATCATTTAAAAGACCCAAATTAATACACTTAAAAATGTGGAAAGATAGAATCATGCAACCTAAAACATTAATAATTTTACATAGAAAGACTCAAAGATAATGAACCTAAAATACATAGTAAATTATTTGTTAGGGTTAACTGCATAAACCCTACAAACTTTGACAGTCATTTCAAATTGGAACCCAAACTTGTAGGACTCTACAAATTCATACACAAACTCACGAAAAACGTACATATAGGTACATCTGCTACTCTTACTGTTAATAAGTCCGTTAAATGTTGACGTGGCAACATAGGTCCCATTTTTTCAGCTGATGTGGCCTCCAGTTTAAATTAATTAAAAAATTTAAAATCTTATATATAAAAGAATAAAATAACATAAAAATTAAAAGTTGGAACAAAAAATTAACCCAGCCCCACCATACCTCCCAACCTCCCCCACCCCCAACGCTCCACTTCCCTCAGCTGGTATTTCTCAAGCAAAGACAAATCTTGGACTAGTTTCTGAAGATAAGGATTTGGGGTTTCCTCTATTTTTTGGCATTGAGGTTGCACGTCCCCATCATGAATTATCTTTGTCACAATGAAAGTAGGCCTAGAATATGTTACAGGATAGCAGGATGCTTGATGTAGGCCACCCTCTCTTCCCATGAATTTAAATACCTAGTCATCTGCTAAGTTGGTGCTCTAGTACTTGATAAATATACCAGCGTCTTCATTTGGATGTTGTCCTTGTGTCTTACGGGACTTAAAGTCATGTCCAGGACTTTAAGTGAACGAATGCATGCTTGTCTCCAAGCTGGTGTGTTATATCTGGGGAAAAGGGAAAAAGTACCAATCATGTCTTTCTTCATTGTTTTGTGCATGCAAAACCGTGGTCCAATCTGTTCAGGGAAGCAGGTTTTTTCCTGGGTATTGCCAAAGTGGAGTTGAGTGATAATCCTTGACCTACTGTCTGAGACCAACTGGAAAAAGAGTTTACTTTGTAGTTGAATTCTTTATTGCTCAGTTAGCTTCTCAATGAATTCAAATGTGTGGAACAAAATATCAATTTGCAGAGTAATGACAGAATAGAGAAATAATTTGCAGAATCTGGGGGCATCGAACAAGTTTTCTTTTAGGGGGGAGAGAGAGAGAGAGCGAGAGAGAGAGAGATCGAGAGTTATACTGCATGATTGATCCAATATTTATGTCTGTGGCCAACAGGGATGAGAGGCTTATAAGGAATTTCCTGATTCTAAATTTTGAGCTTATGAGTTTCTTCACGTGTCTCTTGGCTGCCTCATTGACTTATTCATAAAAAAAATTATCTGATGCTCACAAAATTTTGTGATTTTTGACTTGAGTAGGTTCATGTGTCCCTTATTATTCGGGAGAACTTTTGTTTACTTGTATATGCATCATGCTTCTTCTAATCTTTAAGGCTGCACTCCACAAGGATGAGAGGGTTGGGGGTAACTGCCTGATATTCAATTTTTAGCATTTTGACTCTATGACTAGTGTCTGTCTACTTTTTTTGGGGGTAAACTCATGTGTAAGTTGATATCGCATGCCAAAACAGGTGATTTAGTTCTATGCAATGAATCCTTATTTATAGCCATCGGCACTCCCTTCCTTTCTGCCCATTCAATACAATAAATCAATAATTTCATTGTTTTTTTTGGCTAACTGTAATCTATGAATTTAGTAATTCAAATCTCAACTGCATAAATTAATGTCAAAATTATTCTTCTGTTCAGGAGGTTCAGAAGTTCCAAATCTGGAATCAGCAAAGGAATCTAAAGTTTCTATTACTTTTACATGCTATAGTCCTCTGTTTACACTTACTATAACCACATTCTAAATTATTATTTTTTATGCAGCCGTCATGGAAACAGATGGTTTTGAGTTGCTCAAGGAGAACTGCCCACTGTTGCAGTCAGAGCTTTTGAAGACAGTTGCAGGAACTGAGGAGGAACTAAGCGGAGGCGGAAAGAGTCGAAGCGTTTGGGCCCAGTTTTCTGATGGTGGGGATACAACTGATAGGCGTAGACATAACTGGGAAGATGTAGGAGAGAGGGGTCAAAGCCTCTGGGTCCAGTCTTCTGATGGTGGTGATGCAAGAGGTATGAGTCCTGGGCAAGAAGGTTGATATGGTAAATGTCTTGAATTGGTGTTTTCATTACACATATGGAATGAAAGGGAATAGAAAACCGTGATAGGAATGTACAAAGAGGGAAAAAGAACCCAAAACAAAGACTCGTACTTTGAAATCTGTATTCTATTGTATGTTGAATCAGTGATGAAATGTGATGCAGTGGACTGAGGTATATATGTCTCAAGTGCAAACATTGGCACGGACAATTTTTAGTTCTCGGGTTGTTATGGAAGAAAAAGAGAACTCTAGGTTTGATTTTGATGCAATCAACCAAATGCACACACCAACACACCAACACAAACAAATTGAACCTCAATGATACGAGAGAAACTTATTAATGAATTATCAGAGTGCTCGGATGGGGACAAGATGCTAAAACCAGCAATGTAACAACAGAATAGGTTCAAGCAAAACCTGTCAGCTGGCAATGAGGTCAAATCTTGAACGTAGTATGTTTGGTGTTACAAAACAAGGGACATTGGGCGGCAAACAGATTAGCGGATCATAGGCATTGGCCACGATATTTACTTTCAAGGGAGAGGAAAGATAATGAACTAAGGCTGAGTTGGTTTCAGTCTTAGGTAGGATGCCATTCTTGCAACCCAAGCACCTCGAATGGTCTCAATTGTTGCCCAACCTCCCAAGTTTTTGCGCTCCTAAACTTATGTATTCAATTTGGACTTTTTAAGGGATTCTAAACTACTTTAAAAATCTAGGGGTATTTTCAGGATTTTAAAGGAGTATAAAAGTTCCGGCGTATTCAATTTAGACTTTAATGGAATTTTATAAAGTCCATACAAATCTGGGTGCGTTCAATCCAAATTTTTAAAGACGCAATGTATTCAAATGTCACATACTTTGAAGGTCATACGTAAAGTAATAGAGTTTGGTGGATTTTGATGGAATTTAAAGGGGATTTCAAGCCAAAACAATCCTAGCCTCCCCACATGGGATTTGGGTGGATTTCAAATATATCCTTTTATTTTAAAATGCAAAAAATTAATAAACAAAAAAAGATGAGTCCTATTTTCATGAAATACAAGCATCATTTTCTCCCTTTTAATACTAAAAAAACAAAAATAGAAAATAACAAATTGACACAAGCCTGAGCCAAGGGATTTTGGTTCTAATAATAAAAGGAAAAACTAAAAATTGCTTTAAATGGTGTTTAGATTTTAGTTTCAATCTTATCGATTCTCAATCGTTTGTCATGTTCCTTCTACGATTCTATCTCTCCCATTTATCTCATCTTCCTCTTGTCTTTTTTTTCTTTTTGCCAATATCTTTCTCTACTCTTTCATTAAAAATATAAAAAATCAATAGATTTTTACAGGGCTTTTGATATTTTGACGCCAACTTTTCCCTCGGTGGACGAATAAAAAGCGGGTAAATTTTGTACTGGATTGGGTTTCTTTTCTTTTTTCTTTCAGTGAGTAAACTGGATTTGCCCTTTTTCATTTCTGTAAATAAATAATTAGAGCATAAGATTTTGTATATATATATATAATATTTTTTTTTTGACTGGTTCCCTGGGAGATTGCTTTTGTCCCAGGTCCGTTGAAGATTGGAACTCTGGCTACCCTTCCAAAAATGCAAATAACTTTCTTTCTCTTTCTCTGTTTCTTTCAATTGTTTTGGACTTCCTATTCCTACCAAAAGCTAATAGAAGCATTCACCAAAGAAATCACTTTACAACTCTGCGTTGCAGTAATATATTCTTACTTTTCAATCACTATTATCAACTATCACAAAAAGTCGTTGTCTTGGACCCAACAATCCAAACCCAGAGCCATCATTCTCTCTTATCTCAAAATTATTCAAAAGACCCAGATTGATTTCCTTTTTCTTTCTCTGTTTCAATGATATAGTAATTCTGACATAGAAGAAACAGACTATTTGTGTGTTTGGTTTGTGGGTGTGCTTGTTGATATGCAAAGCTCTGGTAATGTTGGTGGTGGAAGGAAGTGTTTTTGGGGGTTTAGAAGCTTGATTCAGAGGAAGCAAGTTGATTCAGTTCATGTGAGGAGCGAGGGGCATCATCAGTTGGCTAGGAAATTATCTGTCACTGACCTCATTGCCATTGGTAAATGCATTAACTTGTTTCTCACGTGTTGTTTTGAAATGGGTTTTGCTTTGTTTTTCTTATTAGCTTGTTCTAAGTTCATTTAAGTTTATGGTATGGGCTAATGTGGCTAATTCAGTTATGTTTTCTTGTGCTGTTCTCTGTAAAATGAAAGTATTTTGTTCCTGAAGTCACTGTTTGATTAGCACTTTCTCTTTCTTTTTCAAATGTATAATGGGTTTGCTGCATTTGGTCTTTTGCAATTGCTTGGAAAAAAATTTCTCTTAGGCTATTCCTCCCTGTATTAAATGAATTTTCTTGTGTTAAATATAAAACAAAACCATGCGAAAGCGTTCTGCCTCATGATAGGTTCATTGTTTGTTTCATTGGTTGTTTAGAACTATTTATCATCAAGAAATACTAGGATCATTTTTGCAGTGTCTTTGTCTACTTTTTTTTACAAGGTATAGTGTCCTAAAGAAAAACCCGCGCCTTACTCAACACTTTAATTAACCATGTAATATGCGTGCAACATTCATCAAGCCATACATTTATAGTATTTAATTCCAGGTTTGTTGTTTTTTTACTTGGTTATAGGATATCGAAGGGAGGTCTATATAAAAGCCTTCATGTAAACCTCTCTATCATCGAGAATAGTTTCCTCCTATTTTATATTAATCTGATCAATTCTTTATATGCTGTAGTTTTTTTGGCAGGGCTGACAGAAATTTGCTTTTTGTGAGTTCTTGATAATTTTGGTGCTGGAAATCCACTATGGATAATCTTATTTTTGTGAACGTGGTTGGATGTGTACCATTGATCATCTTATTTTGTGAACTTGGTGTTGTATATGCACCATTGATCATCTTATTTTGTGAACTTTGTGTTGGATATTTACCATGAATTAAGTAAAACTTTATGTTATATATGTTGTGAAATTGGCTTGCTATGATGTTGGGATGGTTTGGAGCTTGTCTCACCATCTTTGAAGGAAGAAAGGAAGCATAAATCCAAGGGTAGAGGTCATGCAGCTAGTGGTTTGGCAATTGACAAACAGATAGTTGGTTTTTGTAAACTGTGATGGCAATTGCATGTTGTGTTTGCAATTACCTAGTGACGATTTGGCAATTTGTGTTAGGGAAGTTGGGCTTTCACATTTGGGAAATGTTCTCAAAATATAGGCATGTTCCCAAAGTTTTGGAAAATTTAATACTAATTTTTGGCCTTGGAATTATAGTAAAAATAGTTCATAATTAAAATATTATACACTTCAAAGAAAATTTTAAAAATTTAGTCCCAGTCCAAGCATACACCAAACACAGGATAGTACTATTTTCGTTATCCAGCTTCTTAGTCCGACATTACACCAAACACAGGACAAATCTTATCCAGCTTAGACCAAGCCAAGCCAATCCAATCCAGGACAGTCCCTAAGCATAGTCCATACCAAACAGGGCCTTAGGCCTTTAGATAAAACCTATCTTAGTACGTTAACATATTTTTCACTAGAAACCAGAATACGATGCTCTTTGATGTTTAAGTGAGATATATATATTATTTCTCTGATTTTCATTATTTCATTGATCTGAAATTTTTTCCAACTTATGCCTAAAACCTATGCCCTTCTATTTTTCTGTGTGGTTTTCATTTCCCTACAATCATAGAGATCATTCAAACATAGAGATCATTCTTTTAAAACTTCCTTTCAATCAGGAGTTGGAGCTACTATAGGTGCCGGAGTATATGTTCTTGTTGGCACAGTTGCTAGAGAGCATGCAGGACCTGCACTTACTATTTCATTTTTAATTGCTGGGATAGCTGCTGCACTCTCAGCATTTTGTTATGCGGAGCTTGCATGTCGTTGCCCATCTGCTGGAAGTGCCTATCATTATTCCTACATATGCGTTGGAGAAGGGTATTATAGAATCTTTTTAATCATTTGAATGTCAACAGAAGTCTCAACCTCAGTGCACATTAATTTGTTCGATGAATCCACTTTTTGATGTAGGCAAATCGTAAAATAACTTGTTAGTAGATCTGTTCAAGGCATACTGGTTCGAAATTTTCTGACTTAAGTAAAAAGGAAATTTCTTTATTAGAATAAATTTTTGTAATTTTTGAGAAAATGATTAAACTATCCAGCATATTGCTAAGTTCTTAATTTTTGTAATTCATGACAATTTTTCTTTTTATTTATGTTTATGAAACCTTCTCTTAGTGACTAATACAATAACATCTTGGTGGTTGCCTTAGTGTTGCTTGGTTGGTAGGTTGGGCTCTGATTCTAGAATATACTATTGGTGGTGCAGCTGTTGCTCGTGGCATAACCCCAAATATGGTAGTGTATTTTTGTGTCTTCGCTTGTCATCATCATATGCAATTGTGCTTATTTTGCATATCTGGTATATATATACATATCTATGTGTGCGTGTGTGTGTGTGTGTGTGTGTGTATTGTTGTGTTAGAATGTTAGAATGTTATAATACATTAAAAAATATGTACGTGTAGAATGCATTGAAAAGAATAATAATAAATAATGTGTACCTGTGAGGATCAGTTGTGAGTATCATTTGACCAGTTTTGCTTTTCGCTTTGCAATACTTGTAAAACAAGCCTTCTTTCTGACAATATATCTTGGCACATAACTGTGGAACGCCTAAAATACTTAAGTTATTGTATGAGCCCTGTGCTGCTCAAACCTTCCTCCTTTTTGTTATAATCAGTTCTTGTTGTGTTGAAAAAGATGTCATCCCTCAGCCTTCCAAGGTCTATAAGACTTCTCCAGATGCTTTCCATCAAGAAAACACTTCTCACTCAAACTGACTTTTTTTTAATAGAACAATTGGAACAGAAATGAACTTTTTCTATGAGTTACAATATCTCTGATTGGGTTAGAGTGAAATAACCATATCTTTCCATTGATGAGTTAGAGTGTTAGTACAACTTAAAAAAAAAACCATTCTAAAAGATATATGATGTTAGCAGCAGAGAAGCCTCCATCTGTTTTAATGCATCGTCATTCTTACAAGTTGTCATTGATTATTTTTCAAGTAATTTGTCGCTTCAAATTTAGTAGTTTTTATAGAAAACAATGGGGGAGATCCTCAGTGTTAATAGATATTATATGGTTCTTCTGTTTCTTTATTCAGGCCTTGTTTTTTGGAGGTGTGGATAAGTTGCCTGCAATCTTGGCCCCTCATACCATCCCTGTGTTTGGTATTGTGGTTGATCCATGTGCAGCGGTATTAGTTCTTATCGTCACTTTTCTCTTGTGCACAGGGATAAAGGAGGTATTCTTTTTCCTAAACAATCATTCAATCTTTTTCATCTATTAAAGTTTTCTTTTTCTTTGTTGCATTTCTTACTAAAGCAAAGAACTCAATTTCTCAGAGTTCATTGGTACAAATGATTGTTACGTCAGTAAACGTGTCTGTCATGCTTTTCATCATGATAGCCGGTGGATATTTGGGTTTCAAAACTGGATGGGTTGGATATGAACTTCCCAGCGGGTAATGGGGGTCTTGTTGTCAAAATTTGTTATATAATAATCTCACTAGACTACTGGTCTACCTCACATTGCGCTTTAATTTTTTAGGTACTTTCCCTTTGGAATAAATGGGATGTTTGCTGGGTCTGCTGTGGTCTTCTTTTCATATATTGGTTTTGATTCAGTTACCAGCACAGTTGAGGAGGTAAGAATTTTGTGTAGCAGATTATCATGATGCGTGATTTAATGGTCAAATCAAATTTTATAAAAATGTTATTGTTGGGCTCCTGTTCAAGAATTTAAGAACATATTATTTATGACAGGTGAAGAATCCTCAACGAGATTTGCCCCTCGGTATTGGAATAGCATTGTTTATATGTTGCATCTTGTATATGTTTGTATCTTTTGTTATTACGGGCTTAGTACCGTACTATGCCTTAGATCCAGACACTCCCATCTCATCAGTATTTGCAAGCTATGGGCTACAATGGGCAGTGTAAGCATATTTGCTTCCTGGTTCTGTTGTTACTCTGTTCTCCAGGATCGTGATATGCCTTCCATTTAAAACAAATTTTTTTAAGATTCATATGCATATATTGCAGGTATATTATAACAACTGGAGCAGTTACTGCTCTCTTTGCAAGTTTGTTGGGTTCACTTCTTGCCCAGGTGTGTTGGTAGTACCTTTATTATTTTATTATTTAGCATAGTTATGAGCCTCTTTCCTGTGGAGTTTTACTAATGCAGACTGGAGTTTTATGGAGTTTTTCCATTTACTCCTGCTTATTCAATTACATATTGGTCGATTCTTTTGGACTTTCCTGACAGTTTTAAAGAATTCTTCTTGAAGCTTTTGTGTCAATGCCTGAAGAGTTTGCTGTTTTGTTTGCATTGCATTCCCATACTGAGAAAGGACTACAAGACTCTCTTTTTATGTCTAAAAAATCTTAAGGTTACCAGTCAAAATTTAGGAGGTAGCACTGATAGAATTTCTTTCACGAATCGGCTCATTCCATGGCTTTGTCCTTACTAATAGATTCTGAGTCTGATTTGCACCCACACAAATGCTGTGCCTTAGTTTTTATTATATACTGGTACATTCAGCCTTCAGATTAAGTATTCCTGTTATCATATAGTCAAATCATGTTATAAGATAAGAGATGATAGAACTAGATAGAGTGAGACATCAGCCCTAGTGTGAATGCGTGTGCACTAATTTTACCAAGAAAATTGATAGTATTTAATTAATCTTTTGCTAGTTGCTGTTACAACATATCAACTGGGTTTAATATTTTATGCGTCAAAGTGACAACGCGTTATACTTCCTATGTACCTGCAAAATTACTATGCCAAGCATTCATTATAGTAAGTTGCATTGACAAATTTTTTACATACAATATTGTAATCTCCCATATTAATATCAATATCTCCACACCCTAAAACTTCAATATATTGATCTGACGTGGATATATGTTTTTTTTTTTCATGTGCATAATATTTGGTCTCTGTTTGCTTGGATGTATTCGGCAGGAAATGGAGTTGTGTGATCCAGAATGCTATTTTAAACATTATGTGACAAGTAGAATTACCTTTAACAGTAGATGATTATTGCTGAACATTATATAAGTATTAACCGGATTCTAAAGATAACAAAACATCAAAAACAAATCCATTGCAAAAATAATCTAAAAACTGTCGTTTGTTTTTAACTATTCAGCAGCATATGATAGACTAATCTATCTTTAGTAGAAAAGGTATTTTGGGGAAGACAATGGATCTGTTAGATGGCCTACTATAAGTTTGTGCCACCAAAACCTTAATGGTGGTGTATCATCAATAGGTCTTTATATCTGCTATGCTTCTTAATGATTACCTTAGTTTCCATTTATTTGGAGGCACTTATTATCGCAAATCAGAGATCTGTTCCACCTAATAATTGGAAATCTCTCATGTGTTTGATTTTCCAGCCACGGATACTGATGGCAATGGCTAGAGATGGATTGTTGCCATCATTTTTTTCAGACATCAATAAAAACACCCAAGTTCCTGTGAAGAGCACGGTTACAACTGGTATCTTTGCAGCAGTTCTGGCATTCTTTATGGATGTTTCACAATTGGCGGGGATGGTAAGTTAACCAAAGTTTTGGACTGGAGATTTTAAGGATGATCACATCGTCTATATAAATAATGAATTTAAAGATATTGAGTATAGAGAGATGAATCTTTATCGTTTTCTTGTTTTCACTCTTACATTTATGTATATATTTTGTGGATACAGGTTAGTGTTGGTACACTATTTGCATTTACAACTGCTGCAGTTTCAGTTTTGATACTCAGATATGTTCCACCAGATGAGGTGCCACTTTCATCATCACTTCAAGAGTCTATTAAGTCAGAATCATTGCGGTTTGGTCCTAATATTCAGGAAACTGACAGCAAAATCCTTCAAAATCCTTCTGGTTCATCTGAGAATAATAGTCGGTATTTACAAGAAATTGGGGAGGCATCACTTGGCTATCCTCTGATTCAGAAAAGCATACCACGAGGTAATAGTGTCTTAATTGATTTGAAGTATGGGAAAACAAATATTTGACTTGAAATGTACTGAAATCATGATGCTTTTGTTTTGGAGTGGGCAGAGACCCTCACTGAACATGGGGGACTAAGAATAAGGAAAATGACTGATCACTGTAGTTCGGGTGCTTTTTCAATTAGATCTGTGTAGTTTTAATTATTTCAATCAGGTTCTTCTAGTTAATTTTCTTTTACAATCAAGGAAAAGTTAAGAATCCGTGAATTAGTTAGATGATTTTTTATTTTTATTTGGCTTATTATCATAAAACGTCCCTGACGTTTGCGAAATTATCACATTGCATCCCTAATGTTTTTTTGTATCATTAATGGTCCCTAACGTTAATACATGTACTCTTAAATAGTCCTTCTGTCAAAAGAACCGTTAAATCTAGGGGTACAATCGTCAAATCAATCCAAAATTATAAAAAAAAAAATTCTTCCCTTCTCTCTCTCTGTTTCTCTTTTTTTTTCTCCTCTCTTTCCTCCTCTTTTCTTCTTCTTTTCCTTCGCTGTTTCTTCTTTTTTCTCCCTTTTTTTTTTCTTCTTTGTTCCTCATTTTTCTTCTTTCCTTCTTTCTCTTTTTTTTTCTTCTTCCCTTCTCTCTCTCTGTTTCTCTTTTTTTTTCTCCTCTCTTTCCTCCTCTTTTCTTCTTCTTTTCCTTCGCTGTTTCTTCTTTTCTCTCCCTTTTTTTTTTCTTCTTTCCTTCTTTGTTCCTCATTTTTCTTCTTTCCTTCTTTCTCTTTTTTTTTTTCTTCCCTTCTCTCTCTCTGTTTCTCTTTTTTTTTTTCTCCTCTCTTTCCTCCTCTTTTCTTCTTCTTTTCCTTCGTTGTTTCTTCTTTTCTCTCCCTTTTTTTTTTCTTCTTTCCTTCTTTGTTCCTCATTTTTCTTCTTTCCTTCATTCTTTTTTTTTTTTTTTTTCTTTCTCTTTTTTCTTCCTCTTTCCTTCTCTCGGGGTGGTGATTTGGGTGGCTAGAGTGCTGGGTTGGTGGGCTATGGAATGGGGCAGGGAGAGAGTTGCAGAGAAAGTACATAGAGGGGGTGGTTATGGAGGTCGAGGTGGTGGTTTGGGTGGCTAGAGTGGATGGGTTGGTGGGCTGTGGGAGGGGGCAGGGAGAGAGTTGCAGATAGAGTGGTGGCTTTGGTGGTCGGGGTGGTGGTTTGGGTGGCTAGAGGAGACAAAAAGAGAGAGAGAGAGAGAGAGAGAGAGAGAGAGAAGGGAAGGAAAAAAGAAAGAAAGAAGAAGAGTGAGCAGGGCCAGGCGGAGAGAAAGAAGAAAGAAGAAAGAAAAGAAGAGAGAAGGGAAGAAATTTTTTATTATATAGTTTTGGATTGATTTGACGATTATACCCTTGAATTTAACGGTTTTTTTGACAGAGGGACTATTTAAGAGTACATGTATTAACGTTAGGGACCATTAATGATACAAAAAAACATTAGGGATGCAATGTGATAATTTCGCAAACGTCAGGGATGTTTTGTGATAATAAGCCTTTTTATTTTTATCATATCAATAGAGTTAGTTCATTTTCATTCCGGTCCCTGCCCTAACCTCCCACGTGCACCTGAGGCGCACTACATTTCTGTCTATCTAATTGACAGATTCTTTAATTTGCCCTTGAATGTAAACGAAGCCTATGACAACCTGATTGAAAAAGAATTGAAACTACAGAAACCTAAAAACACCCAAACTAAGGGACCAAATTGGTCATATTCTCTTAAAGTTAGGATAGTCTCATTTGCACTAGCCACTAGGATCTCATTCCATGTAAAATGAAGATGGCTTCAATTTAAATTGGCTAAGTTTTTATCCTAGACAATTGGTGTAGGATCCGTGTTTTTCAACTTATTGTGATCTTCAAAATAAAATTTCTTTTTCTGCCACATTATCACATTTAAGCTGATGTATAGTCTCATTAAAATTTTAATAGCATTCTTCTTCACCATTTCTGTACTCATTATGTCTTGACTTTCCCTTGCAAGATGAAACATTAAACAATAATACATATATATATATATATATATATATATATATATATATAATAGATGATTATACTTCGAACTCAAATTCCAAATTAGAACTTTTCTGTTTGGTTGGGGGGAGGGACACAGGTTTGGCTATTATGATCTTTGGTTTTTCTTTTCATAATATTGTACCTAGTGTGTGGTTGAAATTTCTACCTAGGATGTACCTTAGGCTTGTTTTCATTTTGAGATAAAGTTGAATATTTTCATGATAGTCCATTCATGATTCTTTCTGCTTTTAAAAGTGCAAATGTTTTCTTAATTTTTTATCTACAACATGTTAGGACCATGATGTTCCTCTTTTTGACTCATAATAATCATACAGAGAATCAAAATGAACAAACAAGACGGAAAATTGCTGCATGGACCATAACTTTTCTCTGTATAGGGGTCTTTATCTTTGCATTTGCAGCTTCAGCTCAAGGCCTTTCCAGGTTTGTCATTTTTTCAAAGTACATTTTAAGCATGTTGAATTTTGATTAATCGCCTTTTTTGTATTTGACCAGAATTTTGACTCTAGATAGGTTTTTTGGTTTTTTTGACAAGAAATTTGGTTAGCTTGATCTATATTGTTGGCCTATTCCCCAACAACTTAAGATTTTTGGATTTGGGGTGATATAAAATCATATTGGATCACTGGTTTCCGTAGATCCTGGCTCAAAAACTCTCGTCCCCATCCCCATTGGTTTGTTAGTTTGCAAGTTCCAGGATGGGGTTGTGCCAAGTTATATCTGTGTGAGGTTGTACCAATGTACTCATCAAAAGTGTACTGTATTGGATGCACATTCCCATCAAACTTTATGGTGATTCCTTTTCATCATTATTTTTTTTTTTTGTTAATTGTACAATGTTTAATGTTTGATAATCCTAGGCATGTTACGTGCATATTGTAACCTACGTGGTAAAAGAGAAGATTAGTCCAAATGTCAAATATCACCTGGAATCTCCATTTCCTTCATAGTTTGATTCAATCCATGAAAATTTGCTTATCTGGCATTTGTCCATGCAGCTGATATGCTTCTTAGCACACACATATAGTTTATAAGACAACATTACACTGGGCTTAGCTGAAATGCTAGTATAGAGAAAACAAGCCTGAATTTCACAAATCCAGAATCCAACAAGAGGAAATCTATTTTGAAAAACTCTAACATTAGATTTGACCAGCATTCTATTAAATATCTGGGCTCTTTATGCTTTAGGTGTATTCCATAATAAACATATGCAGTTTTTTCTCTGTAAATCATATGTGAATAGGGATGAGATCAGAGATTCGCGCATGCATATCTTACAATTTCATCGGATTTATTTTAATGCATAATAACTTTGTCCCAACTTATTGATTGTAGCATTCTTCGCTTCACTGTGTGTGGAGTATGTGGAGCTCTCCTGCTGTGCTGCTTAATTGTGCTGACCTGTATAGATCAAGATGATGGAAGGCACAGCTTTGGACACACTGGAGGTACATTTAATTTCTATCATTAGTCAGTGTTGATGGGTCCATACACTAAAAATTTTGGTCTCTAAGTTTTCTGCTAGTGCTGAGAATGGACTTCATCCTCGGAATTTAAGCAAACTATTTAGTAAACTCAATGTAGTTTAGTAATCCGTATTCTTTATGTTACTACATTGCAACCTTCAAAAGTTAAACCCAATCTTTAGAATCAGTTGGGAGGGGTAAAGTGCAGTTGATGAATTCAGAAGTCTGGTGTGGTTGTACATGCAGGCGAAAGCCATAGATATATCTCAATAACTGCTGACATAACAAACGTCTTTTTCCCCCTCTCCAGGTTTCACTTGTCCATTTGTTCCATTCTTACCTGCTGCTTGTATTCTCATAAATACCTACTTGCTAATTGATCTTGGGTGAGTTCTCCCTTCCCCTCTAAACACGCACAAATAATCAAATTCACATGCAAACACAAAATCTGAATATATTTATCTATAACTTTCCAAGTATGTTATATTCACGACTGGTTATTTGTTTCATATTTAACTCACAGAGCTGCCACATGGATCCGCGTCTCTATATGGTTTGCCATAGGAGCAGTGGTATACTTGTTTTACGGCCGGAGCCATAGTTCACTTTTCAATGCAGTTTATGTACCCTCCGCTTATGCTGATGAGATGTATCGTTCCTCATCAGACTAACCATCCTAGTCTTTATGCAGGACAAGAACCACACTCACCCCAAGTCAGGTGACAAATGTGTTTTATCACTTTTCAAGTTTTATCATGTAAATTTTTTAAATGGAACTTCCGAACAGAATCGTTGATCTCATTGTAAAATAATCTTAGGTGGTTCGGGAAGTGTTGTGGAAAAACATGTAAATAGTTTAATTTAATTAATGTATCTCAGTCTGTTCTGAATTCACGGTAGGTAGGTCTTGAATGAAAGGATAAAATTCAGAGAAAACCAAGCTCTGTTTTCTTCAACCATGGAACTATAACTATTTTTACGCATATATATAGCTCTTCTTGGACAACCCTTCAAATGTTGCATCTATTGACAACATTCATATGAAAAGCACCTGTGTAGGCCAACCTTTTTTGTACACTCAAATAAACTTCATCTTCTAGTTCACTACGAAGAAACTTGTTTGGAACGAAAAATCAATCTTTTCTTTTCTTCAGTTTTCTTACAACAAAATTCAATCTCCAGAATCCTGAATCCCAATGAAAAGCAGTTGTGAAAACATAAAGAAACGAAAAAAAAAAAATCTTCCAGTAAGCATTTGTTGCAACTTCAAAGGATTTTAATCATTTTACTCTTTGATTTGGATCTATTAAGGCCTTGTTTGGGATTACTTTTTTTGGCCAAAAACCTGCTTTACTTTAAAGTTAAGCAGTTTAAGGTGTTTGGTAAAAAGAAAATATCCCGATTATTTTAAAAGCAATGGCCTTTTGACAGTAGCTTTTAAAAGTAGGTTCTGGGTTGCTTTTCAAAAGAAACAGAGATGAACATTTAATGAATTTTTTTAATTCCCAAAATACCATCATTCATTTTTAAAAAATGACTCCATCTCCACTTCCACATCCAACTCCACCACTTGCACCAGCACATTCACTACCTCCACAACCACCGCCACCACCACCACCACCACCACCACATCCTCCGCCACCACTACCACAACCACCACCTCCTCCACCACCTCCTCCTTCACCTCCACCTCCACCTCCACCACCACCACCACCACCACCGCAACCACCACCTCCTCCAAAACCTCCAAATCCACCACCACCTCCACAACCAACACCACCACCACCACCACCTCCACTCCATCACTACAACTACCACCACATGATTAGTACATAACACTTTTAACATCATGTCTATTTTAGTCATTATTCACAGTTACAACAAATTTATATTAAAATTTACCAAACGTTTTTTACACTACTTTTTGTACTAACAGCACTTTAAAAATATTGTTTACCAAAACATGGAGTTGCTTTACTTTACAGCTAATTATTTTCAAAGCACAGCAGAAGCAACTTTTTTTTAAAGTGACAGTAATCCCAAACTAATAGACATACTAAGCAGCTAAATGCTACACCAACATATTCTTGCTAGAACTTTTAGGGAATATTGTCTTGCTAGAAGTCTCTTTTTGGCGGTAATTACATTTTTGATCACTCGGATTAGGGTTGAATTTAATTTTGGTCACCAAACTTTTAATTTTCCGATTTTGGTCATTATACTTTAGGTCGTCAGCAAATCAAGTTCGATTTGTTAATTTCATTAATTAATATGCACGTGATGCATGCGTGCGTCCAATTTCCACTTCACCCCAATCCAACTCTCTCTCTCTCTCTCTTCCCTTCTCTCTGCAATCGTACGAGCTCTCTCCCTTTCTCTACATCTTCTCAACCCATCCAAACCCCTTAAAGAAATACCACCAGAGAGAGAGCTCTTTGTCTCTCCTCTTTCTGTGCCTCTTCCCTTTTTGTCTCTTCCCCCTCTCTCTCTTCGATTTGAATTCGGATGAACTCAAGCCACCATTCTTATCAACGAGAGGTTGAAAGAGAGTAGAATTACCGGACTAAATTATGAGGTTATTTGCTTGAAAATCGACATGCAAGTTCAGAAATCAAGTGTGTAATACATGCAAGTCAAACAATATGGGGTAGAATATTTTATGATATATTTTTATTCTCCAAAAAGAGGTATTTATAATACAAGTGTGTAAACCCTAGTAGGGTTATACAAGGAAACAAATAAACTCCTAATTACACAAGATTTGTACAAAAGAGAGAAATAAAATCCTAATAGAATAGGAAATAAATCTCCTAATAGAATTAGGATCTCGCCAACACTCCCTCTCAAATTGGAGCAAAGATGTCACGCATGCCCAACTTGTCAAGTGAGTTGTTGAAGATAGTAGTAGACACAGGTTTCATAAGAACATCTGCTAGCTGATACTCGGAGCATATGAATAGAAAAGAAATAATCTCAGCATCCAAAACAAGAGAAGCCAATGGAGTTACATTCTGATAACAAGTCAGCTATCGATAGTGCTCATAATCTAGTTCAACATGATCGAACTAAACGTGTTGAGGTGGATAGACATTTCATCAAAGAAAAAATTTAGAACAATATCATCTGTAACCCTTTGTTTGTAAAATCAGAAGATCAATTAGTGGATGTCTTAACAAAAGCTATCTGTGGACGAGTGTTTTATGACTCACTTACCAAGTTGTGGTGACGTATATGCACCAACTTGAGGAGGAGTGTTGACCTAAGCTATCCTAATGAAATGCCGATCAAGGCCCAAAAGGTATTGTAATTAACTTGTGCTTTATCTTCTCCTTAATGAAATGTCAATCAACTTCTACATGCCTAGTTTGATCATGTTTCACCAGATTATTAGCAATTTCAAATGCAGACTGACTATCATAGTGGAGCTTTGTAGCAGTGGTCGGCCTAAACCCAATTTCAGTAAGCAACCACCTCAACTATAGTATTTCACAAACCCCTTGGGCAATCCCTCTAACTTAGACTCTGTAGAAGACTGTGATACAATATTTTGTTTCTTGCTATGCCATGTAACCAGGTTACCGCCAACAAAGGTGAAGTAACCTTATGTAGAACATCCATCTGTAACATTTTCCTGCATAATATGCATTATTGTAAACTTTTAGATTCAAGTGACCAGGGCTTGTCCAATATAGGTCCCTACAATTTCTATTTCCTAGACATATACCCATCATCCTATAAATCTATGTGTAAAACCCAATTTCAAACTTAAATAACCAGTAGGATATAAGAGGTCATAGTATTCCTGTGTTTTTACATCATTGCCATCAAACTTCATATTTAATTTATAATTTATTCCATGCATTTCATTACCTGCCATAATTGTAATTAAAACTCCCTATTAATAGCATATCAATCATCCCATTTCTTTTGGTTGCTATACCCTCTAACATATTACCCCCTAAAATTACAAACCAAAAATATATATATGTAAATTACATATCCAATAATGTACATATGAAAATATATATATATATATAGGTATATTATTTACCAAAAAAAAAAAAAAAAGAGGTCAGTTACTTTGTAATTGAAATTTCAGTACATTTTTCAAAAATTAAAAATAGGTACACAATAATTTATAGAAAATAGGTGCATTGTATAATTGAAATTTATGCACATTTTTTATAAATTAAAAATAGGTACCTTATTTAGAAGAAAAAAATAAGTTCATTATATTAGGTAAATTGTTTTACTAGGTATACATTATTAGAGAAAAAAAAAATATGTACATTATTTAGAGAAAAAAAATAGATACAAAATTTAGAGAAAAAAATAGGTTCATTATACTAGGTACATTATTAGAGAAAAAAATAGGTACAATATTTAGAGAAAAAATAGGTTCATTTAAAAAAAATATTTTTCACAAAACAAATAATAAATAGATTATCAAATTATTTTTCAACATAATTAAAATTTACACTATTATTCATAAAATAAAATAGATTACTAATCGTATAATTCATAAAAGGAAAACAACATTAATTCCTAAATTTAATATTGAATGTAAATTACTAATAAGTTAAATAGATCACTAGTAGTAATTCATAAAAAACAACATTAATTCAAAAATAGATTACTAATACGTTAATGTTGAATTTAATATTTAATTTCAAATAAGTTTCTAAATTAATTCCTACATCCATTACAACCATTTGGTAATCTTTCCAAATTCAACGTGTGTCATTAGTTACATCCCCCATAACACATTAAGTCATAAATAGGGATAGTTTTGGAATCCAAAAAATACAATAAATCAGATTTTAAGTTATATTAGGTAACTTGCTTAGTTGGATCCTAGTCATCGGGTATTATTTGAAAATTTTGGGTATTTTAAATAGAAAACTAAAAGAAAGGGTTGTAGGTGATTTAAAATGAATTTTATGGGTTTAAGCTCAATTTACTATTTTTTAAATAATAAAGCTCTACCAGGAGTAGACTTTAAGTAACTCAGAATACGCATCACAGCAGCCATATGATCCTCACTAGGTGAATGCATATATTGATCTGACTTAGATATATGTTTGTTTGTTTTTTTTTGCATGTGCATAATATTTGGTCTCTGTTTGCTTGGATGTATTCGGCAGGAAATGGAGTTGTGTGATCCAGAATGCTATTTTAAACATTATGTGACAAGTAGAATCACCTTTAACAGGAGATGATTATTACTGAACATTATATAAGTGTTAACCAGATTCTAAAGCCAATAATTATTTTATTTAGAGGGGAGTAGTTAATCTCATACTCATTCATTCTCTTCCTTATTTTTGACTTTCCTGATTCATAGCTTCTCTCATTCCAAGTAAGTTTACATGCCATATACAAAAATTAAACTTATAGAGTCTATAAAAAAACTAAAAAGGAAAGTATTTAAAAAAACAAGATCCACGAAGCAAACTTGGTTCTCAACCCCAACCTACTGAACTTACTAGACCAACAAAGCCAACCTAAATTCAGATGGGATTAGGGTTTAGTCTCCATTAGGGGTGTGCGTGATTTGGGTTAGTTTGGTTGTGCGCCCAATTGACTACTGAACCGTCCAAATCGATTGCGCAAAATTCCAAATTGAAACCAAAACCAACTAAGGTTCTAACTCACAAGGTCAGTTCACCAACTATGATGGATTGGATTGGATTGGGTTGGGTTGGTTCGTTTCAATGACATCCAATTAGGAGAAGAGAAGTGGCAAGGCAAGGCTCTGATGACGAGCAGAGCTTTGAATTGATCCACTAATTCATTGACGATGATGAGAGAGAGAGAGAGAGAGAGAGAGAGAGAGAGATGAGGTAGAAGTTTGGGAGAGAGATGAACTCGAGAGGCTATGAGTGGTTTGGTTTGGTTGCAATTGAATCTATAAAATTAAACCAGCTCTAAATCAAACTAAACCGGTTTGATTTGGTTTTTTAATAAATAATAAAAAAATCTAAAGACCAAATCGTTTGGTTCGGCCGGGTTTTCAGTGCATTTAGCTAGCCCTAGTCTCAAACTGGATCAACCCGCCCAGTGCCGGCTCCATGGTTGATTCACATGGAAAACAAAAAACAAAAAAAACAAAAAAAAACCTCCACCGTGTGTGTTTCTACGTGAACTGTTAGATTTCAATCCTTAGATATTTCTTCATGTATTTTCCTTGAGAAGCATTAACAATTCTGCATCCAGACTCCACATCCTTTTTAAACTCATTCCTCAACGGCTATAATTATACTTTCAAGTATGCGAACCCATCGGCTACTCATTCAAAATCCAACTCCGAGAAACTTCACAACCTTCACAAGGGAAAACTCATTGCTTTTCTTTTTGGTTGTTGACTTCATTTGTGGCTCCCCTTCAACAGACAACCTAGGAAAATACTTGGGGATGCCCATCTTGCACTCTAGGGTAACTCGATCCACTTACAGCAGTTTGCTTAGTAAGGTTCATTGCAGGCTTGCCAATTGGAAAAGTAAGTTGCTTTCTTCAGCTGGGAGGGCCACTCTAATCCATGCTGTCACATCTGCTATTCCCATATATTCTATGCAGACCACAAAATTGCCTGTTAGTATTTGTGAAGATTTGGACAGGTTAAATAGGAACTTCTTCTGGGGAGGAAGTGATAGGAAGATGAAAGTCCACCTCTGCCAATGGAATCTACTGTGTAGACCTAAAAACAAAGGTGGTTTGGGTTTCAAGAAGGCTAGGGACATGAATCAAGCTTTGTTGGCTAAAATCGGTTGGAGGATGCACAACAAAGATAATGGCTTATGGGCTCAGATTTTTGAAAAGAAATACCTCAAGGGTCATTCTATTATTGATCCTAATTTGAAAACAAGAAATTTGTGCTCCTCAACTTGGAACAGTATTCTTTTTGGAGCTGAGCTGCTGGCAAAGGGAATGATCTGGAGGGTTGGAAAGGGTGATTTGGCCAAATTTTGGACAGATAAATGGCTATTTGATACACCTCTAATGCAACATAATGGGGTGTTGAATATCCAAGATTTGAATTGCAACGTTGACAACTTTTTTAGGAATGGTTGGTGGAATGTGGACCAGCTGAGGAATGCTCTTTCTGAAGATTTGGTTCAAAAGATCACTGCTGTCCCTGTTGGGTTTGGGAACTCTGTACATGATGCTCAAATCTGGGGTATGTCTTCAAATGGCTTATTCTCTGTTAAATCTGCATACTCTATTTTTTTTAGAGAATTGGGAGATGTTGATCCCTTTTGGAATGACTTGTGGAGAATGAAAATCCCTCCCAAAATTCACATATTCATTTGGTTGGCTTATCAAGGTAAAATCTTGTCCAATGAGCAAAGAACCAAGAGGAATCTAAATTCTGATCCTTCTTGTCATTTGTGTGGTTGGCAAACTGAATCCGTTATTCATATTCTTAGGGACTGTCCCAGGGCTAAGATGGTATGGAATTCTGTTGTTAATTTACATTCCTCTCCTCACTTCTTCCTATCTGAGCTAAAACCTTGGTTCCTAGGCAACTTGCTCTCTAAGGTTAATGGACCTGATGGTATTGGTTGGAATATTGTTTTTGCCATTACTTGTTGGTATATCTGGAATTGGCGTAACAAGCAGATTTTTAACATTGCAGTGGATTTTCCTTTTAATCCTAGGAAAACCATCTTTACTGCGGTTGTTGAGTGGGTTAAAGCCGCTATTGGCTCTGGCAAGAAACCTGATAGAGTACTTGTCTTTTTGGCTTGGGAACCTCCTACAATTGGTCAACTTAAGCTGAATGTGGATGGTTCTAGAAGGGCTGCCACTAATATTATTGGAGCAGGAGGTGTTATCCGTGACTCCTCAGGTGACTGGATTGCCGGGTTTGCTGTGAATTTGGGCCAAGGTCATATCTTGGAGGCTGAGGTTTGGGGCCTATATTTTGGGCTAAAACTTGCTGTTGAAAAAGGTGTCACTAACCTTGCTATTGAAATGGATGCTGCTGTTGCTGTCTCACTTGTTCAACAAATCAATTCATTGCAATGCCATCCTCTTGCTGCTTTGGTGCATAGTTGTTGTGATCTCATGCGACAAATTGGAACTTGTCACCTTGTCCACATTTACAGGGAAAAGAATTGTGTTGCCGATTGTTTGGCAAACTGGAGTTATAATCTGGATTTGGGAATTTGCTTCTTTGATGAGGCTCCTGTCTGGGTTAGCTATCTGTTGATGGATGACTTACTTGGTCTTGCTAGGCCTCGACTCATGTGCGGGGCTTAGTTGTTTTCTGGGGGTTTCCCTTATTTCACCAAAAAAAAAAAAGTCTCTGCTCTTAATTGATTTCAAGGAAAAAAAAAACCAGAATTTGATTCGTCCATGCTCCTAAGAGCATTATAATTATAGGAATATTTCATCTGTTTCTATTGATTAAATGAGTGTATAGTATCTCTATATGTGCATAGCTTGTTAGAGAATTAGAATAAACAAACTCTGTGGAGTGCATAAAAGTGTAGGATCAGATTTTGATCAAATCAAGAATTGCCCATTAGAACTAATATCAAGAATTCATCATTAGAACCCAAATCAAGAATTTACCACTAGAACACAAATTAAAAATTGCCCATTAGAACTTATATCAAGAATTCATCAATAGAACCCAAATCAAGAACTACCCATTAGAACCTATATCCAGAATTCATCATTATAACCGAAATAAAGAATTACCCATCACAACCCATATTAAGAATTACCCATTAGAACTCAAATCAAAACTTATCATAGAACCCCCAAATCAATAACCCATGGCTCAAATTTTGAAACAACCACACCTAGGAATACCCATACCTATTTCGCACAAAAATCTCGCGATGGCGGATTCTCCGCTTCAACTTGGATGTTTGATTCTCTTGCTTCGTGTCTCTTGATTTTTCTCTTCAGCTTGGTTTCTACTCCAAGCACGCTTGCGTAGGGCCTTTTGGTTTCCCAGCGTGCATGGGTTTCAAGCGGGTTATTAGAAAGGAAACGGGTTAAAAAGTTTGAATCAATCTCAGCCACACAAGCTCATTAAAACAAATCCAACGGTTGAGCACCCCATCTCTCAAATAGTTATTTGAGGGATCCCTCAACTGAAGGGAACTGATATATATATATATATATACTAGCCTCTCTACACGCGCTTCCGCGCCTGCGAGAGGCTTTTTTTTAAAAAAAATTAAATTTATTTTAGAATTAAAAAAGATAATGGGCAGTTGTGTTCCATAAAAATAGGATCCATTATCTGATTTTTCTTTTAATTTTAATTTTTTTAAATATGAAAAAGTATGAATTTACCATATTATCCTCATTTAATTAATAATTTCAATTCATAATGTTTGCATTAACTAAGGGCATTTTTTGGTATTTTGAATGTTTCACCATTCTCTGCCTTTTGCTTTATATATATATATATATATATATATATATGTACACAACATGTGTATACATTAAACAATGAACCTACCTAAACTATACATTTAGCAACATGTTCAAAACTTAATCGTAAAGCTCACATTATCGTACTCTATATACATAGAGTAATTAATTCTTACCCTAGAAAGCATTCATATAATATATAAATAAATAAAAAAGACTTGGTCCTAAAGCTCACATTATCTTATAATATATAAATGAAAAAATAGCTATATGTGAAGAGCTTCTAGTTCGGATGGTTAAAAGTATTTATCCGTGTGCGCATTGAGGTCCAAGGTTTGATTCTCCCTCCTTCAATCAATACCATAAAAGAAAACATTATCCATTTGTAACTCCAGTGGTTTAGAGTATTTACTCTTGCACCGGAGGTCCTAGGTTCGATTTCTTCTCTCTTAATACCCACCAATACCAAAAAGGAAAACATTTACCATTTGTAGCTCAAGTGATTAAGAGCATTTACCCATGCATTCAAATTCCTAGGTTCACTGTGGACTTTTTATTTAGGACCTTTCTTATTAAAAGGGGCGATACGATAATATTCTAAACTCACACACACTACATTGGATGCTAGGACTCGAACCCATGACCTTTCAGAGAGGAGCAATTGCTTCAAACCACTACAGTACTAGTGAGTCTATTGCTACACCGTGGACTATGGTATTCCAAAGACAATATATATCCATCACCAAATATTAAAAATATGAAATAGGTCTTTTTCTAACTTGATAAAAATAGCAAAGGTCCGAATTTCTGCATTTAGCATCAATACATTTATGGGCATTTAAACAAATACTAACTATTAAATTAATATAATGAATTCTCATAAGCCACATCAGTATAATTGTATTAACCCAAAACTCACCATTTCCACCTTAGCCAATACTTATGAAATAACAAATAAAAAATTAAAATTTCCAAATAGCGAAACCTCCTTCCCGACCTAGCCCCCACACTGTGCCACTGCCGCCCACTATCTCCACCAGGGGTGGATCTACTTGGAGGGTATAGGTTGGGCTATTGCCCGACCCAAACTTTTCTGATTAAAAAACCTAAATATCTTTAGTAAGCCCTGCCCAAAAGTAAATAAAAATATAAAAGAAACCCTACATGTCTTTAGCCCAGCCGACTTCTTCACATCTCTCGTCGTTCATCTCTTAGCTTCTTCAGTTCATCTAATTTCTCTCCTCCTCTCTTAGCCTTCTCTTGGATTTCTCCTAAGTACATGTCCGTATCTTTAATTTTAGTTGTAATTTGAAACTGAAATTCTAAGGTTTAAATTTTAGATTTAAATAGTGTTATTTTGTATTGCATTGCATTTATTTGTGGTTTTTGCTTTTATTATTACTTATTTTTTTAAAGCTTTACTTATGTAAAGAGTGCATCTGAGAATGGTTTTTGTTTTTGTTAAGCTTTTACTTATGTATAGAGATGCATTTGAGGGTGGCTTTTGTTTTAGTTATTTTGTTATTTTTGTTAAGCTTTTACTTATGTATAGCATTTGAAGGATAATGCTGGTTACCTCTCCCCTGACTAGGTGTATATTTTTTGTTTATTAATTAAATTCACTTGTACCATCGAATTTAATATGTAAGTTTTGCCTAGCTAACTTTCAATCATAGATCCGCTCCATTGCCAGCCATGGCCACCATCACTCTCTTTACCTCTCGCACATAGACCTTCCTCACCATTTGGTTCGAATAAATTGTATATTGATTTAGTAGATTATCTAACAATAGTATCTAAAGGGATACATGATTATCTCATAGAGATCGGAACTGGATTATCAATCATCCAAAATAGACGAAGTAATTAACGTGTTGTCTAAGCTACCTCTTCCAAGCGTACTTTTTTTTACGCGGTCCCACTTTGCAAGTCTCATCTCTTCTTCCCTACAATTACTTCATCATTTTTCTTCAAGCTATCCTCCTTGCGACTTCAAAAGAAAACTGAAGCTCTGCTCCTTTAATTATCCAGATCATCATTTCATGTTGAGAATGACTTGCTTTTAGTTGGTAAGATCTCAATCTTCGGAATTTTCATCATCAAGCAACTGAAACCTCTTCTTAAGCGTTTGATTTTGGTGATGACCAAGAGGCGTATAATTATGTTTTCTTACATAGTATGTTCACCCCCATTTTTCTCAAAACAAATTTTAGGTGGTGCATAGATTGTTGCTATGGTAGAAGTGTCGCGGTGTTGGTGACAGTTTTCCTTGTAGATTTGATTACACCAAGCTTTGGTGGAGCTTTGTACAATCAGTTGGCGCCGCTTAAAGGAAACAGTGTGCTTCTGAAGATCATATCCCACCAAGAAGTTCATTTGTACCAAGTTCCCATCACTAGTAAAAAAAACCCCTTGCGCGACCAAATTTTGCGCAACGAAACACAATTCGTCGCTCAAAGTGACTTTGTGCGACGAAAATTAAACTTCGTCGCTCAAAGTCTTACGCGACTAAATTTTGCGCAACGAAACACAAATCGTCGCACAAAGTCACTTTGTGCGACAAACCTTTGCGCGACGAAGTGTGGTTCGTCTCGTAAAGTCTTTACAAAAATAAACAAAATAAAAAATTATTTTTAAAAATCTTTGGATGACTTTGCGCGACGAAACAATAAAATTCGGTGCACAAAGTCTTGCGCGACGAAGTGTGGTTCGTCTCGTAAAGTCTTTACAAAAATAAAGAAAATAAAAAATTATTTGTAAAAATCTTTCATGACTTTGCGCGACGAAAAAATAAAATTCGGTGCACAAAATCTTGCGCGACGAAGTGTGTTTCGTCTCGCAAAGTCTTTACAAAAATAAATAAAATAATTTTTTTTATAAAAATCTTTGCATGACTTTGCGCGACGAATTTCTAAACTTTGCCTCGCAAAGTCTTTACAAAAATAAAAATAAATAAAATAAAAAATTTATTTTGTTAGAAAAATATAATATTTTAAATGTATTATATTTTAAATTGACGATCAAATTGGTTCATTGTATTCATATAGGGTCAAGGAGTGTAGCTGTAAAAAATCATCAAAATCGAAATTGAAATAACCGTTAAATCGTGATTTTTCGTTTATAACCGTCGAAAAGTTTTGTCCTATTACTTGATCTCTGAATGTTTATTTTTTCCGATTTTTGGCGTATATGATCTCGAAGTATAAACAAACAAGTTTGATGGTTGGATCTTTGAAACTAGTTTCGTAGAATGCATATGCCATCAAAACAATATATTCACTAACAATTAAGAGTTTATTTATACTTTCATTAAATACAACATAAGATTTTGTGGTATCCACTAGTGTAAATATTTTAAATTGACGATCAAATGGAGTCATTGTATTCATATAGGGTCAAGGAGTGTAGCTGTAAAAAATCATCAAAATCAGAGTTGAAATAACCGTTAAATCGTGATTTTTCATTTATAACCGTCGAAAAGTTTTATCATATTACTTAATCTCTGAATGTTTATTTTTTCCGATTTTTGGCGTATATGATCTCGAAGTGTAAACAAACAAGTTTGACGGTTGGATCATTGAAACTAGTTTTGTAGAATGCATATGCCATCAAAACAATATATTCACTAACAATTAAGAGTTTATTTATACTTTTATTAAATATAACATAAGATTTTGTGGTATCCACTAGTGTAAATATTTTAAATTGATGACCGAATGCAGTCATTGTATTCATATAGGGTCAAGGAGTGTAGCTGTAAAAAAATCATCAAAATCAGAGTTGAAATAACCGTTAAATCTTGATTTTTCGTTTATAACCGTCAAAATGTTTTGTCCCATTACTTGATCTCTAAAAATTTTTTTTTCCTGATTTTTGGCGTATATGATCTCGATGTGTAAACAAACAAGTTTGATGGTTGGATCGTTGAAACTAGTCTCGTAGAATGTGTATGCCATCAAAACAATATATTCACTAACAATTAAGAGTTTATTTATACTTTCATTAAATATAACATAAGATTTTGTGGTATCCACTAGTGTAAATATTTTCAATTGATGATCAAATGCAGTCATTGTATTCATATAGCGTCAAGGAGTGTAGCTGTAAAAATTCATCAAAATCAGAGTTGAAATAACCGTTAAATCTTGATTTTTCTTTTATAACCGTCGAAATGTTTTGTCCCATTACTTGATCTCTTAATGTTTATTTTTTCTGAATTTTGGCGTATATGATCTCGAATTATAAACAAACAAGTTTGACGGTTGGATCGTTGAGTAGCTTTAAAATTGTTTATTTTGTACGTATAACACTTAAGAAATTGAATAGTATATATATTTATTAGTAGCTTTAAATTTTTTTAAGACTTTGCGCGACCAATATAATAATTCGTCGCGCAAAGTATACTCTAAAAATTTCGGCGGGTACCAAAAATGGGAATTTAAAAAAAAAAAAAATTACGACTTTGCGGGACGAATATATAGTTCGTCGCGCAAAGTTTTGTGGGACAAATATATACGTTCGTCGCGCAAAGTTTTGCGGGACCAATATAAAGTTCGTCGCGCAAAGTTTTGCGGGACCAATATATAGTCGTTTGTCGCGCAAAGTATACCCGAAAAATTTGGGCGGGTACCAAAAATGCGAATTTTTAAATTTTTTTTTTTCCAACTTTGCGCGACCAATATATAGTAGTTCGTCGCGCAAAGTATACTCTAAAAATTTGGCGGGTACCAAAAATGGGAATTTAAAAAAAAATAATTACGACTTTGCGGGACCAATATATAGTTCGTCGCGCAAAGTATACCCGAAAAATTTGGGCGGGTACCAAAAATGGGAAGCGGGAATATTGTGGTCGCGCAAAACTTTGAGCGACCAAAATTTCGTCGCGCAAAACCCTAAAAATTTGGGCGCGCACCAAAAATTGGAATTTTTAAAAAAAAAAAATTTCGAGACTTTGCGCGACCAATATATTGTTTCGTCGCGCAAAGTGATACGGTTTTTAAAACCAAAATAACACCTCCACCATTTTCTCAATGTCTTCTACTCTTACCTCTCCTCTCTCTTTCCTTCTCCCCAAATCCTACCCTTTCTCTCACACTCACTCCTCTCACTTAATCTCTCATCTCTCTCTTCACTATCTATCACTCTCACTCACTCTCTTATCTCTCTTTTCATCATCTCTCACTCTCACTCACTCTTTCATCTCTCTCTCACTATCTTCTCTATTCTCTCACACTCACTTCTCCCTCTCATTCTCACTCACTCAAAATCTTGCCAAAAGGTATATTCTCTCCAAACTTTAATTTTTTTTTCATTAATATGTGTTTTTGGAGTTAGTTTTGAGTTTATTCTAATTTTTTGTTATTTTGTTGTTATTTGACAATATTTGTTTTTTTTTTTTGTAGGGAATCGTCGAGACTTTGACGGCTAAAGTTGAGGATTTGGACGCTATCGAAACATATCCTCCGCCACTATCACCACAATAGGCTTGTAGATTTTATTATTGTACTTTGTTAATTTATGTGTACATTTTGAATATTATATATATTGGATAATTTGACCACTATTTTTCATATGTAATTTTATTTTGAATATTTCAATTTAAATTAAAGTAATTAAAAAAAATAAAATCATACAATTAAATTAAATTTAAAAAGTAAAAATTTGAAAAATTAATATAATGAAATTGATATAAGAGAAATAATAAAAAAAAAAAGTCAAAAACCTTAGGTGTATTTCGTCGAGCAAACTATTAAACTAGTTTATTTTAATTAAAAATTTTTTTTAAAAAAAAATTTTAAATTTTTTTTAAAAAAACAAAAATTCTAAAAAATTGAATATTTCGTCGCGCAAAGATTTGAGCGACATTAGGATTCGTCGCACAAAGCGACATTAACTTTCGTCGCGCAAAATAATATTATTCGTCGCGCAAAGTGTTCGTCGCACAAAGTAATTAATATTCGTCGCGCAAAGTTGATAGTATTCGTCGCGCAAAGTATCTTTGAGCAACGTTAGTATTCGTCGCGCAAAGTTGTTATCGTTCGTCGCGCAAAGTATCTTTGCGAGACAAAAAAAAAATTTCGTCGCGCAAAACCTTTCTTTACGATCTTTGCGCGACAGAACTTGCGCGACCAAAATTTCGTCGCGCAAACTTTGTGCAACAAAATTATTTCGTCGCGCAAAGTGTTTTTTGTAGTAGTGCATAGGTTCCGTAATATCCATCAGGAGCAAAAGCAAAGCACAAAATTTCCTCATTGTGCCTAAGAAAGGTGTTCCCAGATTCCAACTTCACATTCGCACCATGAAAATGCACAGTCAAGGATGGCGCTTTGAATTCATTAGATTCCTTACTGTTGTAGCAAAGGCTCAAAGGAATGGTTAAGTCATTCATTCTGAAGCAACTTGTGTCCTGTGACTTCATCTTCCAAATCTGAGTACAAGTCCTCTAGAAGAATGGTCAGTGTCGTGCCCGAATCAATGATAATGTTGCCCTCCGGCCTTATGGATAGAGGAAAAAAAACCCTAGTGTCGCCAATGCTTATTGCTTCCATCGTCAAGAAGTAGTAGTAGTCTTTTTGGACCAAGGGAGTGGACACAACTTCGGAGCTTGAAACCACAGCATTGCTACCAAAATTTAACTTGCTTGTGTTTTTGGTTTGGGGCTCGCCCGGACCAAGCAATAGGAGAACAAAAGTCAAGTTAGTCAAGTTAGAGTTTTTAACTTATTTATTTATTTATATTTTTTATATTATAAAAAAATTAGGAGTAAATTGGGTTTTAAAAGGATAATTTAAATGTGTTAAATTAAATTTTAGGAAGCTTCACTATTATACCCAATATAGAATTCCAAATTATTAAAAAAAAAAAAAAAAAAAAACCCTATATGAAATGGACTTTAGAAACACACCAAAAACCCCATTTACAACATAACAAAAAGACTTTTAACTTCTTTTGAATTACAAAACTACCATTGATTCTTTAAAACAAACCCAACTCCAAAACCTCATAAAAAAGCCCAAAACACTCAATAGGACTTAAAGTAATTTAATAATCAAAATTAAATTCAATAGGGCCAGTTGTCATTTTTGGGGTGTTTTTTGGGTTTGTTTATAGAAATTAAATAGTGTAGGGTTTATTTATAGTTTTAGTGCTAAGCATGGGCATATGACTAAATATCTCTAAATTTTAATGAGGTGGCATGTGGAGAACGAAAATCAAGCAGATCATGGCAGAGAAAATCATTGCAGAGGATCCAGATCCCCGAAGTGATTACTTATTATATGATGGGGAATGCTAGCAACCTTTTCTCCAACCTTGGACCTTTTCCGTTTTCCTCATGACATGTGTCACTTTCTTTACACTTAGAACAATGTAATTAATCAATCAAATAAGCTAACATTTGTTTTCCAAATTTACACTTATTAAATGTATTTATTTTAATGTTTCCTTCAATTTATCTAAATATTTTTACAACTTTTTTATTCCCTTGTTGAATTTTTTTTTTTTAAAGAAAAAACGTCCAAAGGCAATAAGGAGACATTCAAATAAGACTTAAAAAATTAAAATTAAAATATTATTTTTTTGGTTGGTCGAAACATTGCTAAGGAGCTAAGCTCACTTAGGCCTCATCATTTGGCCCGCGGGCTCATGGGCCGATGGGGGCCCGCCCGGCCCATCGAAAAAAAGCCCGGCCCGGCCCGTTATGGGCTTTGAGATGGCCCGGCCCGCCTTGGGCCGGGCCGGGCTTGGGCTTGAGTGTTTGAAGCCCGGCCCGACCCATAGGCCCGGCCCGATTAGGCCCAAGAAAGCCCCGGCTCGGCCCGCCCACAAAAGCCCGGCCCGTTAGGCCCGCATACATATATAATTATGTATAAATAAGAATTTAGGATTAGGATTATATCACTTAAATCACATATATAATTTGTTTCATTTCATTTACTTTTCTTTACTCATTCCTAGTTTTATAATTGGATGATTAGCACATTAATTTAATTTGTGTCAATTATTAATACAACAATTATATATATATAAATAAGATGAACAACATATCATATCACCAAATATAATCATATCACGAAACATAATCGTACCACCAAATATAATCATGCTTTTTGAACACATCACCAAACATTTGCATATTTATTCATACCATCCTTTAAAAAAAAAAAAAATTTATACTTATTATTTTTAAAAATTATTTCTTAAAACGTATTACGGTCTAATTATGTAATAACCTCAAAAACAATACTTGGCTTTATTATTTTTGTAGAAAATCTTATTAAGTTGTGTGACTTTATTAGGTGTTTTATGAATTTGGTTTGATGTGAAAATATTGGAATTAAGTGAGTTTAATCTCAAATTTGGACTAAAATGCCCTTATGATTAAGTTTATGATTTTTTTCGATTGAAGTAGGCCCGTTTTGGCCCGGCCTGTTGGGCTTAGCCCGGCTCGGCCCGATGGGCTTTCTCAAGCCCGGCTCATGGGTCGGGCTTGGGCTTTGAATTTTCTAAAAAAACTCGGCCCGGCCCGGCCCGCTATTTTCTCTCTCCTCTTTAAAGCCCGGCCCGGCCCATTGACGAGCCCTAAGCTCACTCTATATAATTCTAGGTTTTTCATGGACCAAGTAAAACAATAATTAAAATATATATATATATATATGTATAATTTTTTTATATTTGACTTTTGACTTCAAACGGAAAAATATAATTTGACAAGGTTAAAATTTCTTGCGATAAAGAAAGTAGCACATCATTAATTATTAAACTTGTTTCAATATCAAAAGAATATCAAACATTGTAAATTATTATAGTTTGATTTTCCAAATGCAAATGTGGTCAAATGTAATATCAAAATTTCTTGTAATATTTAAATTTAATTACAGGTTTTGACGTAAAGATAATTATTAAACTTGTTTCAATATCAAAAGAATATCAAACATTGTAAATTATTATAGTTTGATTTTCCAAATGCAAATGTGGTCAAATGCAATATCAAAATAATTCTTGTAATATTTAAATTTAATTACGGGTTTTGACGTAAAAATAAATAAATGCAGCAAAATAACCCATTCAAAGATTTAAAACAATAATAAAAGAAAACAAATAAATTTATGATATTTTTAGAAGAGAGGCGATGGTATCGTGTGTTCTATTTAGCGAGCTTGCTATTTAGCGAACCACTTTTTAGGCTCACTATATTAGACGAGCGAGTGAGACGTTTTTTTCCCTAGTCCAAGAGTTGTAAAAACGTTTTGATAAATTGAAGGACAATACATTTAATAAGGGTAAACTTGAAAAAGAAATGTTAGCTTGTTTGATGCATTAATTACATTGTTCTATAAAGAAAGTGACACATGTCATGAGGAAAACGGAAAAGGTCCAAAAGAGAAGGTTGAAGAGAAGGTTGCTAGCATTCTACTTATTATATGATTGGTTGCCCAGCTTCACGTTTGTTTTCGTTTGTATTCGATTTATTCCAGCAATATATTCATATATAGGTTGACTTTATGAGAAATCATTAATTACCAAACGGAAGTTGAATGAATTTGAATTCTCGACGTTTTATCTCTTGACATGATTCCATACTTTTCTTTAATTTTCTGAAAATAGTCCAAGAGATGAAACCTACACCGTTATACATGTTCAAAATTGCCAAGAAAAAATTGGCTGGTTTGGGTCATTGCTTGATCAGGAAAATCAATTGGAGATGAGATGCAGCTTACGCTTGGAATTACAAAAATATCATTATTATTACAAATTAATTGTTATTATTAAATAATACAAATCGTAATCGCAATTCTTTCTAGTGAAATTATATTTACTTTTCAATCTGAATGAAAATCGACATGCAAAACAAGTAATTAGAAAGAAGAAGAAAAAAAGAATAATTATTATCAATTTATTTATAAATAAAGTAGCATTACATATATAAAGACAATAATACATGATGAAATAAGACAAATTATTTGGTGCAATCAGTTGGCTTCGAGGACACAATTTGCTTCTTTTTGTCATATCCCACCAAGAAGTCCATCTAAGACAAGTTCCCATAGACAAGGGCGGAACCAGGAATTTTTTAACGGGTGGGCTAGCTAAAGTTATTAGCTTAAAATTTAATGATTTTTTTTTTTGGTACTTACAATTTTTATAGTCTTTCTAGAAATAAAAGTAAACATTAAATCATATAAAACAAAGCTAGTTCATAGCTCCATAGACTAATTTTCAATAAGTTTTAACATAAATCAAATAGGGTTTAACACCATAGTGGATTGAACATCTAAGGCTTTTTACTTAGATTGACCTTCCTTATTTCCATTTTCAACATTCAAGTAAATCAAATAGGGTACTTCCTTATTTATATTGTAAACTTAAGTAAATGGAGTAATATAAAAATAAATAAAATTAAAATGACAAAGACATTTACTTGAATGTTGAAAATGGAAATAAGGTAATCTGTACAGCGCCACTGACTGGGCTAATATTGAAAATAAGTTAAATATATAGGTTTTTTTTTTTTTTTTTCTTAAAAAACCACACTGGGCTACAATCCACTGTAGCCCTTAGTGTGGTTCCGCCACTGATCGTATTCTAGTCAATAACCTTCTCATCTATTGAGCATGTCCCTGGCTATTCTTGTTTGTTTTGCCTGCTAGGCCTTGGGCTCTCTCTTTAAAAAATCCAATGTTCATTCTTTGTTCAGATTTTATAACCTTATGTAGGCCCAGGAGGAGAATGAAGTGGATAATGCGGAGATTGCCCAGTCAGATTATTTCACATACCAAATTGTTGGGTGGATTAAGAAGCTGCAATTAGATTTTTGAGACATATATGTTGTGCATTCTCCTTGACTAAGTGGAAACATTTCACTACAAATATCAATCACATTCTTTAAACATCTCAAAACCAAAACAAAACTACATATGCTAGCTAGGGCAGCAAGCTAGAGTTGACAATTCTGGACGCAACAAATATATCATATGTCGGTCATGTGGAGGAAACATGAAGTGGTGAGTTGGACTTGTTCTGGTTAATATGCCCTTCTTTCAAAGAGTATGATTGAGCACTGAACTTTATCATCATAAATTAGTAGCATCAAATCACAAATGTCAATATATGTTGCCACACTACTACAAAAATAGAAATAGACGACGGGGAAACACCGTCGTCTTTTTCTTTTTCAAACCGTCGTTAAATCGACCGTCATCTTTTTGAAAGTCAAACTACGACGGTAATTAACCGTCGTCTATTATATGTAAAAACGACGGTTTTTAAAAGAACCGTTGTCTATTTAATGTAAAGACGACACTTTTTCTGAAAAAACCGTCGTTTATTATATCCAAAGACGTCTATTAAATCTAAAAGAGACGGTTTTGTTCCCAAAAACCGCCGTTTATTATCTGTAAAAATGATGTACTAATTTCATTTTAGATATCCTAAAAAATTATTTCTTTCATAAAACTTGAAGATTCAATTGTAATTACATTGTTTACCAATCTTGATTCCTACTATATCTATATAAAATACCATATTTATAACATTATAACCTATAATTACAAAATACCATATCCAAAGCATTAACCTATGGTTGTTGTATCTTCCACAATTTGTACTTGTTCTCCACATTCAGCTGTCATCTTGGAGTAGTGTTCTAAGTCATCTTGGTCAAATGGATTTTATATTCTTCTAAGTTGCCTACCAACTGGGCCTTTGAGCTGCACTCGATATAAGTTGCAGCACCTATTTGCCATGTCATCTTACCTGAGCAATCAAAAGCCACAATAAGATTACATTATCTTACTGTCATCTTAATTAACAAAAAATATGCATCATCTATACAAGCATAAGCTTATGCAGGAAAAGTTCATTTGTAACACAATACAGAAGAACATTTTGACTAACTTAGAGTTGCTTTTGTGACGTGGATGGCAAGCTCACCAAGAAGGGGCGATGGAGATCTGTCATCGAACCTTAGGCGACATCGAAGACCAAATCTGATGTTCTAGGATTTTCCCATCTCGCAAGGTCTCTAGATCTGTTTTCAAGGTCATCTTAACTAACAAAAAATATGCATAATCTATACAAGCATAAGCTTATGCAGGAAAAGTTCATTTGTAACACAATACAGAAGAACATTTTGACTAACTTAGAGTTGCTTTTGTGACGTGGATGGCGAGAGCTCACCAAGAAGGCGCGATGGAGATCTGTCATCGAACCTCAGGCGACATCGAAGACCAGATCTGATGTTCTAGGATTTTCCCATCTCCCAAGGTCTCTAGATCTGTTTTCAAGGACATCGTCGTCGTTGACTGTGAATTTGGTGTCGATGGCGGCTGGTGATGACTGATGCGAAGAACGATGGCGTTGACGGCGTCGCTGCTTCGATGGCTGGTAGGTACGTATGAGGAGTAGAAATGTGAGAGATGGAGTGTTTCAGATAGCTCAGGAGGGTTTCAAGAAGAGAGGAGCTCAGGAGGTTTCAAGGAGGGAGAGATAAAGTTTTCAGAGACGGGGGAAAATCTGAAAATTTGTCGAGCGCGAATTCACTTAAGTGGCCTTTTTTTAGCGTGTTTTAAAAGACAACGCTTGTTAATGAGAGATAAGGTTTTCAAAGACGGGGGAAAATTTGAAAATTTGTCGAGCGCGAATTCACTTAAGCGGCCTTTTTTTAGCCTGTTTTAAAAGACGACGCTTTTTATAAAAAACCGTCATCTTTACATATAATAGACGACCTTTTTAAAAAAAACCGTCATCTTTACTTCATAATAGACGACCCTTTTCATATAAAAAGGGTCGTCTTTACTTCATAATAGACGACCATTTTTATAAAAAAAAACCGTCGTCTTTACATATAATAGGCGACCTTTTTTAGATGAAAATGGTCGTCTTTACTTCATAATAGACGACCCTTTTCATCTAAAAAGGGTCGTCTTTGCTTCATAATAGACGACCATTTTTATAAAAAAAATCGTTGTCTTTACTTCATAATAGACGATCCTTTTTATAAATAAAAAAAAACCGTCGTCTTTACTTCATAATAGACGACCCTTTTCATAAAAAAAAAACCGTCATCTTTACATATAATAGACGACTCTTTTTATAAAAAAAAACTGTCATCTTTACTTATAATAGACGGCAGTTCTTTAAAAAAAACCGTCATCTTTACATATAATAGACGACAGTTCTTTCAAAACAACCATGTCTTTACCAAAAAAAGGACACTTGATTTTTAAAAGACGACACTTGTCATACCTGCTGTCGTTGTTTTTTGGTCAGATTTTAACTTTGAAGAAAACCTTTTTAATAAGATGACGCTTTTTTATTTGTGTGCGTCGTTATAAAAAAAAAAATTCAACAGTACCTCTGTTTTTTAGTTGTTTAAGTCACTTATCCACGACGGTTTTTTGTTACCGTCGTCTTTTTTAAAACAACGACGGTTTTTTGTTCTACCTTCGTCTTTTTCTAGTCGTCTTTTTCACTTTTTGTAGTAGTGCCATTTTGTTCTACAACATGATCCTACCAAAAATCTAGATGTCACTTATAACACTTTTAAGTTGAGCCCTTGAGAAATTATACACAATATTGTTTTGATGGTGTTACCAATCAAAAGGAGATCCTAGGCCCAGCTATGGAGTTCAAGTTGGAAAATTGGGCACAACAAAGCATTGTGTACCAGCAATGGATCACAATTCGTTCCATCCTATTTATCTATCCATTAGCTTAATGGGCTTCTATTTCAAATTCATAAAATTTGATCTCTACACCCGAATAACATAAACTATTATGACAATTATCTATCCATTGGCTTTGTACTTTTCAATTTATGATACGAGAGTGTGGAGATAAAATTTATGAATATGCGGACAGAAATTTCAAATTTTCTGGACACAACCCATTTAATAAATGGGTTATATAGTATTTTGGCGGATTGACCGAAAAATAACCTGAATTTTTATCGTGCGGTTGAACCCGCTAATTTCCCAAGTTATTTATTTATTTATTAGATTTATGTATTGTGTAGATTAAATTACATTCATTTAACTTTATTTAATATGATGATGATGTTCATTACTCATCGTAGTGAGTAAAAGTATTACCCAAAAATAAATGGACTTAGAGAAAGAAAAAAATTTGGGCGAGTTCATGTTATAATTGGGATCCACATCCATAGTCCCAATCATTTCTCTATGTGTAAAAGCCAAAAGGAGAGAGTCTGACTCCAATCATTTCTCTCTATCAACTGGGTACGCTTTAATTTTTGCCACTATTATTTTCAAAAACCAAAGTCATGACAGCAAGAAAATACATAAAAGGAGGATAAGGATGACATGAACTAATCTTGCAACTCAAAAGCACCTTGGGCATCCTCAGCCACAAGTCTTGCAAACACCTCAAATAAAAATGATATTGCACCTCAAAACCATAAAATAATAATAATAATAATAAATTTGAATTTAAGGATAAACATTCATAACCGCTTGATTGACAAAGCCCCCTGCTTTATGATCTCAGCATCTTCACCATACAAAAGACAGATCCCACACTTTTTTACCTCCGAAAAGGGCTCATTAAAAATATTCATTAAGCGGAAGTGAACAGAGACCTCAGTAACAAGTTTGTAAAACGCAGAGGGGCTTGGAGTTGGAGCTCCCTCTACAACTTTGTCATAGACTTTATTATACCACCACACCAACACCTCATGTGAATCTCTGCATTCAAAGACATCTTTCGGGAGCGGACAATACAAACGATGGTTGACTTTATGGTTTTCACCATTACTAGTTTTGAAGTTGTACTTGCATCCAATCTTCATATCCCGTAGAGCATAGCCTTCTTGGTATGAAACAACAAGAGATATCGCGAAACCCAAGAAATCTGTGCTAAACCAATCATGAGGAAGCTCAATCTTTATTGAACATCCCTCACTTTTATGGCTGAACCAATTTGGAATTTCATTCTGTCTGCCGCGCAAATCTCACGGCCTGGAGTTCCGGGCCGAGGGAACGTGCGTTAACACGGGGTTTCCTGCTTTTGGGTGCGGTGCGGTTGTGCGCGGGCGTGCCAGCACGGTTTACCGTGCGTTGATGTTTTGGTGAGCGTTGGATGGGTGAATGGTGCGCCTGTTTGATCTGTCTTCTTGGTCAAACGATTGTAGCCGAGAGAGGAACTGGTCTCGGCTGTTAGGTTCACGGCTTAAACTACAAGGCCGTTGAGTGATGGTGTTGGTGGTGGGTTTTGGGCGGTGCTCCGGCGCGCTGCTCAGGGAGCGACGGTCGTGTGATATATGGGGTGAGTGAGGCGAACAAACAGAGATGGTGCTCCGGCGCCTTGAAAATCAAGGGTCGTATGATATATTGATGAATGGATTCTGCTTACAACCTAACACTACTCCTAGGAAAGCAAGTAAAGATATTGAAAGTGCATTACAGAAGAAAATAAGTTGCTCCGTGGGAGGCTTGTTTTGGTGTTTGAACCCTTTGAAAGTAGCTCGAGTCTTGTATTTATAGGAAGAGTCCTTGGATGAGTAATCGAGGCTGAATTTACGCATAGTGGAGTCTGATTAGCGCAAGTGGGCAATCCAATCGACATTTGGGATCGTGAAGTATGGTGATGAGACCCCAGAAATCCTGGTGAATCTCGGCCGCCGCGCTCAATCGTGGGTTTTGAACCTCTGGCCGTGGAGACGCATTTATTGCCTGGATAGCTGGTGAACCAACATCTCAAGCTGTCAGAATCTTTGTGAGAATGTCCACGTCTAATCACTCTGATCTTCATCACCAAATCCTGACTTCAGTCACTTCCCACCTTCCCTCATGCATTAAATGCTACTTTGTGGCCAATGGGTTTTGCTGCATTAAACAGGCACTACTTCATTAAATGAAGCCTGGGACCCTGTTGTCACGTGATGATTTGCCTTTAATGCCTTGGCCGCAAATTTGTTCGTCCTCGGCCTCGGTCTATGCTTGAGGCCGAGATGATCGTGCCTTAGCATTTCCTTCTTTTATTTTTAAGAAGGCGAAGTACCCTGGCGAAACGCTGCGTTTCAGCCTCTGCAAACAAGTGCCAGGGCCGAGATAAAGGGCTCCTTCGGCCTGCTCATGGCCGTGATTTATCAGGCACAAACACATTCCCAGGACATCAAATGGCAAAGGAAGATACTTTGCGTAAGGATTCCTGTACCATGGATATGGACATCATAGTTATTAAACTCGTGAAAAAAAAAAAGAGCAACTTCTTCAACATAAGTGAGAGAGAGAGAGAGAGAGAGAGAGAGAGAGAGCACCTCAATTTCGTCTTCTTTAAACTTTGACGACGCAGTTGCCATTCGCATAATTCTGAGCTGTGCATCAGCCATTATGTTGCTTCGTGCATTCTCATCCAACTTTGGGCAATTAGAACATATATGTTTCTCATGAAGCCCTCGATAAAATATATATTCTTCCCAACCTTGTGTGATTGCAGTGCTTGAACTTGACACTGTCTTCAGTGACGTGCAAAACCACCTGCTTCAAGACTTTGCAGCAATGGGGGGAGCTCTGGTAAAGATTTAAGGCTCTTGCAACCGGTGTGGAACAAGTGAGACAGCTGAGCAGCTTGTTTGATGCTTATAGGTATGCTCTTAATTTTGGTCCGACTCAGATTTAACATTTCTAATGAGATTATGCGAAAGAGGTCATCAGGGATAACCTCAAGGTTGTTGCACTGACCGAGCCTTAATTTTCGAAGCGCAACTAGATTTCCAACTTTAACCGATGTACCTGATAACTTTAGAAACTTTAGATGTTCCATAGCCTCCGAGATTTCTGGGAAGTGTTGAAAGTTAGAGCAACCATTGAGATAAAGGCTTTCTAGAGATTTCAACTTCCAAATGTTCGTTGGGAGACTCACTGATGCAGGACGCGTAGGACCTAAATTTATTAGTTTCCTAATGTATTTGTTAGGTTCCTAGATTCTCTAGTTTTCCAAGTTCTAGTAGGATTTCTACTTTTCCAGATTTCCAGTTTTAAGTTTCCTATTTTATTTGGGTTAGTATTTCTGTTTAAGCAAGGGATTTTTATCCTATTATGTCTAGGTTTTAGTTTGCTATAAATACCCCATGTAGTTCTTTAAAATTCAAAATTTGAATGTTAAGTAAACCATTCCCTAGAAATTTCTGATTTCGTCCCTTCGATCTATATTTCTTCTCCTTGATCTCTTATATTCTTCTATGTTATATTGTTTAAGTGCTTAATCTAGGGCTGTACTACATCACTCACAAGGTTTTTATTACCGAATAGTTCAATTGCAGTTGTATTCTTGGGAACTCCCAGAACTCGCAAAGAGAATTGCAGCCGCGTAGACTAAGGGAACACGAGAGTTTTAAGCTTACAAGTGTTGCTTGGAAGACTCTTAAGGTGTTGACAATATGTCAATATGTAATATCTATGTAAATTTAAGAATTCAAGATTGCATGGCATCTCGGGAAGATTTTTGAGATTTGTGCACCACCCAAGGTTAAGATAAGTAAGCTTGTCAAGATGTTGAAAATATGAAGGAATTTCAACCAAACTTTCACAAAAAGAAAGATCTATATGCTCAATTTTCCGACTCCGAGAGAGATTTGGGACTTCAGTTAGATGTTTGGAGAAACTAAGATCAATCCATTTTAAGTTCACAGGACTCTGTAACAAATTAAACAAGAATTAATAACTTAGCTTGCAGATTATTACTTTCTAGGCCACATGTTATACAAGAACTAAAATAAGCATATATAATATACCTGGTCTTCATTCCAAAGTTGCCCCACAAGTCGGCTGCACGACATTTCAAGGGCAATAAGATTTTGAGCAGAAAATTTTGATGGCAAAGATTTCAAAGGATATTTGCACCAGTGAAGATGTCTAAGAGAATTGGGAAGATCAAGAGAACCAATTAACTGGTTCCTCAAAATGTGAGATGAATTGACACGTAGCCATCTTAGTTTATACATCTTTTCGAACTTTGCGTCTTTCAAGTTTAGCTTTTCAATCTTAGGCAAGTCAAATGATATGGCTTGAACATGTCCATCTCTCTGACAATCAAGAACAAAATATAAATGTAAATATAATATACAAAAAATATGATTAATCAAAATTACATTTGTAGGAATAATTTGACTTGTTCATTGTAAATGTGAATATTATTACATACCTGATTATTTCTCAATACTTGATAGATATCCTCTGCAATGAACAACCTGCTGCGTTGTGCTCGAGCAATTGCCCTACCCATTTCTTGGACCAAATCATGCATCTCTATCCAACCTTCTTTTGAAATTGATATGAGAGACCTATCAATAAGATCAATGATTCCAACTTCCCCATGGAAATTACGACTATCTAACATTTTTTTTACATAATTCCTCCCATAGCCTTTATGAAAACATGCTATATCAAGAAATATCTCCTTCTCATTGTCTTCTAATCCATCGTAACTTACTCTCAACACCTTCTGGATTTCTCCAATTGGAACTTGTTTCACTTTTTTCCATTGAACTTCCCACTCATGTTTGCTCTTGCAACGAAGGAATGAGGACCCCATAACTTTAAGAGCTAATGGAATGCCCTTAATATAATCCACCACCTCTCTTGACAACTCAGTGTAATATGTTGTTGGAGACTTATTTCCAAAAGCATGCGAATGAAAGAGCTGAAGAGCTTCATCAAAACCTAATCCCTCAACATTGTATATCTTTTCATCTTCAACTTTTTGCTCAAGTAGGCCTTTATCTCTAGCAGTTATAATGATTCGACTTCCTTGGCAAAGTTGATCATGATCACCAACAAGAACTTCTAGTTGTTTTCGAGCATTCACATCATCAAGAACAATGAGCGCCTTCGTACGCCTGAGCCTATTCTTAATATGAAGTGGTATAGACGGAGTGTCAATATTTACATCTTTATCCTTTAATAGCTCACCAAGAAGTTTATTTCGCAAGTCATTTAGTCCATCCGTTTTTTCTGATTTCTCCCTGACATTTGCGAGAAAACAACAAGCTTCAAATTTAGAGGACTGCCTCTGCCTGTGAAATACAGCATCAACAAGGGTGGTCTTGCCAATACCACCCATGCCCCAAATACCTACACAGCGAACACCTGGTGAATCCAAGCATAATAACGACTCAATTTTCTCTATTTTCTTTTCAATTCCAACCAGATCCTTTAAATCCCCTGATTCGCGATTCAATTTTGTCAAAACATCTTGAACAACTTCCTCAACAAAATCGGCCTCTGTCTTCCTGGCAAATATCGTTATGAAAGACAAACAATAGTATGATTAAGTATGAATCAAATGACATCAAGTAGAAATTGATACAAGCTAGAGATTTAGTATACCCTGTTTTGCTTGAATAATGAAACGCAGACATATTGGCTGCTTCCTCCAAAGCAGCCCTCCAGTTGGCCACCTCATCCCTACTGCGCTTATGTGGACGATCTTCAAGTGCATAAGTTCCCTGCTGTTTTCGTACATGTGATGGATCTGTGCGATAAAAAATGGGTATAACAATTTGTTTATTTCTTTTCTTGCATCCTAGTATATGCACAAGTTCTTTCAAACACCATGTGGAAGAAGCATAGTCTTTTGAGAAAATGACTAGTGCAATTTTCGATTTCTCGATTGCTTCTACAAGGGTAGGTCCAATGTCGTCTCCTTTCTCAAGTCTGTTATCTATGTAGGTCTCAATGTTCTTCCGACGTAAAGCCGCGTGAAGATGGCTGGTAAAAGTATTGCGTGTGTCTTCACCTCTGAAACTAAGAAACACATCGTACTTTTCTTGAAGAGGAGCAGGAAAAGGAAGAGAGGAAGAAGAAGAATTCATATCCGTATCCAAAACCTGTAAACTTACAAGTCAAAACACGTATCTGGGCTAGCTCCAAATAGGATGTATATATTCAGAATGAGAAATGAGGGATATAAAAAATCTCCAAATTGGATGTATATATTGATTTGTTGTTTAGAAAGAAAGATAGAAAGCAGGGGTTTCTTAGAAATTGTACAAAGCTGACTTGACATGACTTGACATGCAGAAACTGTACAAAGCTGACTTGACTTGACTTGACATGATAGAAAACAAGGATTTCTTAGGAAAATAATCAGAGATGGAAAACGGGAAGTGAAATATGGACAATGCTTGGCTCCTGATATATCAGGAGCCATTCCTACTCAACAGCTAACGTGGCTTCTTTACAAAACAACATGTGTTGTTGTTTTTTTTTTTTTTCAACTCCTTTAACCCAAGTCTTTTGCTGGTTTTTTTTAACTTGGGTATAAGTTAAGGAGAAACAGACGAAAACAGGGGAGGGTGACTTGCAGGTTTTTTTTTTTTGTTGAATTTTTTTTTATTTTCATGGTTGTTGAAGAAAGGAGGAAGAGAGGGAGAGGGAGAAGGAGGAGAAAACTTACATGCTAAATAGAGGTGAAACCAAAAAAATTTGCCGATGCCGTTCTAGCCACACCAAGTCAGGCAAAAATGGAAAAAAAAAATGGCCAGAGACACCATACTAAGCCAGCAAACATGGATTAATTGCAAAACAACACACTCACCGTTTTGTTCTTCTTCTCCACCATAAAACCAGTCTTCGCTCTCTTCTCTCCAATTCTGTACATTTCAAACCTTGCCAAAACCCTAGATTTTTTTAATGGATTCTCGATTTTTGCTCACTCTTTCTCTTTGTTTCCTTTGCATTTTCCCTCATCTCTCCTATTCCAGAAGAGGAGAGAAGAGAGAGTTGGGGGAGGAGAGAGAAGAGAGAGAGACGGGGAGATGAGAGAAGAGAGTTGGGGGATGAGAGGAAAGTGGGTGAGAAGAGAGAGAGTCAATGAAACAAATTTTAAAAAAATTAAAAAAAAAGAAACATGTATCACTTTTTAAAGAGGCAACATCATTGTTGAGGAGGAATGACTCCTGATATATCAGGAGCCAAGCATTGTCCACTCAGGACACTCAAGAATTCACACACTGGAGAAAAGGAAAGGGCACAATGGCCCCCTCACCTTATAAGCTTTACGTACAAACTTTTACTTTTCAGTTGGAATTTTTCTTTAATAATTTTTTTTTCAATGAGTTGAGTAACTTTTGTATTTTCTTTTCGTTTTTTTAATGAGTTGAGTAATTTTTCTTATACACGCTTTACATATTCATACAATGCAATACACAGAACCAATTGAAAATGGGGAAAAGAGGGGCCATAAATTAACAGTGGGGTGGACCTGCCAGGCTGCCCCATGGAAGAACTTCTCTCTCTCAACCAAGTCCGTCGTCTCTCACATTGGGCTTAACACAGCAGTGGTTCTAAGGTTTTGGAGGTCCAAGGCGAACCACCAAAATGTGATATTCTACCTTCTATATGTTTATGTATTTTTTTATGGTAGAAAAAAAAATCATATGAACTCAAAGTTATAATTGTAACATAAAAATAAACAAACAAAATATAATTCACATAACAACTTTATAAAATTCATCAAAACATCACTTAAATGTCACTTGTCTTGCATTTTTCGATGTCAAAGTATCAATTAACTTTACATAATCCACTTTTTCAACCATATCTTTTTCAATAGAAAATATAGGCAATAGTCTTGTGGATTTTACCTTCTTGTTCTTCCTCCGTAGATATTTAATAAACTGCTCTCTTTTTTTTGGTCGAGTAGAGCATGATTTCCTATATGCTGCTATATTTTTTTTTTCCTAAGGTATATGCTGCTAGGTTAACCTGTGTAACTAGGTTAACTTATTAAACTGATTTTTAAAAATAATCATTGGTCCTTTATTGAGTTTCCTTTTTAGTGAGTTAAACAGACAGAGTGTGGGAGTGAGAGAGAGCGTGCTAAAAAGTTAGAGACAGTAAATATTAATTGCCTTATCCATAGATTGAAATACTTTTAGTAGGAGCAAAAGCAAATGTTGATGTGTAAATTGGTTTACTGATTTACTGTTACTGTTTTACTGCTTACAGCTGGAATGTCTAAGTAACAGCTTAGATGTATTTTCTGCTAGGAGAATTTTGTGTGGCTCAAATGCCTATAGGAAATTGCCAAGTGTCATACACACATTGGTGGTTCAATTTTGTACCTTTGCTGATGTAAATCGTTTGATAAAAAGAAGAGAAATATAGCTGAGCTTTTTAGCACAGCAGCTAATACGTTTTTCTGCAGAAACATACATTCTTCCAGCTCCTTCTCTCATCTCCTTCCCTTTTTCTCCCTAAAATCCAAATCAGTACCTAATACTTTAACATGGTATCAGAGAGCCAGGTTCGTTCTTGAATCTGGGTGTCGATTCCGCTGCGGGTATTTGAAGATTTCAACGCAAAATCTTCATATCCTAAATCGATTCAGTCTCACATGGCTGGTTCGGTTGGAAGGGAGTCACGAACTCCAATATTCAATGGAGAAAACTACGAGCTTTGGAGGATTCGTATGAAGACGATTCTCAGATCGTACGGAATCTGGGAATTGGTTGAAGAAGGTGTACCAATTCCAGATCCAAAAGGCAAGAAGAAGGAGACGGAGACATCAGACAAGTCGTTGTTGTCTGAGCTCTTGAAGCAAGATGCAAAGGCACTGGATCTCATCCAAGGAGCTGTTTCAGATGAGCTCTTCCCCAGAATTTCAAATGAGGTGACTGCAAAAGGAGCTTGGGATCTGTTACAGCAAGAATACAGAGGAGATGAGCGTGTTAGGTCAGTCAAACTACAAGGTTTGAGAAGAGATTTTGAGTATACTCGTATGCGTGAAGATGAATCTCTATCTGCTTATTTGACTAGACTATTTGAATTGATAAATGAAATGAAGAGCATGGGTGCCCAAATTAAAAACTCTGAAGGAGAGTTATCTAAGAGTAGAATTGTGCAAAAATTGTTGATAAGTCTTACTAAGACTTATGACCCTGTTTGCACGGTCATTGAACAGACCAAGGATTTGGATACAATAGAAGTGCAGGAGGTTGTGGCCACCCTGAAGGTGTTCGAGCAAAGGCTTGAGAGACACTCTGAAAATATTGTTGAGAAGGCATTTGCTAGTATGAGTATGAAGGGAGCCAACTCCTCATCTTCTGCAGGCAGTGGTCAATCCAAGAAGAATTGGAAGAATAAAGGAAAGAAGTGGGAAGATAAACCCAATTCGGGTGGGAAGAATGAAAACTGGAGGGGTGATCAATCTAACAAGAATGATCAGAACAAAGGAACTTGCAAACACTGTAACAAGTTGCATTATGGTGAATGTTGGTTCAAAGATAAAGTTAAGTGTCATCGATGCAGCAAATTTGGTCACATTGCTAGGAATTGCTCTAGCAATATACAGAACAAGGCTGGACCAGTTGCTCATTTTGCAGAGAATCAAACATCGGAGACAACCAACATGTTCTATGCCTCTCATTCGCTGTCAAAGCCAACTGACTTTGGTGCTTGGTATATTGATAGTGGGTGCAGTAACCATATGACAGCTCACGAGTCACTACTCTCTAACATTGATAGGAGCTTGAAGTGCAAGGTGAAGATGGGAACAGGGGAATTGGTTCAAGCTTCTGGAAAAGGGACCCTTGTAATTGAGCTGAAGGATGGTCCCAGATACATACAAGAAGTGATGATTGTACCGGGCTTAGATGAAAATCTTCTAAGTGTTGGACAAATGATTGAGCATGGCTATTGGCTAGTATTTGGTGATTCCATGGTGAACATATATGCTGATAAGGAAATGAAAGAGCTGGTGGCTAATGTTCCAATGAAAGGGAATAGATGCTTCCCTATGAAGTTTGAATTCATGAACCCCGTGATGGCAAATAAAGCAGAAGTTGAGGATCACTCATGGAAATGGCATAGAAGATTTGGTCACTTGAACTATGTTAGTCTGAAGATGCTACAAGATAAAGAAATGGTGGTTGGACTCCCTAAGTTGGAAAGTTTTAGAGATGTGTGTGAGGGTTGTGCTACGGGCAAGGCTCACAGAGAAGCATTTGACAGAACTGAAGTGTGGAGAGCTTCACAACCATTGGAGTTAGTACACTCAGATGTGTGTGGCCCGATGCAGGTCACTACAATTGGAGGAAACAGATATTTCCTCACTTTCATTGATGATCATACAAGGATGTGTTGGGTGTTCTTTTTGCAACACAAATCAAGTGTTTTCTCAGTGTTCAAAAGATTTAAAGCCATGGTGGAGTTGCAAAGTGGATTTCAGATCAAGAAGCTAAGGTCAGATAGAGGTGGTGAATACACTTCAACAGAATTCAGCAAGTTTTGTGAAGACTTGGGGCTTGAAAGGCAATTAACAGTGGCCTATTCTCTTCAACAAAATGGAGTTGCAGAGAGGAAGAATAGAACCATTGTGGAGATGGCTAGAACAATGCTTCATGAAAAGAGAATGCCTACCAAGTTCTGGGGAGAAGCAGTTAACACTACAGTCTACATTCTCAATAGGTGTCCTACAAGTGCTCTTAAGAACAAGACCCCGTTTGAAGCATTCAGTGGAAGAAAACCTGGAGTAAAGCATATGAGAGTGTTTGGTTCTCTCTGCTATACTCATATTCCATCTCAGCAGAGGCATAAGTTGGAAGAAACTGGTGAGAAAGGAGTCTTTGTTGGATATGGAACCTGTGAGAAAGGGTACAGGGTGTTTAACTTGAGAACTCAGAAAGTAATTGTGTCAAGAAGTGTGATATTTGATGAGAAATCTCTATGGAATTGGGAAACAAATGAAGATGTGCACATGTCAATTTCTTGGAACAATAGTGAGGAAACAGGGATGCCTGAAGGTGAGATGGAGTTTGAGTCTCCTAATCAAACTCTATCTTCTCCATATGCCCGATCTCCATCAAATGATGCCTCACCAAGTACCCGATCTACATCAAATGAAGCTGAAACTTCTGAACTTTATGATCACACACCTGTGAAGTGGAAGAGTCTAAATGACATCTTTGCACAATGCAAAGTAAGCATTGTGGAACCTGAAAACTTTGCTGAAGCAACTCAAGATGAGGCTTGGAATCAAGCTATGAGAGAAGAGATCACAATGATCGAGAAAAATTCTACATGGGAGATGATTAACAGACCTGGTAACAAACCAGTTGTGGGTGTGAGATGGATCTTCAAGACAAAGCTGAATCTTGATGGTTCTATCCAAAAGCACAAGGCACGGCTTGTAGCTAAGGGATACACACAGAAGCCAGGAGTAGATTTCAACGAAACTTTTGCTCCAGTGGCAAGATTGGATACAATTAGAACTCTAATTGCTCTGGCTGCTCAAAGGAATTGGAAACTTTTCCAATTGGATGTGAAATCAGCATTTCTAAATGGAGTGTTGAAGGAGGAAGTTTGCATCGAGCAACCTGAAGGTTTTGAAGTTAAGGGAGAAGAAGACAAGGTTTATAAGTTAAAGAAGGCCCTTTATGGCTTGAAGCAGGCACCAAGGGCCTGGTATGGTGAAATTGATACTCATCTACTCAAGTGTGGATTTCAGAGGAGTATAAGCGAAGCTACTCTGTATGTGAAGATCAAAGAAGGTATGGGTACAGTTATTGTGTCAATATATGTAGATGATATTGTTTACACTGGAAGTTGCAATGAGATGTTGAAAGAGTTCAAGGAGGATATGATGAACAAGTATGAGATGACTGATCTTGGCTTGTTGCATCACTTCCTTGGAATGGGAGTAATCCAGAAAGAAGGGAGAATCTTCATTCATCAACAGAAGTATGCCAAGACTCTACTTAACAGATTTGGTTTAAAGGACTGCAAACCAGTGAGCACACCACTAGTTCCAACAGAGAAACTCAAAAGAGAAGATGAAAGTGAGCTTGCAGATGAGGAGACCTATAGGAAAATTGTGGGGAGTTTGCTGTATCTTACAGCAACTAGGCCTGACATCATGTATTCAGCTAGTTTGCTTGCCCGTTTTATGCATGGTCCCTCAAAGAAGCACTTTGGCGCTGCAAGAAGAGTATTGAGGTATGTACAAGGAACTCTGGATTTTGGCATTGAATATGTGTCTGGAAAATCTGCTGTCTTAATTGGTTTTTGCGATAGTGATTGGAGTGGTTCAGAGGAGGATATGAAAAGCACATCTGGGTATGCTTTTTCATTTGGCAGTGGTGCATTTTCTTGGGCCTCAGTGAAGCAAAACAGTGTTGCTTTATCAACTGCAGAGGCTGAATATGTCAGTGCTGCAGAAGCAACAACTCAAGCAATTTGGCTAAGATTTGTGCTAGGAGATTTTGGAGAAGAACAACTTGAAGCTACACCAATCATGTGTGACAACACATCAGCTATAGCTATGTCTAAGAATCCAGTGTTCCATCAAAGGTCAAAGCACATAGGAAGAAAATTCCATTTCATCAGAGATGCAATTCAAGAAGGAGTGGTGGATCTAATCTATTGCAAAGGTCAAGATCAAGTTGCAGACATCTTCACGAAGGCATTACCAAAGGAAAGGTTCTGCATTCTAAGAGAGCTACTCGGAGTGAAATCAGCAAACCATTTAGAAGGGAGTGTTGATGTGTAAATTGGTTTACTGATTTACTCTTACTGTTTTACTGCTTACAGCTGGAATGTCTAAGTAACAGCTTAGATGTATTTTCTGCTAGGAGAATTTTGTGTGGCTCAAATGCCTATAGGAAATTGCCAAGTGTCATACACACATTGGTGGTTCAATTTTGTACCTTTGCTGATGTAAATCGTTTGATAAAAAGAAGAGAAATATAGCTGAGCTTTTTAACACAGCAGCTAATACGTTTTTCTGCAGAAACATATATTCTTCCAGCTCCTTCTCTCATCTCCTTCCCTTTTTCTCCCTAAAATCCAAATCAGTACCTAATACTTTAACAGCAAAGCACACAGCCTCCTCACTAGCTCTAACAAAGGTGTGGGCAGCATCCAGCTTCATACATCAACGCCTTTGAAATGCACGGTGAGGGTGGGGGCTTTGAACTCCGCTTCAGATTCACTACTCTTGTAGCAAAGACTCAAAGGAACATTAGGGACATCCATGCGTTCCCTACCAATCGCTTTATCAACTTCAGCTTCCAAATTTGCGTAGAAATCGAATGGAAAGAAGGCCAATGTGGTGCCCGAATCGATAATAATGTTGCCCTCCCCATTGGCGAAAGTTGAGGGTGAAAAAGCAAATTTAATGTCACCAACACTTATTGCTTCCACGGTTAAGAAGTAGAAGGTTTCAGGGTATAGGCCTTGGACAATGGGAGTGGACACAAACTTGAGAGCCTGAAACCACAGCATTGGTACCAAAGTTCAACTTGCTTGTGATTGAATTGAGACCAAGCAATGAGAAAATTTCCCATCTATAGAAGCACCCAATTGTGTAATTAGGGATTCATTACCACCTCCAAGACCAACTATGCCAGAACTTTTCTCATCAAAGGTCCCATTATTATCACCATAACTGACTGGTGGAACCTAGGGTTAGAGTTTCCTGCTAAAACATAGAGAATATTGAGAGTAGAGAGTGGAAAGTGTAGAGAGAATGAGAGTTGTAGAATATTTTCTGATTTTCACTTATATTTCATTCCTTACAATCAACACATATATATACAAGTTCCTAAGACATTAGTCAAGCCCCCCAAGTTAGGCAACCAAACTAATTAGGCAACCAAACTAGTTAGGCAACCAACCTAGTCAAGCCCCCCAAATATTGTAGGTGCCAAACATTAATTGACTACATAATTAACACATTAATTTACTACATAATTAACACATTAATTGACTATTGCTAACACTCCCCCTCAAGTTGGTGCATAGATATCATCAATGACCAACTTGCCAAAAGAGAGACTGTCGTTATTAATATTTCCGCATCAAGCTTCTTCTTAATAGAATGTCGATCCACTTTAACATGCCCCCTCACGTGGGACCACTACATGGTGGGCCACACGTGGAGCAAAGGCCACATCGAAGTTAATCATTTCGGTCTGTCGGTGGCAACACCAAATCCAAGTGCAGCCGGTTGGTCGGTAGATCACATAAACCATGCGAACAAGGCAAAGGCAAAACAAAGAACACAGAAACCCTGTGAACATGGCAAAGGTAAGGTAAAGGACACAGAAACCCTGTGAACACGGCAAAGGTAAGGTAAAGGACACAGAAACCCTGTGAACACGGCAAAGGACACAACCAAACCTCTAAAATAGGGAAAGGCACGTCAAGGTAAAACCAAACCCTAAAAAGAAAGGGTAAGGCAAGGTAAGGCAAATAAAGGCCAAGCAAAGGCAAGGTGGCAAGGCATGGCAAAGAAAGCCCAGATAGGGCAACAAAACCTTAAAGATAAGGTAAGGCACGACAAAGGCAAGGGCAAGGCAAACCAAACCCAAGCAAAGGCAAAGGCAACCAAACCCTAAAAAATAGGATAAGGCAAGGTACGGAAAGTCAAGAGCAAAGGTAAGGTCAACGGGCATAACCACATTGGAAACACACCGGTAAAGGCAAGAACACGGTAGAAGCAACAACAACATTGTCCTCAACAAGAGACAACAACACTGGCAGCAGCAAGAGCAACACTGGCACCAGCAAGACAAGGCAGGGCAAACAACTGTGGCAGTAGCAACAGCAGAGGCAACTTCTCTTCACTCCCCCTCTCCCCCTGAAGAGAAGGGGTCGATGGAGCCATATGATCAGTGGCACTGGCACCAGTGAGAGAAATCTAAGACACTGGCACCAGCAAGAGCAATATAACTATCCCCAGCAACACTGTCCCCAACAAGAGTCATAACAGGTAGGAGCAACAATACTGTTAACAGCAAAGGGACACAAAAGGCAGCAGCTGGCAGCATCAAAGGATATAGTAAGCAGCAACAACAATACTAGCAGCGTCACAAATACTTCCATTATTGCAGACACAACTTCTCTTCACTCCTCCTCTCCCCCTGAAGAGAAGGGGTTGTCAGAACCATAAGAGCAGTGGCACTTGAGAAACAGAAGCTGACTGAAGCTCAGATGTAGAAGAATCAGTCATGGCAGATAGGTAACTGAATTGCAGCGGAATAGATGAGCAGCAATGTCACTCCCCCTCAAATTCGACGACGTATGAGAGTCGAGATTTGGAGAAAGCAACACCGGTAATGACAATAAAGTTGCAGCACCCAAATAAAGTTGCATCTATCTCCCCCTCAAATCTGACACTGGTAGAGGGTCGAGATTTGGAAGAAGAGAAAATGAAATAATAGTAAAAAGACTCAAACGTGGCAGTCTCGTGGCAGAAACAAATGCAAGGAAAGGTGGAATGGAGATGGGCATCCGACAACTGGAGAAAAGGAATAAAAGATGGAAAAGAGTCTGCAACCCAAAAAGAAAGAAGGATTAAAAATGAATGAAGGTGGATGACATGTGTATGCACACATAGAGAGAAAGGGACAAATATTGTATAGATAGGGTAGGTGACGTTGACAAGTGTAAGAGTTGTTGAAAAAAGGAAGAGGCATATGGTGCAAAACAAGTCAATAAAATAAAGGGAAAAGGAAGCCAAGTTATTGGCGTGAAAGAGAAGAGAGAGCAAAGATTTTCATACATATATATATATATATATATGGGTAGACAGAAAACTTTGATACCCACCAAAACATTAAGCACAAATGTGGTGTGCATGAGAACGAAGAGATGAGGAGAAAACACTCGTGGGTAACACCGAGAAAAGTGAAAGGCAACAAGGGAGAAGAAATATACCAGACAAAAAATGGGATGGAAATAGAGTGGAAGAAATAATATAAGGAAATAAAAGGGAATAAAATAAGAAGTATGAGATTGGTGGTGAGAAAAGAAACCATAAAAAAGAGAATAGTAGTATTAAGAAAATGGAATGTAACAAGCAAGACACCTATCACGTGGGCACAAGAGGAAATGATGAAGAAAGGCAATATGTGATAAGAAACAAACAAACAAAAAAGGAACCCACCAAAAAAAGAGACAAAGAAAGGGTGCTAAAAAACGAGAAGGAGAAAGAGAGCTCAAGATAGCAGCAAAGAAGATAGAGACCAGCAGAAAAGTCAAAGAAAAAACATAAGGAAGCTCGTTAGAGCTTGAGAGATGATGCAAACACCAGAGTGGCTGTGCAAAGGGAACAACGGCAGTAGTGTAGCTCGGCATGACAGAGACAAGGCCGAGTAGGAAAAGGCTCAGCGAGCGGTGACGAGGCTCGCGGAGGAAGGGAAATGGCTCGGTGAGCGATGATGAGGCTCACGGAGGAAAGAGATCATGGTGATCAAGGAACGTACTGCCCATATGAAACAAATTAGGCCATCGTGGCCAAGGGACTTATTGCCCATACAGATAAAAGAGAGGAAATTTAATGGAAAGAAGAGAATTTACAGCAACATGAAAAAACGCCAACGACTCTCAATTTGATAGATGATCTTAAGGATTAGCCATTAGGCTCTGATACCATGCCAAAACATAGAGAATATTGAGAGTAGAGAGTGGAAAGTGTAGAGAGAATGAGAGTTGTAGAATATTTTCTGATTTTCACTTATATTTCATTCCTTACAATCAACACATATATATACAAGTTCCTAAGACATTAGTCAAGCCCCCCAAGTTAGGCAACCAAACTAATTAGGCAACCAAACTAGTTAGGCAACCAACCTAGTCAAGCCCCCCAAATATTGTAGGTGCCAAACATTAATTGACTACATAATTAACACATTAATTTACTACATAATTAACACATTAATTGACTATTGCTAACATTTCCTGGGCAAACTCTCCACGGCTGTGTGATCCATCACCATAACTGACTGGCAATTACTACTTGAGCAAGTTCCATTCAGGGAGACACACTGGTTTGAAGAGCATGGTAGGGTTTTGTAAGTTGAGGATTTTTCGAGGTCAAAAAGAGGGTCTGTTTGTTGGTAACAACTAGGGCAAGGCTTGCATTGTGTCCATATGAGATCACTGCCTGTGTTAGCAATGGCTTTGATAGGAAACAGAGGTGTTCCGATCGATGCTTCCATGAGATACTCACCCCGCTTCATGATGAGAGTGGCTTGAACTTGGTTAGGGCCATCCTGAGATAATGAAGAAGCTGCTGGGCTGAAATGGTTGAGTCGGTTGATCGATCGACGAAGGGCATTGGCCAAACGCTGGGAGGGTGTCAAAGAAGGGTTGTACAAGGGAGATATTGGAGAATCACGGTGAATGAGATCAACACTGAAGCCACCTTTAGCTGAGGCCAAAGAGAAACTAGAGGCACAAAGAAGAAAGAGCTAGGTTGTTGACAATGCAATAAAGGCACAAGAATGATATGCTGCCATGGCTGAGAATGATTGTGAATTTTAGATTAGGATAGAGGGATTATGGTGTGTATTTATAGGTGAAGAAGAGCCTGAGATTGATGGTTTTAGACAGTGAAGGTGGGATTTGCTCTTCCCGCAATTGATATCTTGATTTGATTAATTACATGATTATGTGTTGCCTAGATTGACGTTTGTTTCCCTTTGGCTTGGATATTCTAAGAGATATATGAGAATCCAACTTGCGAAAAACAGATTAATTTCCATTTTGTTTTCACCAATATATTTCATATATGGCATGTTTATCACTGGGAGAAGTCATGAATCGGGAAATTAATTTGCATAGATTTGTCCCAAAATTACTATCGGATTAATAGATAAGTTAATGCAAAAGTCAACGCCTTCAAAGGTGCACAAATTGAAGCTGCTATTTGTAAACGGAAAATACATATGGTACTTTTGTTTTGAAGATTATAAGGTGGTAGGTTTGGTATGACTCTTGAATTGAAAGAGGAAATAAATAAATAAATAATTTAAAATTTAGATGAGTAAAAATTTGGTAGATATGGAAGATAATTAGCCAATTTATTTTTCTCCCTTCGGAGAATGTTAATGCAAATTTAAAGTTTTACCCCATGGTTAGGATGCCATTGCATGCTCCACCAAAACAATTTGATTTTCCCTGGAATCTTTGCCTTCCAAAGAGCAGTCCACCCTTTACTAAAACCATTTTTAGTTGATGATGACGCCACGGTCCTGGGATCAAGAACCGTACGTACGGGCTACCTTGTAAGCACTTTTGACAGTAAACTGACCTTTTTTTGTCAAAATGCCATATGAGGGTGTCGTCCCTGAGATGAAAGCTCAGCGGAATAGTTTGGATCACATCCACATCGGGGGGGTAAAGGAGGTTAGATAGAAGGCTGACATTCCAGCGTCGAGGGTGGTCAAGAATAAACTCATTCACCTTGGTAACAGCACAGCCGTGGGGTTTTGGTGAGATAAACCGAAAGGTAGAAGGGCGTGGCACCCATGGGTCCTTCCAAATATCAATCTCTGCCCCACTGCCCACCTGCCATCTAGATCCCTGCAAAAGAATTTTTCTGGCTGCACAAATACTTTTCCAAACACAAGAAGAATTTTCAGAGACAGGGACCTCAAGAAAAGATTTGTCAGGAAAGTACTTAGCTCGTAGAACATTTGCTATAAGAGAGTTTGGATATTGTATGAGCCTCCATCCTTGCTTAGCTAACATAGCAAGGTTGAAAGCATATAAATCACGGAAGCCCAACCCCCCAAGATCTTTGGGTTGGCAAAGCTTATCCCAAGCAAGCCAATGTATTTTCCTATCGCCACTATTTCCGTTCCACCAGAAATCTGCAATTAAACGGTTAAGATCATCGCAAAAATATTTGGGCAATAAATAAACGCTCATCGAATACAATGGGAGAGCCTGTGCCACAGTTTTGATAAGAATTTATTTCCCTGCACTGCTTTAAGAGTTTTCCTTTCCAACTAAATAATTTTTTGCCCAACCGTTCCTTTCGATGAGCAAACGAGGAACCTTTGTTCCTACCAACTATCATTGGAAGTCCAAGATACTTATCATAATGATCAGCACATGAGACATCGAGGGATGCTGCTAGATCCAGTTGGTCTTGGCGCTTAACATTTTTGCTAAAGCAAATTGCACTCTTCTGTAGATTAACTTGTTGACCGGATACCCATTCATACCAATAGAGTGCCTCCTTAATTGTCCTGCAATCCCTCACATTTGCACGGGCAAACAAGTAGCAATCATCTGCAAACATGAGGTGGTTGATTGGGGGAGCACCCCTACAAATGGAGACTCCTTGTAACCGCCCATCCCTTTCCGCCTGTGTAAGAAAACTAGAGAAACCTTGTGTACATAGAATAAATAGATAGGGTGACAACAGATCTCCCTGCCTGAGGCCTCTAGAAGGGGTAAGATAGCCACACGGTGAGCCATTAACCAGAAAGGAGTAAGTAACAGTAGTGACACAAGTCATTATAAGACGAACCCATTGCTCAGCAAAACCCAATTTCTTCATCATTTGTTCCAGGAAAGACCATTCAATTCTGTCGTAAGCCTTACTCATATCAAGCTTCAGTGCCAAAAAGCCTTTCTTACCCCGTCGTCGACTCCGCAGGCAATGGATGATTTCAGCAACCAATATGGAGTTATCAGAAATAAGGCGGCTTGAGACAAAAGCGCTCTGACTGGGCGAAATCAGAGAAGGGAGGATAATTTTCAATTGGTTGGCCAGCACCTTAGAGGCAATTTTAAATAAAACGTTGCAGAGGCTGATAAGCCGAAGTTGGGTCATATCCTTTGGGTTTTTCACTTTAGGAATGAGCACCACATGGGTGAAGTTGATCTTGTGGAGTAGACGTCCTGAAGATAGAAAATTAATAATGGCTTGAGACACATCGTTGCCCACAATGTGCCAATATTTCTGAAAAAAGACAGGTGGCATTCCATCCGCCCCAGGTGCCTTGGTTGGATACGTCTGAAAAACAGCATGCTTTACTTCCTGCTCAGTGAAGTCGGTAAGGAGCGAGGCATTCATGGTTGATGTCACACATGGGTCAACAGTATTTAGAAGAATATCCTCCCTGCGTCTACAATTAGAGGTGAAAAGGTGTGTGAAATAATCCACCACTATTTCCTGGACTGCTACGCCCTCCTCTTTCCAGACACCATTACTATCGATTAGACCCTGAATATTATTTCTCTGCTTCCGCGTGTTGGCCTGTTGATGGAAGAATCTGGTATTCCTATCCCCTTCTCGAAGCCAAGCAACCTTAGCTCGTTGCTGCCAATAAACCTCCTCGCGAACCAACAACTCATCTAATTGCGTCGATAAGGCCTTGAAGGCTGCAATAGTCTGATCTGTGCACTGCTGTCGCCAAATAATCCCCAATTTATCACGAGTGCTTTGAATGTCCAGCTGCGTAGCTTTAAAAGTTGATCGGTGCCATTGTAAGAGACGAAGTCGTGTAACCTTTATTTTCTCAACTACCTAAAACATAGGTGTGCCATCAACAATAGTCGCCCAAGCAGTGCTAATTACACTTTCACACTCAGCATGGCTAGTCCACATGTGTTCAAATCGAAACCTAGGCAAAGGTGCCCCACTTTTATTTTTCTGCTGGTTTAGGTAGATAAGAAATGACAGGTGCTCAGAGCGACTTGGATCCAGATGCACCACGCGTGACGCAGGAAACAACTACTGCCACTTGAGATTAGCAAGAGCCCGATCTAGCCTCTCTTTGATAGCGCCCATTCTGGTACTGTACCAGGTAAACTCAGCCCCTTCAAACCCCAAATCCTCCAATGCGCAGTCAGAAATGGCTTGACGGAAAGCTAGCATTTGCCTGATTAATCTAGGTGCTCCCCCTTCCTTCTCCTTACTGTGGAGTAGCTCGTTAAAGTCCCCAAAACAGATCCAAGGGAGTGTGGACTCAGTAGCCAAACCACGGAGTAGTTGCCATGACTTATATCTGTCTGCAGTAGAAGGGTAGCCATAGAAGCCTGTAAAACGCCAATGTACTGTATCACCAATACCTCCGACCTTTCCATCAATGTGGTGAAGAGATGTGGATCGAATAGCCACCTGACATTCAGATTTACAAAGAAGACACAGCCCTCCAGACCTGCCAAGGGCATCAACTGCGTAAAAATTATCGAAACCTAAATTAATTGACAAAGAAGAAAAAAATTGACGATTGCACCTTGTTTCGCTCAGGAATACAACCGTGGGTCCTTGTGCGACGATCAAACGTCGTAGTGCCTGAACTGCCCTAGGATTCCCAAGCCCCTGACAGTTCCAACTTAGGACGATCATGGCTCTCGGCGGAGCTGAGTGTGCTCAGACTCTGCCGTTTGACTGTTTCTTGTGGTACCGTCATAGGAGCATAACTTTTTAAAAGGAGGAGCCAGTTGCCCCCCACTTGTTACATAGATTGCTGGACGTTTGCGGTTGCTAGGTTCAATCCGAGTCTCCTTATTAGTTACAGTATACCGTCGTTGAGGTCGTTTTTTCCATACCTGTTTTTGAGGGGACCTGCATGGGCACTTTGTCGAATAAGGGGGCTGAGATTAAAGGGGTCAGACCCAAAGTTATATTTGTATCATGGCCCACAAATTGAGTTTCATACTGGTTTGACCCAAAGAGTCCTGTGGTATATTCGAGCACATGGAGTTTACTGACTGGCCCATGTGCTGGCCCAATTGCTAAATCCTCAGATCGCTCCATAGTGCCCCTATTTGGAGAGCAGACAGGTGTGCCAATCAAATTAATTGCATGCACATCTTGGGATAGGAAGTCAACTCTCAAGGAATTAATGTTTTCTGGTCCTCTATCATAATAAGGAATAATAGGAAGTAATCCCTGGAAGTCAGCCTCCATATCATCCGCAATCATGTTCAAATCTGGGATACATGGGTAGGAGGGGGATCTGTGAGAACTAAAAGATAGCTTTGAAAATAAGAAGAATTGCTGAACTGAACTTGTTATTCATTGACTGAAACATGTTCTTCTTATAAAGGAGCGTACAAACAACTAATTAGCAAATAAACAGGAACAAGTAAAACACGTCTAACAAACTCCATCCACTAGAGGGATTCCTAAAGACCAGGAAAGGAAACAACTGACTCCTATAAAATAGGAACAACAATAATTAAGATAAATCTCAACATCCTCCCTTAAACTGAATGTCATAAGACATCAGTTTAAATAAAAACATAAACACATCACAGCTGCAGTTAAACAATATCCTTGGCAGAGCAAATTCCCAACATCTTCCTGAGCTTCAAGAATGCTGGCAACTTGAGAGGTTTGGTTAGGATATCTGCAGCTTGGTCTTCACTTTTACAAAAGATCAAATCAATGGTACCATCATTACACAGATCACGTAGGAAATAGAACCTCACATCTATATGCTTACTCCTTCCATGCAAAACTGGATTTTTGGACAGCTTGATTGCAGAAATATTATCACAGAACATTGGTGTGGGATCTAGCTGATTAAAATTTAGCTTTCCAAGTAGCCTCCTTAACCAAACAGCTTGGCATGCGCAAGATGCAGCAGCAACAAACTCTGCTTCAGTAGTCGATAAAGTCACAATTTGCTGTTTCTTTGAAGACCAAGATACAGCTGCTGATCCCATTGTAAAAACATGTCCTGATGTGCTCCTTCTATCATCCAAGTCTCCAGCATAATCGCTGTCGCAAAAACCAATCAAACCACCCTTTGTACCCTTTTTATAAAGTATGCCAAAATCAGAAGTTCCTTTTAAATAGCGGAAGATCCTCTTTGCAGCAAGTAGGTGCAGTCTTGTAGGACATTCCATATAACGACTGATGAGGCTGACTGCATGCATTACATCTGGCCTGGTGGCTGTGACATACATCAAACTTCCTACAATTTGTTTGTAGAGGGTGCTGTTTACTTTCTCTCCTTCAGGATCCTTTGTTAGCTTCAAACCACATTCAGTAGGACTGCCAACAGGATTGCAATTCGACATCTGAAACCTGTCCAAAATAGTATGAACATACTTCTTTTGGGATATGAAAATCCCAGCAGGAGATTGCTCTACTTCAATGCCAAGGAAGTAGTGCATCAAACCAAGATCAGACATTTCAAATTCTGCCATCATAGATTCCTTAAAAACATCAATCATAGTCATATCACTGCTTGTATAGATTAAATCATCTACATACAAACAGACAATAAGAATTTTTCCACCAGCACCAATTTTAGTAAACAACGTGTGTTCATACGGACACTTTTGAAAACCTTCTTTAGCAAAATAAGCATCTATACGGCTGTACCAAGCTCTAGGTGCTTGTTTCAGCCCATATAGTGCTTTTCTCAACTTATATACCTTTCCTTCCGTTTTGGGCTGCACATATCCTGGAGGTTGATCGACATAGACTTGTTCTTGTAAGCTCCCATGTAGGAACGCTGATTTCACATCCAATTGAAAGATGGGCCAAGAGTTTTGTGATGCCAGTGAAAGTACCAGTCTGATTGTATCCATCCTAGCGACCGGAGCGAACACTTCTTTATAGTCAATGCCATACTTCTGCTTATAGCCTTTAGCCACCAGCCGTGCCTTGTATTTGTCAACTCCACCCTCCTTGTTCAGCTTCGTTTTATAGACCCATTTTACACCAATCGCCTTCTGCCCTTCAGGAAGTTCTGTCAGCTCCCATGTGTTATTTTTCTCAATGGATCTAATTTCCTCATCCATGGCTCTTCGCCATTTAGTTTCTTTGTGAGCTTCTTGAAAAGTCACAGGATCAGAGTCTGTAAACAGTGCAAAATAAGTCAGTCCATCATCTTCGGATTGATCATCATCACTAACCTCATAATCCATCATCCATGCTGGTCTTTTCTTTGTGCGTTGGGGTCGAAAACTAGATGGCTGGCTTTCATTGGAGGGCTGCAATTGCTCTTCAGGTTCTTTG